>NC_090442.1:189168895-189485395 GCF_031143425.1 Pleurodeles waltl
GAATGACCAGGCCAAAGTCATTTATGTGACTTCCCCCATTTCTGCACCCTTAACCCAAGTTCTGCTATTTATTCTTTCTTTGGCACAGCAGGGCTCTGCTCTCGGCACCGCTAAAGGTTATCTGTCTGCCATTTTTGCATTCTTGTGGTTGCCCGACCAACCTACTTTCTTGAAGTCCCTCAATGTGGCTAGGTTCTTGAAAGGACTACGTTACATTTCACCAAAGACCATTCGTTATGCTCCAGTGTGATCTTAACCTAGTCTTTACTTTCTTTATACGCTCCCTTTGAGCCATTATACACCTTCCCACTTTGTTTTCAGACTATTAAAATGGCCTTTCTAGTGGCCATAACATTGGCCAGGAGGATATGCGAACAGGAGGCTCTCTGTTCACCCATACCACACCTCCCTACCCCCTTTTGGCCAGATAACGTTGGTTCTGGAGACCAGTGCTTCTTTCCTCATGAAGATTTCCATGCACTTTCATGTAGGCTCGACATCACTTTACCCTACCTTTTTTGATCCCCCTCGCCCTTCCAAAGAAGAGACTATACTGTTTGGACCCAAAAAGAGCATTGTCGTTCAGCATTGATCACACAAGAGTTCCGGGTGGACGATTGTAAGAAATTGGGTTACTGGTTAAGGAAGGTGGAACCCACCTCAAGCAGCAGCCACAATCCTTGTTGGGGTGAAGTCACAAACAAACCCCAAATTAATTTGAGCTCAACCTTTTGGTAGCTTGGCATGGAGCAATTAGGCTTAATTTGGAGGCAGTGTGCAAGGTCATATGCAGCACTTCAAACAGTTATAAAGCAAAAACAAAACGCATGTATAATCCCACACCAATTTAGAAAAATAGTAAATTTTAATCAGTAGATTAGGACCAAAACAACAAAAATTCAATCAGTAAAATCAAAGCTAAACAATTTTAAAGATGTGAGTGAAAATGTAACCAAAAAGCACCAACTGTTGATATCTGGCCACGGTAGATCAAGATAGTTATGAGTTTAGGCTGACTGCGATAGTGCATGAGATGGCTTAAACAAAAAACCCCAGTTAGGCCTGCTGAAGAAGAGTGCCTTCAATTTTTGTTGCAGAGTCTCGTCTTGATTAGTCGTGCAGTGGCAAGTCCTATGAGATTTGAAGGTGCGATACGAAGTCCTGCATCGAGGACGCTGTCGGCGAGGGGCTTGCCCTGTTTCAAGAATGTCATGCAGCTGCGGTTTCTAGGAGACTGGACAGTGATGTGAAGTTCTTGCATCAGGAAATGCATGCAGCAGAGGTGATGCGTTGGTTCTGCATGAGTGGTGCCATGCAGGAGAGGAAATGTCAGTTCTGGTGGGTCCACAGATCGGCTGGCAGACACCTTCAGGCCTACCTCCAAGGGTTCAGGTGCGAATTCAAGGTTGGATTCTTTTGTCCCTGAAGCTCTAGTCAGGAGGTCGGACAACTAGCCCTTGAAATCACTCTGGGGTCCTGGGTTCAACAGATGCAGGTCCAGTCCTTCTCACCAATGCCAGAGGGCAGCAGTCCTTCAGAACAGCAGTACAACAGTAGTAGCAGTAGTACTTTTAGCAGCACAGCAGTCCTTTCTGGCAGATTCCACAGTACCGGAAGTGCACTGAAAAGTTCGATCTAAGGATCCAGGTGTCCACTTTGAAATAGAGATAGCTTCTAGAAGTTTCCCTCCCTCTGAGGTGTCTGGCATCCCTTTTCTCCTTGTCCTGGCCTCATTTTATCTGAGGTCACAAAAGACCAGTGCCAAGCACTTAGTAAAAGCGCTCAGACGCAGAGCTTTTGTGACTCCGTGTGGCCCATCATGCCCGCTCCTAGTTTCCCTTTTTTTCTCTGGGAGCAATACACAAAGACCAACTGCACCTAGTCATATGACCCTGGATCAGGCTACAAGAAGCACATTTTTAGGGAAAGAAAATGCCAACTTTCTAAAAGTGGTATTTCAGAATTGTGATTAGAAATTCTATGTTACCATTAAAGAGGGCTTTTAATTACAATTCTTTATACACCAAACTTGAACTGTGTACCTCCTCCCGATTTTAAGTTATAGCTCATTAAATGTAATAAGGTAACTCCAAAGTTCTCTTTTGTCAGAGTAGGCCTTGCAGTAGTGAAAAACGACTAGCTGTTTTTCACTACCAGAACATGTAAAACGTAAAAGCCCATGTTGTACTTTTTGAATAGACTGCAGCCTGCCCGCTGGGCTGTTCAGGGTCTACCCTAGGGCGGACATATATGTAGTAAAATTTGATGTTTTGGCCTGGCAAAAGGTTTATTTTGCCTGGTCAAAATGGCATTTTGAAACTACACACACAGACTGCAAAAGCAGGCCTAAGATGTTTAAATGGCTACTTCAGTGGATGGCACAAAAGTGCTGCAGACCCACTGATGGCCTTTATTTTGCAGGACTTTGGTACGTGTAGTACCTCTTTCCTCGGGGCCTACAAGTTAATTAAGAGTTCAGTTGGGTGTAAGCCAATTCTACTATGTTTTAGAGAGAGTGCACACGTAGTGGTAAAGTGCACAGAGTGCTAAAAGCCAACAGAACTGGATTGAGAAACAAGCAGGGTGAAGGCAAACAGTTTGGGGGTGACCCTACAGAAAAGGCCAAGTCCAACAACTTTCAACTCATTGGATATGTTGTAGCTAAGAAAGGGAAGGCAATGCAAAAACAGACCATCTCATTCTAAGGCAGGACTCTGCAGCTAGTCTCTATTGGATAAGGTGTCACCGAAGATAAGTAACTTGTTCATTTAATATAGAATACTCACTGTAAAAACACATTCCATAATAGAACAAAAAGTAAAATCAGTCCAAAAGATTCAAGAACCAAACCTACCAGTATCAACATTCCAGAACACCACACTAACCACAAACCTCAGCCACTGTCTGGAAAAGCAAGAGAATAGGTTATATAACATATTGACATTTCAGAATACATTTCAAAGAACCTACCTATTCCTTAAAAACTTTATCCAATATTTCATGCCTTATAAGCGGAGAAACTGAAAAGCAAGGGGGCATTTCATGAAACCTACTCAACCATCCATGACTACTTGGCACTAAACAGAACCTTTACTCATACAAGGGGTTTGGACTAGGCTAACCACATCTAAGTGAACTCACCAACTAGCTGTGCCTCCCCTTCCTTAAAGTATCTGAAAAAACAATCCCCAGATTCAAATTTAAACGAGCATTATAAAGAGGAAAGGCACCCCTGGGGGAATGTCCGCAGACATAATTGCAGGTTTGAAAATAGTTTCTTGCACAGTCTATGGGCATCATTGTAAACACCCTCATAATGTAACTCCAAACTTAATCCCATCCGAGTGACTATTACTAGAGGTACCAATAACCGTGTGGATTGGGGAACACAAGCATGCCACAGTTTAAACTGAGGCAATTCAGAGACAGATTGTGGATATGGTTTGTTTAGCTCCTCCTTGCAGTTGGCATGATTCCTAAGGCTCGGAGGAGGGCAAGTGTTATTCCTCTCTTCAAAAACCAAATGCAGACACTTCGGCTCTTTCAAATGTTAGACCTCTCTTTGTTTTACAAGCTGCCTCAAAAACTTTTTGAAAAAAATTGTCAATACTCAACCCTGAGTTCTTGGAGACATCAAACTTCTACATCCCTGTCAATCCAGTTTTAGATCATGCCATAGCAGGGAAACTTCCCTATTTTCAATTCTATTACGATGACCTTAGAGCTTAGTTGTTCTGCCGCCTTGATGTATTGGACCTCTCAGCGGCTTTCAACACTGTTTCTCATGATATTTTACTCCAACGCCTGGCAGCAGTCTGGGTGGGAGGAGCTGCACTGATGTGGTTTAGTTCCTTTCTGAACCACTGAGAACAGGCAGCCTGGATGAAACCACATTTTTTTTTAAAGCTAAGACTCTTAAATATGGAGTGCTGCATGGGTTGCAGTGAGTCTCACCCTATTCAACACTTATATGTCCTGCTTGACTCCTTTTATCCACTACCTGGATGGATGTGATGTTGGCTAAAGAACTCTCTGGATAGATAGATATATATCTCACCCCACACCTCCAACTTACCCTTCCTCCCCCCTCCCAAACCGGGGACGGACACACAGACACACCTACGCACCTACCTCTCCCTCTCTGGGGATGTTATTTGATGGTCGTCTTTCAGCCCTTGGGTTTCCTTTGCTGTGAAAACATGTTTGTGGATATTGAAAGTGCTGGAGAGGTTTTTGACTTTTGTCCCTTGAGAAGCACAGAAAATAGTTGTCCAGGCACTGATTTTATCCAGGTTGCACCGTTTTAATATTCTGTATCTAGGTTTACCAGACTACTTAATCCAATGATTGCAAGCTGTGCAAAACACTGCAGCCAGTCTTTTGTTTAAGGTCACCAGGCAGACATCCATATCCCTTTACCATAAAACAGCTTCAATGGCTTCTGGTGGGCAGGAGCATTGTATTCCAGGCTCTAGTGCTACCTGACCGTGCCCTCCGTGGAAAGGGGCCCAATTATCTCACTCGGGACAGGTAATACTGTCCTCTCAGGACTTTGTGCTCAAGGGGCACACTGCTGCTAGTGGTCTCCCGTTTTAAAAAGTGGATACTTGGAGGGTCGTCCTTCTCTGTCCCCGTCACCTCGCTTTGAAATCCGCTTCCATTTCAACTTAGAAATACGCCTACTGAAACTTGCTTTAGTAAGCTGCTAAAAACCCGTTTGTTTAGCCTATTGCTCTGTGTCCCTGACCTGAATTTGCCTTAGCACCGGGACACTGAGCAGCTGTGAGCTTAACAAATCTAGTCATTTGTGAATGCAAATCAGAAAATTCTATGAGAATGAAGGAGTCAGCAGCCATTATCCATAATGATACAACCTCAGTCAGGGGGACACCCACGCATTGTTTTCCTTCAGTGTCTACATTTCACAGCAGAAAATGATCAGGTTTACTGTAAAACTACTGGTGCCAATAACTATTGCAAGCACCTTTACACATTAACAGAAAAAACACAGCAGTGGCATCCGCAAAAAGCATTGAAAATACATTTGTGGAACAACCGCGTTACCATAGTTGTAAAACAAACTACATATACACTCCAACCACTAGTCCAACAAAAGAGAAAAACTGAAAAAGTTAAGCAAAAAATAAATATATTCACCCACGAGGTGGGATCGAGGCCCTATGATGGACCCCCCCACCTTACATCTGCCACATACAGGTGATAACATAAGAGTAGTAAAATCCCTGGTGGTCTAGTGGCTATTTCAACTCTGGGAATTCAGAATGGGGTCGGATCACATCTGTCTGTTTCAAGAGGGCACAAAGCAACCACTCGACTCACTGTATGGTAACAGATTTTAATTCTAGGTGATGCAGTTAGGAATAAGTTTTAAATGTTATCCTCACATGGTTGATATTACACCTGAACCAGTGATTCTGGACAGCTAGACCATTTTAACTACAGAAGTCTATTTGGGTGCACAAGCCACTGAGATCTGTACAAATAAGGAAATAATCATAGAATAAGATAGCCAAGAGCTGACGTCATGGAATCACCATAGGAGGGTCCGTGGATGGCTTCCACTTCCTCCCACTGTAGAGAGAGCAGAATGGAATCACTCTGTTTGCACCAGAGAGATTGCCATGAGTGGGTGCAAGGACGAGATCATGCTTTTGAAAAATTATAAAAATGTTATTACACCTGCAGGTCAAGTAACTTGAATAATATACATGACCTAACTGTAATATACTTGACCAGTAAACTGGTCTCAAATTATGTGATCCTAGGCAGTTAGTTTAGAGTCACCTTCTTCTTCATTCTCACATATGAGTGCACCTTCAAAGAAGTGAGTTCGGCATAATTGCTGCACAAAAAAAACTATTTTGTTGAGTAAAGAGACACAATGTTTGCTCCATGTATAATAAGAATTTAGCCCACATATAGGGGACAAATGATCCATGACTTGCCTCTTAGTTTACTGATAACATTGTCATTAAGGCAGGAGTGTTTCTCAGTTTGTTTAAACACTCACTTTTAATAAATATATTACTAAAGTATGATGTTAGTGCCCTGTCATTTACAGACAGTACATTTCCAAGAAGTGACCAAATACCTTCCCACTAACTTGCAGCGTTACTGATAAAACTATATAGCATATTAACAATAATCTGTAAAAATTGGATTTCAGAAAAGTATTTGTCTTTTGCACATCACTAAGTAAAGAGTTCCATTTGTTTTTGTCCTTTTAAATTACATTTAAATAACTCATTTTACAGCAGGTCAGAGAAGTTCACATTACAAAATCCCAGAGCGCTGCAGTGAGAATGGAAATTAATTGCAAGACAAACTGTCCTTTGACTTGTCTCAACACAGAGCAAATGTGACAACATAAGATTTAAAGGGGTCTTCATTGCCCCTTTACTTTCTTACTGAACATAACACCTGTTCATTGTCAACTCCAGAAGGGGCAAGGAGGTCCTAAAAATAGCTCGACCTCATAAAAAAAAAAAAATGTCTCGGGGTTTCGCCCATAGCACAATCAGGGCTGAGCTGAAGATATGACCATCTGGTCCTTAGCTCTCAACTAGTTATGAACTGATAATTTGGGGAAGTTTGACATTTAATGCATCTGCAGTAATTTTAGAAAATATTTTCCCATGATGAAAATCTCTTTCGGTATTTGCCTAGTTATCATGCATGAATGCATAGTGAGCCGTTAAAAACTAGGACAATGTTCTGTATTTTCAGATAAAAGTACAGAGAGCAAACACATTGGTTTCTGTTTCTCTGTAAGAATCAGTAAAAATGGAAAACTGAAAGCCCTAAACTTAATTTATGGTTCTCATTGCAAAGTATGTGGTTGAAACAAATTGGTCACCAGCTCGAAAGGAAGTGGCTAAAATTAGAATTGGCTAGATTGGCCTGTCAAAGGCACTGTTAAAAAAAGTGTATGGTAGTAGCCAAATAAAACCACCAGTCTGATAACTTTGTTTTGTCATGTAACTTCTTGCTAGACCTATTTATAGTTTTTGTAGAGAACTAATGTAACAGTGGGTGATTTAACCACTAACGTGGTTTTCCTAAATTTATCAACAAATCACGATGCATTTACCCCCCCCAAAAAAAGCATGGCAGTGCAGCTCCTTCTTTCAGTACAGAATTTAAAGATTTTTGTTTAACATCCCCTTTAAATATTTAGAAAATAGTAAGCATACCAGCCCACATAGGAAGATATTTCTCCAGTTGTCTTTTGTGAAGAAGTTTCTGTGTGTGGTGCTTTGATTTGTGATTACCACATGGCTCCCAGTTTCTGCAAGCCCCAGCTCGATATCGCAAATCCTAGGCACGCTTTGTAGCCTGGTACCAAGAACCAAGGTCAGTTTAACAGAACATTGTTGGCAAGTTGTTATATTTATGGTCTTAGATCTGTGCTGAAGATAAAGTTCCAAGAGGCTTGCCCTTGGTTCATGGTACCAGGCTGTGAAGCTTGTGCTTGAAACTGTAAATCCTAAAAACAATATAAAACTAAAATGACAGCTGAAGCCCTGTGGTCATCCCCTGCTTTACAGTTACTTATTATTTATTGCTGGGTTTTTATTAAATGCAGCTATCGTTCCTTGAGAATTTCTTGAGACTATTTAGTTTTAGAAGGAGGGCCTTGACTCAGATGTTAAAGGGCAAAGAGCCAGGCTTTTAAGGTTTCCTAAGCTTTAGCAACAGGTGCTAACATCAGCCAACATCCAGTTCATCCAGGTGATGGGTTAGGTGGACAGGGAATCTAAGAGTGGAGACCTTTGGAACGAGTATTTTCTTCCACAAGCTTGGCTCTCCAGTTGGCCAAAACCATTTTTCTTTTGGGATGCTATTCCTACACTCTATGGTATTCTGAAACTCATGTTCTTTCAGGTATACTGGAAGACCTTTCACCTTGTTCGGACCCAGGCATACAGATGGGCTGTAATACCACTAAATGTACCATCCAAGGTGGCCTGGATACTGTGAATTCCATTGGGCTAGTCTGGTTGCGATTGACATGTTTCTTCGCTGATGTTCATTGAACCCTTATGGACATGCCCTTTGAACTTCCTCTTTTTGGGGACAAAGCAGATTCTGCTCTGGGGCATTTCAAAGAGAGCAGGGCCGCAGCATGGTCTTTGGCCTTGTCTGCTCTACCTGCCAACCGCATAAGCCCTTTCAGTCTTTGCAGGCCTCTGGCAGGGATATCCCATACAGAGAGCCACTTCAGCATCAGTAGGGTTCCTAGCAATTTTGGGCCTGAGGTCGTGACACCCACTGACCCCATGGTCAGCGATGGTTTACCAGTCTGCCCACCGACCCCCCTACCCCATCCCTGCTCCCTAGACCCCTTAACCTCACAGTGGCCCAATCTGCCAAACCCCTTTAGCATGCCCTTAGTGGAGCACACCCCTAATTGGATGCAGGATCCAATGATTTTCACTGGGCTGATAGGCCATAACATCGGACAGGTGAGTCCTATACATTTTCAGAAAGGGGTACACTTTACTGTTCCTGACACATGGGTGCTATCTGCAGTTCATGGTGGGGAAGAAGTATTTTCAGTTTGCTATGCTTCTCTTTGGTCTCACCAGTAACTCCCCTGGTCCCAGTCTTCCCCTTCTCTTGATGACTGGCTGTTGAAAGTGGGCTCACCACATGCGTTTGTCTCCCATCTCCAGACTACGACAAACCCCCTTATGTCCTTGGGGTTCACTATTACTGTGCTAAAGACACACCTGTATCCTTCTCAAGATGCTTTGTTTCATCAGAGGCATTCCGGACATGGTCCAGTTTTGGAAAGGAAAGTCTGGGACATTCAGGCTATGATACTGATCTTTCAGACTGTCATGGATTTCAGTGAGGTACATTTTAAGGGTGCTGGGACTTGGCCTCCTGCATCCTGCTTGTTAAGCATGCCAAGTGACATATGTGAGCTCTGTAGCTGGATCTGAAGTCTCAGGGGCCCAACATCAAGGGTACCTTTCTGACAGTGTCCAGCACTCAGAGGAGGTGGCAGAAGACCTGCAGTGGTGGTTACTCCACTGCAATTGGGTCTGTGGCAGACCCCTACCCTACACCTCCCAGAGCTGACACAGGTGACCAGTGCATTGCTTCTGGGTTGAGGTGGCCACCTGTTAGAGGTGAAGATCGGATCCTTTTGTTTCCGATGGAGTCCTGGCTTCCCTCAGTCTAGGGAAGGCTGGTCAGGTGCTCACAGACAAGACCATCACTATGTGGTAATGCAAAGGGTGGGGTCATGGACCCTGTGCCAGGAGGTGCTGCACCTCTGGAATTAACTGAACTCTCAAAGAACCTTTATAGTGGTGAACCTCCTGGTGGGATGTATGAACTCCAGGGCAGACAAACTCTGTTGTTGATGCCTAAATGATCACGAGTGGCAGTTACACCCAAAGGTGGACCAAGGTCTTTTCTGTTAATGGTATGAACCTTGTCCTGCTCTCTTCGCTACAGCTGAGAACGGGTAGTGTCAACAGTTCTACGTGTTGGAGTTCCCCAGTTGCCTCTGAGATGCGTTCCACCTACGATGGGACTTAGTGCTCCTGTATGCCTTTGTGCTAGTATCTCTTCTTCCCTGCATTCCGAAGATCATGACTGACTAGGCATGAGTAATCCTATTGGCACTTGATTGGGCATCGAGAGTTTGGTATCCATAGCTCCTGAACATGAGCATCTGTCCTTCAGTCTGGCAACCCTTTTGGGAGGATCTGCTGTCGCAGCAGTGGGGCTGGGTCCTGAACCTGGTCTCTGCAGTCTCCACTTTCATGCTTGGAGATTGAGTGGCAACAGCTTAACATTTGACCTTCCTCTTGAGGTGTGAGATGCCCTCTTGGCTGTTAAGTGGCACTGGACAACAACTGTGTATGCCTGTTGTTGGGATATATTTGTGGTTTGGTACAGTAAACAAAGCATACCCTGCCCCCCCCCCAAAAAAAAAGTCGGTTTATCCAATGTTTTGTTTGTTTCTTAGCTCGCCTGATATGTCTTTGCTTTAGACACAGTTAAAAGGGTATCTTTCATCCTTTTTGTAGTTGGATGACCAACGCTCCTTTTTTAAATTACCTGTTGTGATGTCTATTTTTTAAACTACTGCAGTTTTTATTTCCTTCTCCCAATCCCCCTTTGTTATGCCACGGTGAGATTTTAACTTAATCTTCATATACTTGGTGTGCACCCCCTTTGAGCTGCTGCAGAGCTGACCTTTGCGGCTTCTCACCTTAGACAGTCTACCTTCTTGCCGTAACATCAGCATGGTGGGTGAGTGAGCTCCAAACTCTGTCACCCTGCCATATCCCACCTTTCTCCCAGAAAGACTGGTTCTGCGAACTTGGATGCCCTTTCCTCCAAAAGTAGTGCAGCTGTTCCACTTTGGTCAAACCATCATCTTTCTTGTGTTCTACATGTTGCCTCGCCCCCTCTAACGAGGAGGAGAGCATCCATCGCCTAGTGCTAAGAAAGCACTGAACTTTTACATCGGCCGTACCAGAAAACAGCAAGTTGACGATGAGTTCTTTGTGGGTTTCCCGGGAGTGAAGGGCAAAGGTTTGTAGAAAAGGACCATTGCTGCATCAGGATCATGATCTGCATCAAGATCTGCTATGCATTGGCCAAGAAGCAGCCCCTGGAAGGGATATGGGCTCACTTCACCACCGCCAGGCTTGCAGAGTTCCAGTCCTGGACATTTGTCAGGTGGCTACATGGGCGTCCCTACGTACTTTCAGAGCACTACTGCTGGGACATCCAGGTTCACAGATGGGGTCATTTTGCCTCCTTGGTACTACAGGATGTTTTGGTTTGAGGCAATTCAGACTCACCTTCATATAGGTATTGATGTGGTTTATAATCAAATGATAAGTCTGTGGTGCAAACAGCCAAAGTACACAATATGTGCCAACTAAAGTAGGGAATACTGACTTACAGGATCAGATCTCTCGGAGTAGAGGATCTGAAGCTCTTGAATGATCTACCCAGCTCTGCCATAAAAATACTTTTGTATTACCTATTGGGCATTACCCACAAATGAACAGTCAAGTATAACGTGCTTGGGAACTGAGATCCGCTAGACACAGCAACAAGCAAAGCTGTGTATATAAGGGCAGACCTCTGCTGTGATCTGACTTTCCGAACTATCCACCGGCTACCTGAGCCGCCCTGTTAAACTCACATTAAGATCATCCTTATTGTGGTCACTGGTACAATTATTTAGAGGTGCATCAATTTGTCAGTTACGAGGTTTCTCCCAGGGTTTCGGTTTTATTCTTTTTTGGCTTAATATCTTTTGGAGGAAAAATACATTTTATTGTTTTGTTTTTCTTTTTTATGTAGAGTTCTGCTGTTTGTGGCTCTGATTAACTGAACGTTTGGGACAGGCACTGCTATGTGGTTAATTGCTGTAGGATATGACACCTCACACCTTCTGTAAAATGTGATAATGTTAGTTTTCTTTTCCTTTGCTTAAAAACACAATACTTATTTTTTATTAACATAAAACATTTGCTCTGACCCTTACCAGAGGATGGTAATCTGTGTAAGCAAACTGTATGTGAATACCAATACTGCAACAGTAACCACAAAAAGGGGAAACACAGTGAAATATGTTTACTGTTTCTAATCTTGTGTTTAGTTGTGTATCACAATATAACTTTTTAACTGCCAGACGTTCTTCCAAACATATTGGTGAATGTAGAAGTGTGGGAAGATACTCCCTGCATCTGTGCCCAACTTCAGCATTGAAAGAGTTCATGTCACCATTGTCAGTAGCTAGAACCTGAATTGTTCTGTGATTTGCTGTACTTCCCACCATCAATGTTATCTGCTTCATGAACAATTGTCCTTGCTCCATTCCTGTGAAGCAAGCCAGTCATGGAGGTGGAGCTTACAAAGTGATCTAATTAAAGTGGCTACCTGCACTTCACACAACAAAAGAATTGGCAGGTGACCTATATTTTCAACTATATGGTAGGCCAACTCGTGTTTGAGACACAGTGCAGACCTAGCCAAGTGAACAGGGTGCTGTACCAAAACGCAGATAACAATACAGTGAACAAAGAAGGTAGATTAAGGAAGAAATTGGATTGGAGAGAAGCAGAAACTGTTCAGGACAAAGGATTTATAGGTGTTTCGAATAAGTGGCAGAAGTTGAGAAAGTTGTGGTCTGTCTTTTGGCAGATTGTTCCAGAGTCTATGTTCCAAGCATGAGATGGCAAGGCTCTTCATTTGTGTTGTGTTTTTGTTTTACTTTTGGAATTTCAACAATCACACAGCCTTGGTTCCTAGAACTTCTCTTCCCTCCAGAAGCCCTTGAGTCTGTTATTTGCATAGGATGGCAGACTGAGATAATTGCCTGTATGGGTGATTCAATCAATTTCAAGTGCATTTTAACATCTTATGGCAACCAATGAAGATCTTTAAGGATTGGATTGATGTGATCAGATTTTATTTTATTCTTAACCATTCACAAGGTGAGCAGAATATCCCTGAGAGGAACAAGGTTAATCCTGACGAGTGTGTGATTTATAATCGGGAATTTCTTTTTCCTATATTGGTCAAGAGCTCTCAACTAGGGTTTTGCGACATTCGCACAATTTGCTTTGTGTTAAAACACACAATTTTGGCAAAATAGGGCATAGTCACAGTCAAGTGAGATGGTGCTAGAGTTTGAACCGTGGTCCTAAGATCTCTGGGTAGAATGCAAGGTTTGATATCCTAAGGAGGTTAAGTTGAAAAGATGCAAATTATTTAGATTAGTAATGTTTGGCCTTTGATATGCTGTAGTCTAGGGTGAATTCTAAAAGATTTAGCAAAGCAGAATTGTTTTCTGAGTGGAGCAGGAGAAACTCTGTTTTAGAGGGCTTAAGTTTAAGGGAGCGATCACACATCCATTTTGTTGAGTTTTCCATGAACAGTTTGAGGGTTAAGATGTCTGAGGAATTTGCTACTTTAAGGTATATTTGTAGTGTCATTGGTTTACTGAGGAATTTAAGTTCTCTCTGTGAAGCATTGGCCCAAGGCGTTCCATGTAGAGGTTAAATAGAAGAGGTCACAGGATAGATCCTTGTGGTACACAAGATGATAATGGGAGGGATTGTTCTCTAAATTCATCCATTTTCAAAAACTGATCTCAAATTGATGTGGAGGATTGAAACGATTTCAAGGCTATGCTCTCTATTCCCATTCTTGATCAGAGTAGTTTTAGGAGGGCTCTGTGGTTTGTGTTGAATGCTTCTGACAAGTAGATCAGCACTAACAGACCTTTCCTTCATCATCCACAAGCATCATCGATTGGAAGGATGTTTCAGTGTTGCACTTCAAGTGAAACCCAGATTTGTCACCCTTAAAGAGTTTGTTGTTAGCGAGAAGCGTGAGGAGTCTATTAGGTACAGCTTTTTTGTAAGTCTTTTCCCAGGCAGAACAGTTTGGAGACTGATCTCAAGTCAGTGGGGTCTTTATGAAGTTTCTTTTGGAGAGGAGTTATGTGACCAACTTTGTGATTAGAGGGAGCACCCTTTCCTCAAGAAATGAGATTCTTTCTATACATTTGTAGTAGGTTTTTGGGATGGGCTTGTCTACATAATGAAGTGGTATAGTGGATGTTAAGATGAGTAGGATGGATTCTAAGTTTGTTTAGATGTGGCCCATCTAGTGGTGTACCGTCCTGGTATGTAGGGTAAGTGAAAAGTCACATGGGTATCCTTGTTATCTTTATGGATCTATCCTGAAACTCACTAGAGTACTTTAACTTGAGAATTGACATCAAAGGATCTGATTTTTGCCAGATCACTAAACTTCCATCATGCTTGATGATATGCTACCATCGTAGCAATGGGGGTGAGTGAGTGGTCAGTGCCTTCAAAGACGGAGCACCTTACTACATTGAGGCATTTTAAGACCCAGAGTAAAACATCACATCAATAGCTGTCCATTCCGAAGTTTAAAAAAAAAAAAAAAAAAGCCATTAAGACTGCTACCAAACTCCGATTAGTTTATCATCATGCAGATTTCAGTAAACTCATGCATTGAGTCAATCGGATTTAGACCCAAAGAATATAGTCTTTTTAGCATGCCTCAGCTTTAGTTTGGCCTAGTGCCAGACACTGTGATGCAAGCCTCTTCAAGATCTCAATGAATCACTTGCTATTCCTACCTCTTTAGTCCCTTTGCTGCGATCTAGGCACCCTATTACTACATTTTATTATGTTTTTGCAGCCCTCAACACAAGAGTTTTGGCAGTGTTACTATCCCAAGAAATGTAACATCGCTTTTCAGCTTCCAACCAGACTCCTTGTGAGGAGCCTTATCATTTGATCACTCCAGCAGCTCTGGACAGACCATCTGCGTGCACCTCAAATTAAAGAATTGCTGCGTCCTCCTTTGGCTAGTTTACCTCCAGAAATGGGACAACCCCACAATGAGTAGATATGAGGCTCTCATTAGGTGCTCCAGCCTCTCGGCTTTCAATTCAATCTGCATAGGATACGTGCTAGTGCCCAACCTGAACTCATGAAGACTATCTGGCTCTGTCCACGTCAGAAAGCCCTTATCCATAATGCACACTTACCCGCCTCAAGTCTGCTTTCCACTAATGACAAATTTTACTTGAGACAGAGGATGGCAGTCTGTAGGTCTTGCCATGAAAGAGTTAATTGTGAAAGTGTAAGGGCTGAAAAAGTCCTATTTCACTTTCCCACTACTCCTTTTTTTTTTCTCCCCCTTGGTAATACCTCATGTGCAAACGTGCCCTGTGTTTTCCCACTTCCTTCCTCTCTGGATTTCTCAGCAAGGCAGGATACCTTGGGATAGCTCTAGGCTAGAGATTTAAGTTCTGCTGCTCCTGACGTACTGCAGCAGCTCCTTAAGTTAGTGGGTGTGCCCAAAACTAACATTCCTTTGCAGCTGGTTGTCCCTCTTGTCCTGTCACTTTTCACCAGCTTCTTCCCATGCCTGTGCATCTACAGGTGCTAGACAAGCCGAGCATATTGGTGTCAATCCCATCACTCGTAATGAGGTCCAGTCTGCTTAAGTCCAATGCTGCCATTACATAATAGCAGCTCTCCACCCACAGAGAGCTTGGGTGGCTGGTGCCATCTTAGCACTTCTGATTGCCCGATGCAAGTGGTGCTACACCTCTGGTGTCATGAACTGGATCGTTCCTCTGCTGTCAAATTCATTTTTGGATCTTCAGGCCCCCCTCTTCTCAGTGGAGATCCATTCTGTGGGCTTCTTTGGATGACTTAGTCACCGGAGCTGCTCGGTTCTTCTTGCATATAAACTCGCAGCATTAGAGTGGAGATACCTTAAAGAGTTGTGTGCCTAACTTCTGGCTGTTCAATCCAAATCTCACAAGCACTGTGGAGTCATTGACCTCCAGTCAACTCCCTAAGGTGACAGCCAAGCTTCGCTGCTTTCCTCCCCCAGCAGAGGCCCACCAAGTCCTGCACAGTATGATTGGGCCTCTCACCCCTCAGCTTTTAGGGAGTGTCGGTGTAACTTTATGGAGGTCCATTGCTTGTGCATGAAATACAATAGTATACTAAAGTGTGCATCAGTGTATGTGTGTGTGTATATATGTTATGGTGAGTGTTGAAATAGATGTTCGAAAGAAGCAGAGTAAAACCGTGCCAGTTACCCTGTGGCACAGCATACCTTGGCTCCAGCCACCTTTCTTTAGCTGGCAGTGTGCCAGGCTACTTCACTTTGATATTTTCATGCTGACGATCCTTGCTAGCCTACACCCGCTCGCTGCTTTTGCGAATGTTTTTAAATAACATTTGAGTTGTTATTTTGAAAAGTTCTTGGTAAAGGTGCCGTACTGCTTAGTCACTGTCTGGCTTCTCGTCTCAGACGGATGAGCCTGCAAAGTGTTATGTCGAAGATTAAAGCATTTAGCCTCGATGTGAACTAAACATTAATTCCCCTGTAAGAACTTGTTTTGACTATTTTGCCACTTCTTTCCATTTACCCAGCTATCTCAATAATTTGTCTTTAAAAAAAAAAAAAGTGACCGCAGTGGATAGGTAGCTGGATTTTCCTTTGTTTCCTGCTAAATTTACAGCTGCTAGAACATTGGGTCTAATCTGTCGCTGCAAACTCGGGTAGGTAGTCCTAAATTGAGTATTAAGAAAATCTCTGTTGGGTGTATGGTTGTTTACCATCACAAATGTCAATTGAACGTGAAGTTTAACTGATCCAATCTGAATGTTCAGAATGCTGGTACAAACTACGTTTTGTCTGTGTTTTATGCTCAATGAGAGTGAAGGCATGACTAAAGCAATGTTGGACATTTGTCCTGTTTTTCAATATTGGGTGACATTTAGGGAATGGATGCCAATATCCTCATTTCCTACATACTGTGTGTGTATATGTATATATCTGTAGATTGCTATATCTGTATGTACCTTGTGTAGCTCTAGTTATGCCTCACAAAGTCCGCAGGGCTCTTAACCCCCGACATCCACAGATGACAGCTGAGTCACAATCTACTGTTCTTCTTGGACCTTATTTGGAAGCTGCACCAACATTGTTGACTGAACCCAGATCGTCCATCTGCGGCCTGGCACCTCTTCAGATTGAACCGGAGCTAACTCTAGCTAGCAGTCCATTAACCACCCCATCATCTGCGGATGTTCTTCTGCAGCCCTTCTCCCTATGGTGCATCTCTCGCCAAAGGCTGTCAGCCCCCGTGCTGACTCCTGCATCTCTACACATCAGCATTAACTAGAAGGCCAGGCTCCTATGTCTCCAATGCCGGCACCAGACCATGAACCTTGTGCTTGCCCCCGAGCCCGTTGGTAATATCTGGCTGGCAGCCGTGAGTCCTGCTTCGCCTGCTCTTTCAGTCTTCAGAACCAGCGGAGTCCGCATGAACTTCCAGTCTCCATACAGCTGATGTATGTGGCCCCTACTTCTAGCAACTTCCTTTTTGAGAAGTGACAGCTGCAACTTTTTCCTTTGTTACTGTCGTCCGTGCCCAGTACTTTGTGACGTTTTCTCTGTTTGATTCTCTCTCAAATGCAGCATGATTTACTACTGTGTGCATGGCCAATTACCCCCTACCTAAACACCGCATTATCTGTTGCAGCCTTCTGTGCAGGCTTCATAGGCTATAATTGTAAAGACCTAACTTCATATTTTCAGATGGAAAAAACACAGAACTACCATGCGCTCTTCTGGCATTGAAAAAACATAGCTGCGCATCTCAGAACAGTATCTGGCTAATAGTCTCCTCCCCAGCCACGCCTGATTCACCGCCTACTGAAAACCGCTCCCGGCCCCACTAACAGGGCGACCACTTTACAAGGCTGCTGTATGCTTCTATGTGCACTGGAGGCCCGTTAATTTAAGTGCTCAACTTTGATGTTAGCCTGGTCCCAGGCATCGGAGGAGGCTGTAGCTGGTACTAGAGGGCTCGTAAAACTGGAACCGCTCCCGTGTCTCCTGCGGCCTTTGGTAACGACGGGAGTCTCCAGGGTGATCCCGGGTGTGGACACTGTGGGCTGTGGTCATCCGCTGTTCCACCTATTTTCATGCCCCAGGCTCTGATGAGGACTCAACACCACAGCCTTACAAATGTGTTAAGCCGAATCCAAAAGATTTAAATAAATGATAAAGCAGCAGCAGTGTTTGAAGATAGACGCAACGTGTATTCATCTGTACCTCATGAGATATTGGTTGATAACGCTCCTAGCAGGAAACATTTGTCCTCAGCACGCAGGGAGATTGCTTATTTGCAGCTACTAGCTAAAACACCTAGCAGTCTCGCGTAGCCAGTTGCTTTTTAAGCTGTCTCTTCCATAAGCATAAGAGGAGCAAGTAAGGATGAAACAAAATCATGCCCTCACCCGCAGCCCACGTAGGCGTCCACCTTCTCTGTCCTCAAAATTATATTTCATGATAGCAGGTCAGCGTTTGATTACTTTGCAGCCATCTTGTGTAATGTGTGAGTGTGTGTGTATAGGTATGTGTGTGTATGTATATATATATATGTGTGTGTGTATATATATATCAAAAACGAAGTTGTCCTCATGTGAAAGCGCACTCCCAACAGGTTATATAAACGGGAAGAAAAAGCAAAGCCAGCAACTCACAGTGAATTCTTTAAGCAGTTTCATTATTCCAGGCCTTAAGTTATAAAATCATCTCTGGACACGTGTTTCAAGGTCAATCCTTTCTTCAGCACAGAAAAATATAAAAGTGTTTCACCCTCGTAGGTGCAGCCAGTGCTGGAGGTGTTCCAGGCATCTCTTTCTTACTGAAAAGACCGGCATGGCTTCAGCTTGTCTAATTACAGGCACCTGATTAGTCTCTTTAAATACTAGTCCGCCCCAGTGGGCCTCAAGTGAGTACAGTGCATGCTGGTTGTGGTAGTCCTGCAATTTTTTCATTTTGCCCCAAGTGGGTTGCTGGAGCCAAACGAAATAATGACCCAAAGTGCAAAACCTTTGTAGGTGAATCCAAAGTAAAATTGTCAGATTTGCTGTGAATATCCCAACCTGATTGCTCTTATGTGACAATCCATTTTTAATCACACGGACCTGCTTCGATGTGCAGTGGTGCTGCCTTCCCGACTGGACAGGCAGGTTAATTATCAAAAACGAAGTTGTCCTCATGTGAAAGCGCACTCCCAACAGGTTATATAAACGGGAAGAAAAAGCAAAGCCAGCAACTCACAGTGAATTCTTTAAGCAGTTTCATTATTCCAGGCCTTAAGTTATAAAATCATCTCTGGACACGTGTTTCAAGGTCAATCCTTTCTTCAGCAGAGAAAAATAAGAGGAGCAAGTAAGGATGAAACAAAATCATGCCCTCACCCGCAGCCCACGTAGGCGTCCACCTTCTCTGTCCTCAAAATTATATTTCATGATAGCAGGTCATCGTTTGATTACTTTGCAGCCACCTTGTGTAATGTGTGTGTGTATAGATGTGTGTGTATATATGTATATATATATATATACGCAGCCAATAGTTAGGTAAACAAATGTGAAATACGTTGTTCCACGTACCGATGCTTAGTTTATGGAACGGTAGTTGTAAATATTATTTCCCTTCAAATACTGGCGCTGTACTGCAACATAAATATGTGCAAGGCTCTCATTCCCATAGTGTGGCATTACCTGCACTTGTGATCTGTACTCCGCTCTCCAGGACTGACGATATACCCACAAGTCAAATAATCAAAAGCTTAACCGAATATACTCCGTATTCTGTATCCATGAAGTAGCAGTAAACAAATGTCCTAGAAGTTGTCCATCACCAGGAGTGTATAGTGTCAGCCTCTTGAGCCTTTTTGTCTTGACGTTAATTTTAATAGTTCTATATAATCCGCATTGGCTGCAGTACAGCCAGCTTTTAAATACAACCGGGTATGCTTTAACTGTGCCTGACGGGCTTTTATAAATAGACATTTTCCTAATGTAAACATTAACGAGGCTTTCGGTTTTAAAATGAGTAGGAGAGCCTTTTGATTGTTCCTTTTGGCAACAGAGGACTCCCAGACTGTTTGTAGTTCTTAAAAAAACAACTGTGTTAAACGTGTGTGATCTATAATCGGGAATTTATTTTTGCTATTTTGGTGAAGAGCTCTCAACTAGGGGTTTTGACATTCGCACAATTTGCTTTGTGTTAAAACACACAATTTTGCCAAAATCATGCATATTTACGCGAAATGCAAATCTGTCATTTTGCGCCTCCTTTTAGCATGAAGTGTGCCAGTGTGTCAATTTTTGACGGTACGCATTTTGCACAAAAAAAGTGGTCAAAAGACACCTCGAACAGACGCATGCGTACTGTTGTTCCCATATGTTTTTGGTACATTTTTATGCCTAATGTCATGATTGCAGTAATTTTTTTTTAGCGTGAATGACATGTAATCGTGTCACCTGAGGGTAATAGCATGATTTTGGAAATCTCGCCTAAATAATGTAACTTGACATTGCTGACATTAAGCCAGTGCAACTTAAATTTCGTCAAGCCTCTCCTTTCAACGAGTTTTTAGTGTGAACATTCACATGTAGAAGACGATCGAGACATATTGATGAAACGTAAAATGTCGACCTTGTGCATCTGTTGAGTTATTGCATAGAGTAGATAATACGAGCGGGAAATAGGGTAAATCAACCGACCTGTGATGATTAGTTTGTTTAGGCGGAAATGAAATTGAAACCAGCACAAATAATTTTTATGAAAAGAAAAACGAATAGGTGTTAAAGACTCTCTGCTAGTGCACTAACGATTTTCCTTTATATTTATATGTTGGTTGGTGAACCTAGGTGTAATGATGGAATACTCTTTTGTTCAGATGCAACTGTTATGTGATTTGCTTGACGTAAATGTGAAAACAAAGCTATAGAATTACTTCCACTTAGGGTGGTGCCAATTGCAAAGAGCACGTTAGCATCAGACATTTGCGCAGTGCGACTTACTGCACTGAATGACCATGGAGACACAATGTGACTGAGTAAGTAATAACACAATGAGACGTAGTACAGAGAGAATAGCAGAAGACCCAGCCTTGAGCCTATCCACCCTTGGGCATACATTAAGTCGGGGGCAAGAAAGGGAAGGCCATTAGCAGAGGCAAGAGGCTCTGTGATCGTGGTTGGCTTTCTGTACTTACCAGAAAGTGCCGTAGGTTTGTGGCCCGAGGTGGGACAGACACTTCAGTGACGGAAAGTTCTGGCAAACCGCATGGTGTCTGTTTGAATCAGGTGGATCTTCAGTAAGAACACGTGATAATTATCTAAAATGGGCTGCTCCAAAATAAGTCATCGCATTTAAAGTTGATGCAGTCGTGTAGCGCGCCATGCTGCCATCTCTCGCTACTGCTTCGTCAGCGGGGGTAATGTTATTGCTGTCTTACCAGCATATCAAGCAGACCTTGGTGAAGGCGGTGCAGCAAGGATCTTCGTGAGGTGGACTTCCAGATGTAAGGAGAGCAGGACTGCTATGCACGTTTGAGATTCACCACTCTACCCCCAAATGCCTCTGATTGATTCAGATGGTGTCCCAGGTGGACCCTTAAGGCAGCACTTGTTCATGAGAGTGTTAGTCTTGGCTGGTAGGAGTGAGGGTCTCTCTGCAGTCACTAGCAGCCTCCCAATTGCTGCCTCCTGGCCAAAGGGCTAACAGTGGCACCAGTGGGATTCTAATGGATGAAGATGTCAGGCCCTCTATACAGCGGCCAGGAGTGTGCCTCTGCAGGACTCTGGCCCGTCCAGTGTGATTTTTTGAGTAACGTTCTATTTCCTACTGCACTTCAAGTTACAAGGGGCCAGAGGTGCCCTGGCAAAGACTACAGCTGGCTTCTACTTCTTATATCTCAACTGTATAATTTATGTACTTATATCTTTGAGCTGCTGCAGTTGTCCCATACTGCACGTGGTGTTAAACTACATTTCAGCTTTGTGTTGAGATCTACTTAGAACCGGGGTCGCCAACCTTCTCTGTAGTCATAACTACTTCTGCTCAATGAAAGTCCTACCGAGCTACCAGCGAATTCTATCATTGTAAAGTATAAATCACATATGTTAACATTGCACTACGATCACCTTAAGCAGGATTATCGGTAGTGACCATTTCAGGCAAGGTTGCCAGCTGGAATGTCATGACATTTTTTTTTTAAATCAGTTAAAATGCCTTCACCTGGCCAATTAAGTAACAGCCACAGCATCACATGACAACTGACACAAAGAACAATACCACAGCATTAAGCATTCCCACCCCAGCGTGAATTATCATTCAAACATCACTTTAAATGGGATTTGGAATTGCAACATTTTGTCTTCAGCAGCATATCGGTTCTGAAAATGTACATGTTTCTCTCAAATACCACTTTCATTGTGGGCAAACAAACTCAATTTGAAAGGAGGCTGACATTTTCTGAAAGACTCCGTTTTTAACATCAGTTTTACTTTTTAAAACACACAGTTCCCAAGCATCAGCTTTTCATTTAGTACTTGCATGTACACACGTCTCACATGGACAGGTTCTTCTAAAGGCCCAGGTATTGTTACAGTTAAAGGCCATAAGTGCTTACTGTAACACAAAGGATGTCTCCATTGTACCAGGACCACTATTGTGCCAAAGCTGGACACCATAAGGCTCAGGATACCCACCACAAATCAGTTCTAGTCAATATTATGCCAGGGACGGCCACCATTATGTAGAGATGGCTAAAAGTAGATTTGTTGATCTCTTAATACGCAAGTGATGTCTGCCACAACTAGACCAAGAATACTCAAATTAGTAAAGGATGACTGTATGATCATGATGATCAGGATGATCATGTTTTTGCACCATGAACACCTTATGATGGGGTTAGGATATATTTTTGATGGTCCTTGACACCAGATACAGCATCCAGGAAGCAAATGTTAGGGAGAGACACAATGTATTTCTCTCTCTCTCTCTCTCTCTCTCACACACACACACACACACACACACACACACACACACACACACACACACACTCACTCTGCTCTCCCTCCACTCTCTCCCCTTCCACTCTCTCTCTCTCCCACTCTTTCCACGCTCTCCCTCAACTCTCTTCTCCTTGACCCCTCCCCCTGCCGACATATATATATTTTTTTTGCACAGCTGATAGAGACTGGGGGCACTTATCTGGGCATCCCTACTTCCCAGCCTCCCAAAGAGATCAGGGTTTCAAATGAGCAGGCAGTGGCAGGTCCAGGAGTTTGGAGGATTCGTCCGACTGGGGGGCCTCTGCAGTCTAGGCAGCAGAACAAGACGCTGTGATGCAGACAGTGCACCAAGAGCATATTCCTGTACAGTTTACCCTTTTTCCAAACCAATGCACTGAGAGAGGTTGACATTATTCACTCATAGGTGGTGAAGGTATGTAGGTGGTGTTCATACAAATTTGGGTGGCACAGTCCTGTGTCCAAAAAATCATGGGAAGATGCCTAAATCTTCCAAATCATCAGAGTCTTACAAAATAAGTTCTACAGAATACCCACGTAATACTGAAAGCCTAGGCCCCTTAACCTTTTAAGGGAGGAAAGTTCAGTTGTCGATCAAGAAGCGGAATCCTTTCTAAGCAAGAGGATTTTGGTACATATGTTGCTTCCACTCTTGGGGGGGGGGGGGGGGAGGATACATTTGGTCATCAGCCTTCCAGAGTTCGAGTGGTGAACCGCCATTTCACTTCCTCAGGGACATGCTGCTCACAAGTGACTGACTGTTCAGGCTAGATCTGGCTCTTTGGGATCTTTATGTTAAAGCCAACTATATAGGTACTAAAGAATAGTGTCCTTTGACTGATTATATACTTGGACGACACTCTGTTGAATATGGGCACTGTGTTGACGGTTCAGTACCTAAACAGACTGGTGGGCATCAGGTCCAGAGAGCTAGCAGAAATGGGCGCAAGGATTTTTACCACTTATGTATGTAAAATCATTCAGTCACAGCTAAATATCTACCAGGGAAGCAAAATCTGGTAGCAAATTGAAAATCTGGTTCCTGCCAGAACAGTTCTGCGTACTGACGAAGAGGTGGGTCCTTGCGAGGTGGACCTCTTTGCCTCATGGTTGAATCATCCATTTAGAGTTACTTCAGCTGGAGATGTGACCCGGTGTCAAAGCAGTAGATTCCTTCATTTCTGTCTAGGGAGGAGAATCAATTTTGTCTTCCTGTCTTTTAGTAATGTTCATAAGGCTGATGTCATGAGTGAAGCAATTACATCAGCCATTAGCTTGGTGATTTTATTTCGAAGAGCACAACTGGTTTCCAGTTCTTCTAGAACTTTCTAGGGATTGTCCTCTCCCCTCCTTCCCCCAATATTTTGACAGACACTTGGAGAAGACAGAAGGACTGGAGGGATATCTTTACTTGATGGCATGGGGGGGATTATTGGACGTGCTGGAAAGTTCTGTACCTTTGGTGCCAGGCTTCAATGTACATCAGTTGGGGCTGGTGCAGAAATGGAAGCTAAGCAGTACAGTTCTGATGGGAGAATGTGGTCATGCTAGTGTGCTTGACAATCTGAGTCACTTTTGGACAGAGTTGGTCATATCGTAAACTCCCTCTCTGAGCTGGCATAAAGGGGCAAGTCTTCATGTCAGTTAATGACTGGACTCACCTATTTCGGCAGGATATATGCTAATAAATGGGTTGCTGTTAGTCAAACAGTCTTTAGTGTGCAGAAGAAGGGGCATCTGCCTAGCCTTTCTAGGAGAGTCCAAATTCTCAAAACTGTGGGATGTTAACATAGCTTTGAACTTACTGGTGTCTTGGTGTGAGAAATCATTGTTTTTGAGGACAAAGCTCTCAGGAAGTGTGCTGCTTTTTGGTGGGATCAATATGTCCTAAACATGGCTGTGATTTCAGTGTTTCATGACTGAGCATGTATCCTGATGGTCTCTGGGCACGTCTTTGGCCCCTACCCTTTTTCATCTTGTTGGTGCCTTATGCCCTTTGGCACATGCATGCTCTCCTGTGGAGTCTTTCCCTTTAGTGGGCTCAGCACTGGGAGTGCCTTTTAGACTACAGCCATATTTCGACAAAGTGGCCTAGGACCTGCGATGTATGACTGATGCCCACCTGGCATCTGGCAAACCATTTGCTTTACCTATCCAGAGTTTACAGTGCTGATTTATACGGCCGGTGAAGAGGGGCAACCTGGATGAATTGGAGATATGAGGAGCCTTTGATCACTCATGGAGCAGAACCAACCTATTAACATTTTGGCATTGTGTGCCATTCAGTTGGCCCTCAAGCATCTTCTGCTTTCTATCCTGGGTGGTTCAGTCCAGGTCCTGGGGGACAATATGACCGCCATGTGGTAGTGCAGCTAGCAGGGAGGAGTTTGTGTCTTGCTTTCTGTCTAGATGCTATAGGTGTTTGTCACTAGTGGGTTCCCTCAACATAACAACAGACAAACTTAGCAAGCTGGCTTCTGCATCTTGATGTGGCACAGAAAATATTTGCTCTTCGGGGAATGCCATCATAGAGCTGCAAGCTACCTCCCAGGCCTCTTTCGTCCTTTCCACTTTTCCTTCTCTGCTGCATTATCGGGGATCTTGAGGAAAGGCAGGCAGGATCAAGTTAAGCTCGTTCTGATGGCCCCTGTCTCGGCTTTGAGGGTCTTGGAATTTAGTTCTTGAATATCTGCAATCCCCTCAGTTTTGACTGCCTCTTCTGGAGGATCTGCTGTCCAGACAAAAGGGCAGAGTTCTATATCTGAACTTTCACTGTGTGGTGATTGAGCAGAATCAACCCAGATGCTTTGATCACGTGGTGTATATTATTTTGTCTGCTCCCCGAGGATTCCCAAAGTCCTTTAATTCTGGACATGACCTGCTATGAGGCGATGCAGGTCGATCCTCTTCAGGTTAAATGTTTTGATGTGCTTCTCTTTGGAGCAGCATTTTGATGTGGCCACTGTAAAAAGCTACTTATTGGCCTTTTCACCCTGTCTGTTTGCCTGATCAGCCCTCTTCGTTCAACTCACCACTTGTGATGTTTTCTTTGACAGGGCTTTCTATTAAGTTTGCCACTTCCCGCTTATCTCACAGTAGGAGCTGCGTTTTGTGCTTATTTATCTTATGTGAACTCCCTTCTCCTGCACAGTTGGACTATAAAGACAGTGTTTCTCATTGCTACCACCTTTGCATGCTGCATTCTGTTTTCCAAATGTGGTATCCTCTTTTCATGTGAGGCAGACTATCTTGCTTTCTTTGTTTTTCTCTCCACCTCAACCCTCTAAGGAGGAGAGGTTACACTGGCTAATCTTAAGCAGGCCATTAGTTTCTACATACACCAGAATGAGGACTGTCTAGGGAAAGAACTGCTCTTTGTTGAAATGTGCACGTGTGAAGAAAGGAAAGGCAGTCAAAAGAGGGACTTTATCACAGTGGATACCCCTTTGCATCATACTGTGATAAGTTAACCTTTCGCAGGCCTTTGGGCTCATTGTACATGGCAAAAGCTCATACGTCCCAGGCTTGGGGTGTTCCTTGTCAAGCTGCCGCATAAGCTGCATTCCATACTCTCACCAGCCATTACTTTATTGATTCTCAGCTCTACTTTGAAGGATATTTTGCCGTTTCGAACATTTAGAACTGTATAGTGTAACGTTCACTCCTTGGGCCCACCTCTATGTGGAGAGGAATTATTGCTTTGTATCAAGTCACAAGGTGAGTAGTTTGCGATATAAATTATCCATCAGAAGAACATATTTCTTACCTTTGGTTAGACACTTTCTGTAAGATACCATATTTAACCGCAGGATACTGCCAGCCCTCTTCACCATTCTTTGGGGTTGACTTTTCATAAGTAATAAGGCTCCAACTTAGGCCTTGCAAACATCCAATATTCTCATGTTCATTCATCTATTTCTGAGGATGTAGAAAATGTTATTGAATAAGCTATCTCCGGGTTCTGCAAAGTCAGTCCTGGAGAGCTGGGTCCATGCCAGGTTTTTAGCATATCCACATTTAGCAAAATGTAGATTTCTGAAACATCTTTTTTTTTAAATGTAGATATGCTAAAAACCTGGCGTGGGCCTGGCTCTCCAGGACCGACTTTGCAGAACCCTGAGCTATCTGATAAACTTCTAGCTGTAGATTTCTGACCTTAAATTTTTCCCAGGAGTTAGACTGGATCTTGAAGATTTTTCATGAGCAGTACCCAGTGTGCTGATTGGTGGCACCATTTGGCTTTGTCGGCGGCGTCCATGCGGGAAATGATGTCCACGGCACCTATATAGGTGCTTCCCAGGCACGCCGATATCAGCTCTCTTCTTTCCATGCCAGCCACCACTGATCCAGAGAAGAGGTATCCCATCAGTCACATTTTGACTGAACTTTTTCTATGTATGTTTGACTTTGATGGTTTTCCTCCTGGTGTGGCAGGGATGTCCTCCAAGAAGGTCAACTTCAAGCCCTGCGGCTCCTCTTCACTGTCCGATGTCAGTGCTGGACCCGCATCTTATATACCTGTGGTGCGACTCAGTTATGTCCAGACTTCTTCGCCATGAATCCAAAGGCCTTAAGGGAGTGATCCCTCAAGCTCCTGTCAGCTAGTGTGACGTTTGAGGTCTCCGACAAGGGGAAGGTTCCAGGAGTGGTTGCAGACTCTGAGATCCTCTTTGCAATCAGTCATTGTATCACGTGGGTGCGTCCCGCCAAGTGGTCTTCAACTTCTCTGTCAGCTGACTAGATGGAGGCGCGTCAGCTGTTGAGGCCTAGCCCTGCGGTAGTGCCTGCGCCGGCTTCGCGCTGCCCCGAATTTCTAGGAGCTGGGAGCGACTCCCACCCAACTTAAGGAGTTCTATGAGGCCATGTGCCTCATTTGTGAGTGGGCTGACTCCTCCGGCATTCCTTCGCGCACTGTGGAGTTGGCAGGGGCACCTTCTGGTTTCATGCTGGTGGCTGTGCCCCAGGCAGACCATGAAGATCTTTTCCTGCATCTGGACTGGTGCTGGTCGTAACATCTTGACCTTCCCTGGCACCAGTCCCAATGCGCCAACCCCATTATGATCCCTGACTCAGAAACCGAGCCAGCCGGGATTGTCTGGAGCCAAACCTTCTAGACTGGAGCTTGAGCCCCATTCCACTGGGTTAGGGTTCAGGAACGAATGGGAGGGGTCACTGGCCGCTGAAGAATACCGGTGAAGATACCAACATGCACTATTGTGAGAATCCAGGTGAGATACTTCACTGGATACTAGTTTGCTTTCTCTCCCTATTGTGACTATGGAGGATGGAGCTTTGCTTTTAATGGTGATACAGATGGCAGCTGTGGTCCTTGACCTTCATTTGCCTTCAATGGCAGTCATGATTAATGTTTTAATGGAGGTGCTGCAACTGGGAGTTCCCCCATCGGAACCGCAACTCCTGTTTAACAAAGCCCAGACTAAGGCGGGGCAGCTGAACATTTTCCATGGGAAGCATCATTGTGACTGATTTGCATATGGTTTGTCCAAACTGGGGTGGCATGGTGGGCAAAAAAATGATAGATTGGGATGCAGCCCAAGTGATTGCTAGTGTCTGAGATTAATTTAAGCATTTCATCAATCAACTTGTTTTTTTATGTACCGTCATTGGCATCCAGTTGATGGCAGGATTTGCCATCACTTTCCCACTGGCAGTCCGTAACATCAGACAGGTGGGTTTTGTAGATCGTCTGAAGGGGCTGCTCCCTCCTTTTCACGACCGCCCCCCCCCCCCCCCCCATGTCACCATCTTATGACAGAAAAAAGAAAGATGATCCTCCATCAGCCTGCCAGGAAGTTACAGCCATAGAGAGGGTACTGAAGCCAGAAGTGGGTTGTGGTTGCTATTCCGATTACTTTCTGGTGCTTAAAAAGGACTAGTCTTTTGTCCTTTCCTAGACCTACAGCCCCTCCCCCCCCCCCCAAACTACTTCCTCAAGAAGTTCAAAATGATCAATTTAGCTCAGGTCCTGCCTGCCCTCGACCCAAGAGCCTGGATAGTAGCGCTGGTCTTTCAGATGTATATTTCCACATCTCTGTCCTGCCTGCTAGCAGGTGTTACCTGCAGTTCACAGTAGGCCACAAGCACTTTCAGTTTGCCGTGGTCCCTCTGGTGTTCACAGCAACCCTCTGGTGATCACCAAGGTGATGGCAGTGGTTACATCTAATCTGCGGATGACAACTGGCTGAAGGCGTGCTTGTCTCAGACTGTCGTTTCCCACCTCTAGACTACAAAGGAACTCCTGCATTTGCTGGGGTTCACTATAAACATGCCAAAGTCACACCTGACTCCCTCTCAGACGCTCCTTTTCATCGGAGCTGTGCTGCACACATTGCAGTTTCGGATTTATCCTCCTGAACAGGGAGTTCAGGTTACTCAGGCTATGATACAGAGGTTTCAGCCTCTATTCTGGATTTTGGTGAGACTGACTGTCTGGAAGTCTTGGCTCCTTGCATCCTGCTGGTAAAACATGTGCAATTGCATATGCAGGCTCTGCAGTGGGACCTGAAATTCCAGTGGGCACCGCATCAGGGGAATCTCTCCAACATGGTCCAGTTCTCTTAGGGAACTGCGAAAGACCCGCAGTGGTGGCTAACAAACCATTATTGGGTCAGCAGCAGACCCCTCTCCCTTCCCCAACCAATTCTCCCAATAGTGAAAGATGCGTCTCACCTGCGATGGGGTGGCCATCTGGGAGAGGTGGAGATCAGAGGACTCCGGACTCCATATCAAATCTGTTAGAGCTCCATGTGATCCGACTGGCATTGAAAGCCTTTGTACTCTCCTGAGGAGGCTATTGCGGGTTTTCACAGACAACACCACCGCCATGTGGTACTGCAACAAACAGGAGGATGGGATTGTGGATCCTTTGTCAAGATGCTCTGCGTCTCTGGACATTGCTGTAACACCAGGGCTTATCCCTGGTGGTTCAACACTTGGCAGGCTCTCTGAATGCCAGGGCAGACGAACTGAGCCGACAATGATCACGAATAGTCTCCATTTGGAGGTGATGCAAGGTCTCTTTTAGTAATGGGGAGAGCCTTGGTTGGATCTGTTTGCCACTGCTGATCCCGCAATGTCTACAGTTTTCGGTGCTGGAGTTTCCAAGGTGTCTCGCTCGGAGACGCTTTTTATCTTGAGTGGAGATCAGGCTTCCTGTACGCCTTTCCGCTCATACCACTTCTGCCCAGACTTCTCAAGAATGACGTGGCCCTATCATTCTTGTGGCTCCGAACTGGGCACAGAGTCTGGTATCTTGAGCTAATGAGCATGGCCATCGATCCTCCGATCAGACTTCGGGAGAAGCAGCAGGGTAGGGTTCACTACCTGAACCTGTCTAGTCTCTGACCTCTTACGTGGAGATGAGCATGGCAGCTTTTGCCCTACCTCTTGAAGTCTGTGATGTCAGCTTGGTAGCACTCCACTAAAATGGCATACACCTGGAAAAAATTGTGGCATGGTGCGCAGGAAAACAAGTTGGTCCCCTTTCTCTAGTTCTCCTTTACGGACTTTCTATTGCCTTTCAGGTCTGTGCCCTGGGCACTCTCAGGTTCTACCATTCTAACATCTCTTCTGTGGGTTGCCTAAACAGGCATCGCTGTTCAAGTCCCCTATTGTAAATAGCTTCCTAAAGACTCTTTTAAATCTGTTTTCCCCCTTCCCTATTTATCATGCCTTATTTGGACCTTAATCTTGTGCTAACATTCTTGATATGTGCTCCTATTCGAGCCTCTCTGTAATTGTCCCTTCAAGCTTCTTACAATCAAGACAGCCTTCTTCATGGTGATTGCATCTGCCCAAGGAGTGAGTGAGCTTCAGTCAATGTCATCTAAGCCTCCTTACCATCTATCTTGACAAAATGGTGCTTCGCACAAAAGCTGCCTTTCTTCTTAAAGTGGTCCCTCCATTTCATGTAGGCCAATTCATCACCCTGACTAGTTTTTCCTCCGCATCCCTCTAAAGAGGAGGAGCGACTCCACTGTTTGGATCCAAAAAGAGCATTGTTCTACCTTGATCTAACAAAAGTTCTGGGTGGACAGTTAACTCTTTGTGGAGTATGGTTGGGCAAAGAAAGGACCGGCCATGCAGCAGCGGACCATCTCCAAATGGTTCATACTTTGTATTAAGAACTGCTACACTTTGGCCAAAAAGCAACCCCCCCCGAGGGCTTGCGTACTTATTCCACCAGAGCCAAAGCTGCGACCACTTCTGTGCACGGGGAATTCCATGCCTGGATATCCGACAGACAGCAACATGGGCTTCTTTGCACACGTTCACAAGGCACTATTACCTGGACAGTCAGGTCCGTCAGGGTGGGTACTTTTTTCATTTGGTCCTGCTGGACTTTCTTGTTTGAAATTGGTCCGCAGACCCACCCCTGGGGATGGTATTGATTTGGTATCTATTCTAAGGTAAGGAATCTGCCTCTTGAAATTTCTGTCAGATGGACAAGTTACTTGCCTTCTGTAATGCCTTATCTGGTAGAGACTATACCTAGCCACAGATTCCTTGCTAACCCAGCCATCTTCCCTGCTGTGTGAACAGATTTCTAGGGACAAGGCTATTTCCCTTTTTGGGCCCTAGTTTTTCAACACCAGTGGTCAGTGTTCTTCATGGCTCTCCCCTTCTGGTGTGGAAAGTTGTGTATGGTGATGCCTATATAGGTGATGTGGATGTCATTTCTGGCGTGTATGACGCAGACAACACACGCGGAGCCAAACAATGCCACCTACTGGCGCACAAGGGTTATTGCTCACAAAAAAATCTTCTGGATCCAGTCTGACATCTGGGGAAATTCTAAGGTAAGAAATCTGCAGCTACATAGTCTCTATCAGATAAGGTATTACAGAAGGTAAGTAACTTGTCTGTCGGTACTCAGTTGTGGGGCTTGTATGCAACTCTGTGTCACAATATCCAGAGGTGGGATGTGGTTGTGACTAAGGCTGATGTTGGCATCTGCTGGCATTCATGATCTATTGTAAACACTTTTCCGGATCCAGCTTAGTTCCTGGGTAGATTCATAAGTTGAGGAAAATGCAGTTAGGTTAAGCACCAGAAAGCATGTTTAATTCCCCTGGTGAATCAGTTTGCTGGATTGACAACTTGGCTCTGCAATTGGACACTCTTAACCTGGATAATTTCCACTTTCTCTGCATTTAGTTTATGTGCAGGGTCCAATTACCCTTTTCAAGGTAGTGTTTCTCCCAAGGCTGTTTCCTTAATTAAAGTCCTTAAAAAAATTCTCAAGGTGCCCTTTTGTACAACTTAATTCTCTGTCCGCTGAGGGTCGTGTGCTTGGAGAATCAAAGGCCAAATACTGTTAGTTGAAATTAAATGGTTGTCTGAGAATAGGAACTCTGCAGGTTTACTGTTCTGCATCATATCATAGTGTAATAAATGACTGACATGTTGACCCCATTCTTGACTGCAACCCATGTTCAACTATGGTCTTTGTCTAGTGCAAGCCCTTTCCATATTTTCTTCTCCGGGCAGACACTGATGTCTTTAACTACTCCTTAAGTCACGTAGCCTGGCTTCTGGACCTAGAGTGAGGCACTAAAGTTGATCAGGTGTTCAGGAGGCCGGCAAACAAGAAGCCTCTTAGCAGTTGATACTGTCTTCCCAAGGAGGTTTATGAAAGTGAATTTACTGTCGGACTGTAGGAATGTTCTAATGATGCCCACAAAGATGACCATCTCTGCATGCAAGTGGCCTTTTTCAATTATTTGTATAGGTTTCTATACACCACAGTTTAACTGTGGCGGAGGAGATATGAAAGCTTGCCCTCTGCATGTGATGCCTTACTGAGCTCACTTTAAATGTGCCTTTTGGAGTTTGTCAAAGTGAGTTAATTAACCTACCCTGGTTAGATCAGAGCACAGTTGTAAGGAAAAACTTTTCTCACCCTTGGTAGCTATGGCACAAACCGGTAATTTCCTGGAGAAAGCAGACGCAGCACAGTAAAAATTCGAAACCATTTTACCAAACTAGTGAAAATTAGGAGCAAAAAGATTCAAAATGCTTAATATCGGAAAAGAGGATTGGAAATGTAAGTTTTATGGCAAAATGGTCAGACATGCCATTGTTGCAGTGGAAATCTAAAGATCATGTTCACTATGGACGCATTACCTAAATGACGACCAGAGCCTACTATTGCACTAGAAGTAAAAACAAAGAAACTGTTCTCCTTTATAGAGGCAATGGGCAACCCGAAATATTCCATACTGGAACACTGCAATGTTTGCAGTCTTCCTGATGCTTTTTTGGGTGACTCCAGCTTTACCTCGGAGGAAGAGAAAGTCCTATCTGACCCTGCTTCCTGCTACAACCAAGAGTCCTGAATGATTCTTAAGGGTGCAGTAGTTTCCTCTAGGGTCACTGCTTCACCACTCAGGCCTTGAGGTGCTGAGGCATCCAGACAACAGACCTCCCCAGCCAGGGCTATCTGAGGGTACAGTCCCAAAGAGGTGGGGCGCAGCTGGGCTTTTGGCAGAGCTGGGGCCCTTCTGCCTTTTATGTCCCTGTAGCAGGATCAGGGCAACCACTTGACCCTCAAAGACACTTGACCCTCAGAGATAGTTTCCAGTCTCTTGAGTGTCTGCAGGAATCTGGAGTTTAGTCTTCTTTGCCCAGCAGTCAGGCACAATCTTCATTACTTCCAGATGTTGCTTCCCAGGCTCAAGGAAGTTCTGAGGAAGTGATGGTGAGTCTTATCCTGTGCACTAACCTGTGATTAGATAATTCCCTATACTCAATCCTACCTATTTTCTTGCAGTATCCTTGCCTTTTGTTCACCATCTCCTATTTTCGTTTACTGAAACCCTGTCCTACAGCCCTAAAACACATGGCTCCTACCATCCCTCTAACTGGAGGGCCTCTGGTATTCCTATTAGCCATTGCTGAATAATGAGGTGGCCTCCCCCTGTTGGGGCTATTACTGTTATCTTTTCTGTTAGGGATGGAACAAAAAAGTGTAGACTGGCTCTGGGAATAAATAGTTACATTTACTTGCAGCCACTTTTGGTATCTCCAGAGTCAGACGAACCGTGAAGCCTGCTTGTCAGTTGCTCCTGACCCTCTCTCAGATGGCTAATCCATGCTGAGTGGCCACTAGTAGTCAATATTTCTACCTTCCTGGGGCCAAAGGCAAAGGCATTCTTCTGCTGGAGCAGGGTTGTTAGCCGTCACTAAGGATGTGTATGAGGCTGCCGAAATAGGGTTGAAAAGCCAAACTAGTTCTAAACTGGCTTTTTCTCAGGCAACACACAATATACTTTCTTAGAATTACTTTTCCACCAAAGGCTGATTGTACCTTTTTAGAGCGGGACCAATGTTGTTTCGCCTCCGAATAATTAAAGCATTCCACATCTTTTTGTTTTTCACAGTTTGACCAAAGCATGGTACAGTCTGTTCTGAGATAACCTGCTGTGACCCTTGATATGAGCAAAATGTGACCTCCTGTGTAACTTTTTGGGTTGTTCCACTGCTACTAATATTCATTGCCAGTGTACCAAAAATCAGACTAGGAAATCGGTTCCCTTTGCATCAGCACTTACTGTTGTAATCGTGTGTGTTCTTCAGAGGTGTATATTATCTTTTTCCACTCCTGTACCTCTTTTCATTCAGTTTTCTTCCATCTTAGTTGGTGAATTGAATGCCCCTGCCCACCAATAATTGGAATAACAGTTCATTCTGATGTCACTCCTAGATCAGTAGACCAGTCTTGATACCACCATGAGCGCAGATGCTGGATGGTTTCAGGATAGATGGGTCAAATCAAAACTTCTGCCTGACTCTAGCACCCAGGTGCACCGTACCTAATACATTTTTTATTGGATGAAATTCAATCTGCTTCACTACTCTAGAATGGCTCAAATCAGTACTGTTACAATGTCGAGCTACTGATGGTATGCCTGCTGGACGAGTTTTATTCTTCATTACTGACTTATGTGCATTCTCTGGTAACTTGATCAACTTTTGTCTCGAGAATGGTCTTTGACAAATACTTTTTATTCTACAGAGAATCCAGAGTGCGTTGATAAGACCTCGTGAAGAGGGAGTAGATGTTGTACATGGAGTCCTACGTTGACATGACAGACAACTTTAAATTCTAAATGCTTCCTCTAAATCACGTGTATGTATCCATAGCAAAGTCCATGCCTAACCAGGATGTAAAGACTGTTCCTTAGATTCAGATCTTTTATAGTCACTCTGTCCAATTGCTGGCTGTTGTGAGATGCCAATGCTGCACTCAAGACAGAGAAATCTTGAGAGTAGGCATCTCGCACTCTGGTGTTTCGCCCCATTAGAATCTAGTACTGAAACATCCCTCACTCAGAAATGCTGAATCTAAGGAGAGTGAGCAAAATCCTGAAGGCGTTGTCTGGGACTTTTCCTATGAACGCTATTGCCTCTGTTTGCTACTGTTTATTTAACTGATCTTCACTGATTTCTGCAGTCCAAATGTTCTGTGCCTGTTACCTTCGCAGTTGCAGTCCTGGAAGGACCACATAGCCTCCTGATTGTGTGGTTCACCCTAGATGTGGAATGAGGGCACTTAAGCTAACATAATGGTGGCCTGAGATCACAGAGCTCTAGATCATACTGTTGCAACTTAAAAAGAACTGTGCCCTTTGGTATGTCACAGTGTGTGTATTGTTAATGTTAGCCTCGAGACCACGGGTGACGTACACTTAATCAAGTTAATTTACATTAACTTAAACACAGCCACTATTCGCTCGAGTATGTCCCTTGTGTGCATTGAACTGATTGAGCGAATATGCCTTCCTTTGTTGATAGTGAGAAAAGTGAGCTCCTAGGAAATGAGCAAAACTAATACATTTGCCCCACTGCTGGCAATATGGACATTTTGCTGTCAACTTTTACTGCCTCTTGCAATACAGCAAACCAATGAGCATGGTCCGCACAGCGTTTGCTTTCTGCAGGCTGCCCTGAGCTGGCGCCTTGCTGAGCCATACAAGATTATGCAGGTAAAAGAGAATCTTTTGCCAGGGTAGGTCAGGATTATAAGGCCTGGCTAGGTTTCCTAATGCAGCGCCGTAACTTTATTAAAGCAGGCGCAAGTAAAAGCTGTTGCAGGTATAAGATTGCCATCAAGTTAGGGCCCGCAGTAGCTTATTGGTGGGCCTGAGTCTGGCCAAGGTAGTTTGCAATTTACTAGTAGTGATGCCAGTACGATTAGAGTGCCTGAAAAGTAAACCACGAAATGTGTGTAGGGTATGAATAACTACATGGCGGAAGGGTACAGTGTTGCAAAACTGCCAGCACAGTGTCGAAATCAGTGACTGAGTGGACAGTGGAGAACTGCTGGTTGTTTGTTGAGGGTGGTGGACAGAGGAGCCCTGAATTATACCAGAAGTTGCCAATGAATTTGCTGCCTGCATCCGTTCGTAATTTCCCATAATCATTCTCCTTCCATAGCCACGATCCTTACCAATCCCCCCTCATTTTTCATTTCTGAATCACTTTTCGCTAGTTTTCCTTTAGAAGTGTGTTCTCTGCCATCACTCCGTTCCACTCCCTGGGAGTTTTGTCTTTGTGCTCGAGGCATTGGGCGTGGAATGTGAGGTAACACTCCGCCGCCGATTCACTTTTGGTGGAGATTACCAGTGGGAAGCACTGTTATAAGGAATTAACACTTAGTGTTTGTACTTCTGCCGTTGTTGTGCAGCTGCGATCCTAGGATTTTCAAAACCTTTTCTTGGCTAGTTTTATCCTAGAGCCAGTAATCTGTTTATGGGAAATCTGCACTTGAAAGAGGGCTCGAAGCATTTGGACCTGTTTTGCAATCTAACGCCCGTGCAATGCGTCTGGATTCAGTGTCCTCCAATTCATGACCCGTCTCATAGCGCGGCTCGCTATTAGATTATAATTTTCCCTGCCCTTGATGGATTTACTTCCACCATCCCTGCAAGGGTTTACGAGATTTTCTTCCATACGTGACCCTGTTGTGCATTTTGTTATACTGTTACGTTCCCAGTGTCATGATCTGTTTGGTTGATTGTCCCATCTCGCACCTTCACACTCCAAAAAGCCGAAACATGTTTTAATGAGAATCATCCCCTTAACCCTCCTGTTGCGGTGACACTCCATATACGAACTGTTTTGGCATTTCATTGCCCAAAATGTTCACAGTCGCAATGGCAAATAGAACCATTTTTCTCTCTGCTTGTAGTTTTCTTTGTGCAAGCCTGTCGATTGCTTGTCCCTCTGGTTCATCCTCCTCTGACCATTTTTAAAAAAACTTAAGTTAACTGTACTTAAGTCGGTTCTTCGGTTTTACATGCAGTTACGTTTTGCAAGGAGCTCCGAAAGCACTGGCTGACTTATAAATAAACTCGCACAGAATTATAAACAAAATCGTGCATTAGAAACTTGTTTTGTTTAGAAATTCTTTGGATTGAGGAATCTGTTGGATTGCGATTCTGGGCCAATTTCTCCCCCATCAGCATGTCCGGTTAAATCTGGGCATAGAAGTTCTGCATGCATCTATCCCTGCGATGTCATGCTGTATGTTAACATTTAAAAGCATGATATTGGTGCTGATCTTGGTTCGGATGTATGTTCAGGTGGGGAGTTGAATTCAATGCTTTGCTTCGTGTCACGTTTCTTCTAGGTCACGGTTGTTGTGGTCTGTCCGCACCTCATCTCCGTGCCAGGTTTCCGTTTTGTGGACAGGCTTCTTTCCTTTCTTTGTTCAGACAGTGACTGTATTGCATTCTGTTGTCGGCTCATCACTTGCATATTCCAAGTTTTTTGGTGCTACGCCAGCACGTGCGGCTGTTGCTGAGACTTGTAGGGCAGAGGGTGTAACCTTGTAGCTTGTGTGTGGAAGTTGCAGAGGCTTGTCCCACAGGGGTTGTTCGCTTGTGTTTGGTATAGAGGCCTTCTTTCGTAACTGGTACATCTTATTGTAATTGCATTTTAACTATCACTGGTGAGTTGCACTAGTGTGTGTGTGTGTGTGTGCTGTTTTGCCCGTATTTAGGATTTCTATGCCTTGTCTTCTGAGAGACAGGGTCATGTACTATTGTGGCCTGTGTTTGTGGAAAGTTGCTTAAACTTACTTAGTTACTTGCTGCTGTTGTGTTTGTGTAGGTCCTGTTATTACATGAAGAATTGTCTCCATTTTAGGATGGGCCTTGACAGTTTATATAATGCGGGAAGTGTATGCGTAACCTACGTATTCCATGTAATGTATGACCCTGTAAAATCTGTGTAATATAAGCGTCTCCGAGAAAGGACAGTTTATCAAACCATAAGGGTCTTTTGTGTCATCGTTGCTTAGTAAATTTGCATAGAATATGTGTTTCTTGCTGTCGGAACTCTATTTAAGATTAGGCATCTAATCGGATCCCATGCCAAGCAAGGACTGGGTGGGTGTCCCACCAAACAGGGAGAACGATGACTGAGTCAAGAGAAAGAAAGGAATTCTAGCTCTTAATAAATGAATTCAAGAGCATTTTTACAGTAATAGTGAGTCTTACAAAAACTCTACACAACTGTTAGTAATGTCAGTGTTTGTAGCACTGATCAAGTACAATATTACTCCACTCCGTCTTGGAGGAAATCTTAAACAATGCTATACACCGCACATATTTGTACTTTCGCAGTTGTCAGAGTATCAAGTGTACTAGCTTTCGACCGTAACACAATGTAAACAGCCTCCACAACGACTACATTTCAAGCATAGCGAATATGCTGTGCATTTAATATATTCGATGCCATCATTCTTTGATACTGAATGGTTTAGTCCCTCGATGTTGTCCCGTTGAGACGGGGGAAGCCTCTCGTTGCTGTAAGCAAACATTGTTCGGCTTCCTTGGGGAATCTTTACCTAATGGTCGAATGTACTCGTTAGTGGGGTCTGTGTGCAATTGGATACATTGTCTTGTAACCTCAAGTTATCTCCTCTGCTTTTGGCTAGGGCTTCGCTATACATGAGAGCACCTACGTATATCACCTGCGGAAAAGGGAGTGGTTTAAATAACCTCATACTGAAAGTATTACTAATCCTCTTTTAACCCATCCCCTTTGAACTACCACTGCAAACTGCACATCCACACTCTGAGAAGAGATAACGTTCTGGCAAGTGTGCAGGGGGACAAAGTAAGCTCCTATACTTCATTGACTGTTTTCATTTGCGGTATTTCCCATGCCAGGAACAACTTCAGTTATTTCATCTGCATTTAGCTCTTGGATGGCCAGGGTTTTTGGTCTGCCCATGAGAAGATGTGGTGATAGCTGGTCTAGAAGTGCTCTCAGTTTAGCAATGCCAGTTCTCGACCTTCTCATTGCTAAGCATGATCAGAGTTAGGGACGCCAGCCTTTTCTAGCTTAATTTTAATGTCTAATTTCCAGTAGGGTGATCCGTGCCAATTTGCATCATTCCCTGCCTAATTTGGGAGATCGGGTACAGTAAGCATAGATTCTATGTGAGCTCAGACAATATTGTGTGGTTGAGGTTTTAGTTCTCTGCTTTAGATTAAAACAATGTTATTTTTCACGATGAGACGCTCAGAAACGCTTTGAAGTTTTGCTTGTCCAGTTATATTTTTACTCGATCACCTCGAACTAAAGTGCTGTTTGTCTTTCAAATTAATGGTCTGCTTTTTTGTACCCTCTAAAGTGGGTCCCCTAGGCAATGGGTCTACAAAAAAGAAAATGTTTTAGGCTATACTTTTGTAGAAGCCTTTTGATACTTGAGAATATAGATCCCTTTTTCTTTCTTTTTTTTTTTTTAATAGCTTCACTGTCAGTGAGTAACAACCTAACACTACAGGCCTTGTCTGATTCCATGTGGTGAGTTAGAAAAATGTGTAGATTAGAAATTGCTAAAGTAAATTCACATGGTTCTAGATGGCTCACTTGTATGTCACTGGCCAGGGAAGCTTGCACAGTTCCGTGGCAGCAGGCCAGGGAAGCTTGACCTGTTCTGTGAATATGATCTCTGGTTCTTGGATGCAAAAAAAACATCTAGGTAAATGCGGCCATGCACATCCTTGTTGGTCCCCAGTGGTGGGCTGGGCACGCAGCCTGGCCTTTGGCTGTGCATAGTGGGGATGAGGGGGGGGGGTAGAGGGGGAGAGGTGTTGGGTGCAAGACCTGGCCGTATCTTGATTTGTGGATACAGCAGTGACCAGTGAAGCTTGCATGAGTAGGCAACTTGTTGTGGATCACAAGATCTCATTCTGATGGACACTTATAACCGCAGATTCTCCCCACCTTTAGAATATCTCGAGGCACCAGACTGGATCTGGAAGATTTGTCAGCATAGCCCATGCACTCCATTATGTGGTGTTGTGGCTCCATGTCAACTCCACTATGCCCCGGAAGTGACTGGCAGAGCCGCATAAAAGTGCCACCCAAGCTCGCTTTTAGGTACTTTTTTCTGTGTCTTTTTACACAGATCGGGGGCTACCTCCTAACTTTTCTCCATTTTTTTCTGACATTTATTCTTCAGTATGCAAGGGACCAAGTCTCCTAAAAATACTTGGATTAAGCCCTTTAGGGGCTGTCACAAGCAGATGCATGTGGCAGATCCCCACGAGGTATGTCTCTGGTGTTTTGGGCCAGAACTCTGTTGTGCAAAGTGTGCCCTTAGGCACCTGTAGATGATGTGGGATTGCGAACGTGAGATGTAAGCCTCTGAACACAGTGGAAATTGTGGAATTTGGTTGAGAGGGTGGACGCATTCTTGCTGTCAGGGCAGATCTTGAAACAATTCATTGTAGTCCAAGTTGTTGAGTAAGTCAAAGTCCAGAAGAAGCATAAGAAGTCCAAACAGGCCTCCCCACTCTCAATTTGAGAAGTCATGTTGATGTCAAAGTGCCTTTTGATCTTTCCCAGTCCTTTTCTGAGGAGGCAATTCTGCAGGCGTTCCCAATGCACCCCAAATGTCCGGGGCCATTGGTGACATCCCAACAGATTGAGGTGTTATAAGAAGCTATGTTTTGAATCCTTGGTACTCTGCCAGCTCCCTCTGGTGTGTCTTAAGGCCCCGAGGATCCATGGAGGGCTCCATGTTGTTACTGCTAGCGGGTCCACCCTCTGAGCAGTCTGTGCTTCTTGAACCTGCTTCAGGTTCGGCATTGACTCAGCCGACTCCACATCTGGCGCCACAATTAATGCTGGTTATGGTTGTTCTGGAAGAGGACACCAATCCTTTTGTCCTATCTGACTCTGAACCAAACCCTTCCTGACCTTCACCAAGGGTGTCCTGGTATAGTTCCAATGCACTTGAGGGAGCGAGGAGGAGGAAGAGGTGGGGGATGAGGGGCTCTTTCCCCTGGCGTGCACCACCTGGCGGGAACTTTAACCACCAGTAAAAAAAAATGATTCAGCAGCACCTAACTGATCACGAATGGCATTTATACTGGATGTGGTGCAGGGTACCCTCTAGCAATGGGGAGAACCCTGACTCATCTCTTCGCCACTGCTGAGAATGTGCATTGTCAACACTTGCCTATTGCAGCACCCAACAAGGCTGTCTCTTGGAGACACATTCCAGCTAGAATAAAGCATGGTCTTTCCCTTTGTAGTCTCTGCCCCAAGTTCTAAAGATCAGGAACAGCTGTCCCCAAGGTCATCCTAGTGGGTCCAGAGTAAGCCAAGAGACTGTGCAACGTGCAACTCCTAGGCATGATGATCACTCCTGATCAGGCTGGTGCTTTGGAACGATCTTCTGATGCAGAGCAGGGCATTGCACCTAGGCCTGGACAATCTATATATCCATGTATGGAGATTTAGTGGCAGTAGTTGACTGCATTCGATCTTCCTCCTGAAGTAATTGTTATACTTGCTACCAGGTGTCCTTGTAGAAAGTCTATTAATGATGGACGCTGGGACAAGTTTGTGGCTTAGTGTGGTACCCTTAATACAGACCCATAGCAGATCGGACTGTTGTATCCTATTTGTTTTATCTTTGCCCCAGCAAGGACTTAAGAATGGTTAAAGATTATCAGTTGGCCCTTTTGGCCTTCTTGCATTTACCAGACCAACCAACCATCCTTGTTTAAATCAGCTGTTGTGTTGTGATTTCACAAAGATATAATCCATGTTTCCGCTAAGCCCTTCTTAATGCCACAACTTGGCCATCGTTGTGTTGTAACTTAGTTTACGTTCACCCGTTTCAAGTTGCTGCTCACCTGTCCTCTGAGTCTCCTGACCCTGAATACTGTTTCTCATTGTTATAACCTCAGCTCATCGCATGAATAAGCTTCAAACTCTTGTCAGTCCAGCCGCTCTACATCACTTTTTTCTTGGACAACCTGTTGCGGAGGACTAGAGCAGCGGTTCTATCAATGGTTGTGGCACTTTTCATGTAAGATAGTCCATCACACTTCTGAAGTTCTTTGTTCCACCTTACCCTGCAAAAGAGGAGAGGCTCCATTGTTCAGACCCTGAAGAGTGCTGTTTTCACATCAGTTATACCAGAGACCATCTGATGAATGATCAGCTCTTTGTGTACTTCAATAGGACAAAGAAAGGCAATTCAGTGCAGAGGAATTTGTCCCCTTCGGAAAGGGGCTGGAAACCTGGCTTTTCAAATAAAGCACCTGCAGCAAGTATCTGGATACCTACTCGGCTGACAAGCTGCACTATACAAATGCTACCTGATTGTGCAGTACCTAAAAAAGATAATTTGGGATCTTATTAACTTTCCCTACAACTCATCCATTAAGCAGAAAGCGGATGGGTTAGTGAGGAATCGGCATATAGAATATCCACCAGAAAGATCATTATCGTAGGTAAATAACTTTTTCTTCTGATGAATACTTTTACCTGTAGATTCCTCCCCTGTAGAACAGATTTCATAGTAACACCCTGCCCAGGAGGAGGGTTGATGGATGGCTAGACGAGGCAAAGTGTCTGCCCATGCGCATCTTGGGCTTCAGGCATAACAGATTTCTTCAGTAGGTACATCCCTGAGCAGAGCAGAAGTGGGAGCCTTAGCCCTGGCGGAATGGGCCTTGATGCCTTCTGGTGCATCGTTCATGGTTAAGGCAAAGCAGGTCTTAATGCAAAAATGATCCAGTGTGAGAGTCCTCTTATCTCTGCCTTTCATTTTTTGCCACCACAATCCCTGACAAAGAGCTAGTCAACAAGTCGAAAGTCTTTGGTGTGGCCCAGATAGCAGTTAACCTCTTCCCCCACCCCTCCCTAGCATCCAACCAATGAAATAGTTACTCCACTTTAGTAGGATTGCGGGTAGTGGAGGAAAGAACGTTGAAGGGTGATGAATTGACCGTGATGGAAAGGGGTATAGTTAGTGGTAATCCACATTTCACTTTTATTTATTTGCTAAGTATAATTGTCATAACTTAAAATACACTTTAAACTTTAATTATTCAGTTGCACAGATATGCATAAAGGTATGTTTGTATTTTGAAATGAGGGTTAAGACACCATTTTAAAAACAAATAAATTAAAAACATATTTTTTGGGGGTGGGAGAGCAACTTTACTCCACTGCCATTTTCATAATTTAAGTAACATTTTAGATTTTTTATTTTAATGTTTATATAGTTTGGTATCACTTTTTTAGGGTCGAGCCTGAGAGTGCATGTGTCTTGTATGCAACACTCTGTGTTCAGTAAAGGCCTTGGAGCAAGCCTGTCGCTCACCATTTGTTGGTTTGCGTGGCACTCTTCTTTACAGCCTTGTAATATGGCAAGGCATGTCTGGCATCATTTCAGTTCCTCTGTGTGGAGCAGGGATCAAGCACTAATTGATTTCAACTTAATTAGTGCCCGTCCGCTGTGCCCAACGTGATTGAAGTACTATTTTATTCTAACTTCTGGTGCCTCGCAAACAGAAGGCTTGTTACTGGCAAAAACTAGCCCAACTGGACAAACAAAATTGCACAGTTTTATTTTTTTAAGCCAACTTTCTTTCATTTTGTTAAGTTATCTTTCTCAGTTTCCACTCGTGTTTTTGTTTTTGCTTGTGGGCGCTGTTGTCAAAAGATGACCATTAACTTGTTTGAAATATGCAAAACCTATTGCATTGCAAATGCTTGTTAAAATTGTGTCTGTGTCTGTTTCGTAGATATACAATGGAGTCAGAGTTTCCATAGGAAGTTTTTTTTTTTTTTTTTTTTGTTTTGCAATACATTTGGCGCCATTTTATGAATCTTCACTAAATTTTCCAAAAACATTTAGCCACCTCTGGTCATTCCTGGAAAGTTTCAGAGTGATTCATCAAGCCGGGGTCGGAGAAAAAAAGGGGTGGGGATCCCAAAACACTTTTAGACAGTTAGACGGTGTTACAGCCAAAACGGGTGAACAGAATTACCCAACATTTAGCAGAAAGCTAGATATATTAAAGATTGATCCTGCAAGATTCTCATTTGATGCAAATTCAGAAATTGGCGCCATCTGATTGGCCATAACCTGAACAAAATATTGCAACCAACTTGACAGGACACTGGCACTATGCTGCAAGTACTGAAAATGGAAAAAAATAGACTAGAGGCCGGATAGGGGAATCTTGTTGAACCGTCTTGCCCCTGTATGGCCGAAAACAGAAAAATAAATGTTTTGGGGCCTTTTTTCGATCCCACAGGATCCACCACTAAGCTCCTCTGACACTGTCTATTCCTGTGGGACCAAAAAAGAACCTTTGAAAATTAGTTAAAACTGAGGTTGAAGGATCTGTTTCAGGATGGCTGAAGGTCTATGTGCGGCACGGGGTTGGGCATGGGGCCTGGCTGTGCGCAGCGTCCCGCCCTGCTCCCTCACAGCAAGGGGTTGTCCTCCATGTATCATAACTCTTTTACATTAAATAAACCATTGAATTGCCTGGAAAAAAGCAAAGGATAAAGTTGAGTTATACTTGTGTAAAGATTTTAAGTTCAACCTTTAACTTCAGAAATTCACTTGTACCAAAATCAATGGAAAAAAAGCACTACTGTTTAAAAACCAAACGACCTGGGAAATTCACCAGTTGTATGTAACTGACATAGGTATAACTTGCACTACTGTGATGCTCTGATACACTCATAGTACAGCACTGGTGAGGCTTGAAATGTATTTTTCAAAAATACAAAATCATTAAATCTCATAATTTGTAATATTTGTGAAGAAGCCTGTTTTAATAATTTCTGAATTAAAAGTTTCAGAATATTTTAAATGAATTGCATTGTTTTATTGTTACATTAATATTAACTAATTTATTTTCAGTTAACTGTAAATTTCTCAACATATTTATATGTATATAAAAACAGATGCAAATAAATCGTATTTATATGATTTACCTGTGATGTAGAGGGCTCCGGATGTAAAGGTAGGTAGCCTGTGCTGTAATGGCTCCTGATGTACTTACTGCGATGGAATGACTTCTCATATAAACCTGTGAGGTATAGGTAGCACGTTTCCAGTGGGCTTTCTCATCCCACCTGAGGAAGCAGATTGGGATTTTACCCTGCAATCTGTTCCCTGGGGACATAGACTTTGGGGCCTTTAAATGTCTGGGAATTGCAAGACAGATTGGCCCCACCCCGTTTTAAAAAATATATAAATATAAACTACTCTCTCTACGGATTTTCATTCCCCCCAGCGAGAGCCGAAAAACTGTTGAGTGCCGGTGGTTGACAGCAAGACTCAATGCCAGGGTGGACGAGCTCCTTATTTTTTATCCTATATTTTTAAATCCATTCTGATGGACCTTTCGTCTCCCTAGGGACAAAGGTAGAATACCCATACCCCTGCACCCTTATATTGCCCTCCCCATGGTGGCAGGAATACTCATAATGGCCTGGGTGAAGGGGACATGCTATTGCTTTTGTCCGGGGTGGCCCTTTTCCATTCTGCAAGCCATCCTGATGGCTAATGGATGGATCCGTGTGTTGGATCAGCCCTGCTGCAGCAATCCTGTAAAAGGGATCCACAAGAAAGAGGTACATTGCCTATTTTCTGGTTGAGATATGCCCCGAGCACTGACAACAGAGAAAGCAGCTGCAGCCTAAATGCTCTGCTTGCCATGTTCAACCTCTGTAATGTTAACTCGCATGCTGCACATCAGAGTCAAAAAATCGAATTAAAAATACACACACCTGCGCCTGTAAAATGAGCTCTTCCCATGCAGCTCAAGATTGTGAGAAAACATGAAATCCAAAAATCCAACAGAAAAACTTTGTTGCGAGCACTAAAATTACTTTGGTACCCGGCTTCTCCCTCTTAATTCTAAAGGAACCCTGAAAGCAGCTCTGAGAGAATGGCGGCTGGGACTGTCACTGATTTGCCAGTGGTTTGGAGCACGACTATGATCTTCAAGGAGGCTGGACCCAGGGAGAAACTGCTTTAATGAAAATAGCTGATCCAAAGAACCGCAGCAGATAAAACTAGGACGGCGGCATCAAGACAACAGCAAAGCGTCTGCTGCCCTCTGCCCACTTGTTAAATGCTGCTCCCTAGAGGTAACTATGGGGACATCAGCCCAGCTCTGGAGCACATACACGGGGCAGAAAGCCTGGACCTATCACCTTAAGCTCCGTGCCATGTGGAGGAGAGCCCCCCAGCATCTGCTGCACCTGTGGCGCTTGGGTCACTAGCGTCGGACTGCAGCGCACCGCCTCCCTTGAGGCTGATGGCAAGCCTCCGTATCCCCCGGATAGCTGGGTCAGTGGCTCAAAGGGTGCTTAAGCCAGGTCAAGTAATTGCCACGTTCTCCCGTGCTTTCACCCACTTCTGAATTGCTGCTGCCCCCCCACTTGTCTTTTGTTGTTCTCAGAGAAACATCATTTTCATGCATAAATTAATTTTATTGTTGTAAATTTACCTGCCAGCTGTGTGTCTGCGGAATTAAAAGAAAGCAAGGCGCCTCGTCTGGCTGAGGAAGTGGATACTGATGTACACCGCAATGTTTCATGATGACCGGGAAGTGGTTTTTGTGGGTTCATTGTATTTTTGCACTTCGATTTGTTCCTGTATTTACATGACCTAAACTACGAGTTTAACATGAGCCCTCGAGTGTGTTGTGGAGGAAGTAGTGCTGGTGGCCTTGTTAGAAACGGGATTGTAAAATACCATCGGCGCTCAGAGCGCTTCCCTTCCCAAATCCTGTGGGGCGACCTTGAAAAACAGGCATCTTCCAGGGTCTCTTAGTTTGTGCAATTTCTCTAGTTCTCGCTTGCAGATGAAGGTCCCTGGAGAGGCCCCAAACCTACCCGCAGAGGGAAGGCAGTTCTGTGGTTTGTGTGATAATTCCTGCTCTTCAGCCAACAAACTTCATAGCTAGTCGGTCTTTTTCACTAAATTGGATGTAAATTGACTTCGTGGAATTTGAATGGAATTTGTATTACATACAGTAGAATACAGATATTTTACAACATTCCTGCGCTCTAATATGTCATTTACATTTTAACAAAACTCTGAAGGTGATTATTGGCGAGTTTGCCCTATTAAATAAAAGAAGGGGAGCAGAGGTATCTCTGTCGAGTGGCACTCTAAATAATCTCAATCTGGACCGGAAGATCCGAGTGGTTGAATTATATGACCGCAAAATCTGGCAATTGTGAATTTGGCCACTGCGAATTAAGTGAAAAGATGTACTAAAATGAATAAGTGAAAATATATTGAAATTAAATCTTTGAGACAAAGGTGTCTTCAGGTTTACCTCAATTAGGCCATAAACCGTCAGAAAAAAATAAGTTTGATATTGGGGAAACACTCTAAACGTACCTTTGCTAGATGAGAAGTATAAAGTGAAGAATTCTCTCAATTCTTTGAAAAGGTTATACAGATTAAATTACCTAAATATAAATTCAATGCTCTGAGTTATTTTATATTTATACAAGGCCACTGTTTTCACTTTCTAGAGATTTAATTTCCTGTTTATTGGTGATATGAACATAAATAATTGTATTTGAAAATAGAGCTTAAAACTAGACCTCATTACCGAGTGCTTGTCACATTGCTGAAAAGTACATGCATGTATGTTGTACACCAGCTGCACTTCTCATGTTTTTTGTATTATTATTTTTTGTTGTAGCTTCTTTGGTCCGTGATGTATTTATGTTGCAACACTGCAAGAGTCTTGACTAAACCTCAGTTATGAATGTGCAGAAGCAGTTTTGTTTTTCTTGTGGTTTTGCATTAATAATGGGTATGATTTATTTCTGTGCAACAAATGATTTCATTTGCTGCCAGTGAAAAGAATGTGCAAGTGCCCGTTTTTCGAAATTAATAGATGATTAGTTTGCTGCCCGCATTACATTTTAGTGCTGCCTGTTTATTTAAAATAATTTTATTAAAGTTTTTGTCCTTAGCGTTATTAAAGATGTGCTATTTGGGAAAAAGCCAATACCATTTTCGTAGGCGTTCAGAATTATTATTATTATTTTATTTTTTTGCATTGTGCTCAGGGTCCAAGAGCCCTCGATTCTTTCTGTATTTAGACTTCTTTACTATTATTTTGATTTACCAAATGCGCGTGACTCTTTAATTTCTCAGAGACACATTGCAGTATTGCATTGATGATTTTAGTTTTATGCTAATTCCCTAGTTAAACTTTTGCTATCTATAATGATAGTTGAATAAATCTTCAAATAGTGAGACCTTAAGTCTTGTTGTGCATGTTTTTTTTTAATGGTCTTAATGGTTCAGGATTCTCCCTCCTAATCAGGGGTACAGTGTCACTAGTACTGTGGGTTTCAGGGGTTTGGCTGTCCAAATTTGTATATTGCCGATACGGCAAACAATTTGAGGATAAACACAAAGCAAAGTTGTTTTTTTATTATTATATCCAATGGAATCTGATTAGCACACTGTGACGCTGTTTTTTTGTTTTAACATTTGAATTTTTTAACTTTGCTTCCCACCATCATGCCCAAATTACAATCTCGCTCAGTGGTACCACTTCCTTTGCCTCCTGCAAGCTTCCTGTTAGCGGTAGCCATTTTTCTTTCCATGCTAGTTGTTGGAGTGGTTTATATCTGCAGGCCAGGGGCAGACAATTGAATGAAGCCCGCTGCTTGTCCCACGGAGGTTTACTAAAGGCTTACTAAAGGCTTGCCAAAGGCCAACTTGCCTGTACTCCGCATCCGGCCAAGCTGTTAGTTTGAGGCTCAACATGGAGCTAAGCCCTTTTCTCCCTTAGTTGTGAGTTCTAGTTTAAACCTATTATTTTCCTTTTATGCTTTAGTCGGAGGGACTAGGTGGATTTTAAACTGTTGTACTTGCACATTGACATCTGCCTGTTTTAGTAAACAATTTATCAGATATTATCACGTTTATATTTATTTCTTGCATTTTAATTGGTATACATTCTGATGTAAAGAATTGTTCTGCCATAAAAGATTTGGTTACAGAACATAACATTGACACTGTCACTTTGTGAAACTTGGATTATGGGTGACTAGGGTGTTTTTACAAATTACACTGCTCTCCTTGCAGCCTATTTCTGCTCGTTGCCTTTAAAAAGGGGTGGGAGTCTAGCTTTGTTTTACAGTTAAGAATGATTTCAAGTATACTAAATTAGGCTCCTGCCATCTTACAGCACTAAGGCCATTTGGTTAAGCTTATTCCCCCTTCCAGGATTCACAGGTTTCTTCTATTGGGATACAGAAATCCAAAGGAGGCCAGGAGTGTATAACTTATCAGCTGCTTCACTCCTGCAGGCCGATTCTGAATGTAGTTCATATGCATGTCCTGAGTGGTCTCAACTTTCACTCTGATAATCCAGCACTAGCAGCAGAAGGTATATATACATATCTTTTTGAACTTTCTCCGTCTGTTCCACTTCCTACTCATTATAAAGACCACACCTTAAACATGACCTGTAAAAAAATTACTGGTGTCAGCCTTATCATCCTTTCCCTGTTACATGGTCTGACCGTGACTTGGTTTCTTGTTTTCACCATTAGCCGAAGGTAAGCAAGAATAAGGTTAGGTTAATTTGGCCGTGGTGTACTACAGCCAACACTCTGTCCCTTTATATGTCCACTGTGTCTGGCCCTTTGGATTCTGCCCCCCAATTGCTCTTGGATATTTATAATGCTCAGTTTGGCTCCCCTATGGACCAGTTAACTTCTGTGATGAAGTGGTGCACACAGGATTTCCCATTTTGAGAAAGTTCGCCACTAATCTTGCAGAGCTTAATGTTTCCTCTGTACTCTAGAATTACATTGGCATAATGACGTTGGCATAATGAGTATGAACCTTCATTAAAACTGAGTTTCTAAGGCTTAGTTGTGTATATGAACATTCCATCAGATGGGTTGATGCCTTTTACTTCTCAGACAACATTTTCAATGTATTTAACATGACTGCAGCAATATTTTCCTCTTTTGGGGACCTAGAAAAGTGGAATGAGCCCTTTCTCTCAAATCCTAAATCTGATCTCATTGCTGAGTTCTTTGAAAGTACCATTTCTTAAATTTCCTCCTCTGTGACCTTTAATGAATTTATGCAGTCCTGCCTCTTACTCCTCAGATAGTTATCACAGCCCTGCCCTCTTGGTAACCCTCCTTGATTGACAGTAACAGACCTTGGGCCTCACTTGTTTGGCATCCTTTCGCTTACATTTTTACTGAGTCTGCACAAAGAGCTATTCTCAGTTTATCTTTCTCCTTGGGCAGTGTCCCTGAGAGTTGGATGCCTATCCATATGAATCCTGCTTTAAAGAAGTCTTCATTAGATCCTGATAATTTGGCTTCTTATTGCCACATTTCCCAACGTTTTTGGTTGGCCAAACCTTTGGAATTGGCAGTGTCCTTCATCTAAATAGCCTTGTTGAAGCTAATCAGCTCTTCATCTCTTGCAATTAGTAGCCAGGACAAAAACCAACTTGCAACTGTGTGCTAATAGTAACATTATGCTGTCTTTATTTTATTACATATCTTGGCTACATTTAGTACTGTAAACCCTCAAATCCTACTTGCTGACTTGGTGTTAAGGGCACGGCATTATCCGGGTTCTCTGATATTTGTCCACTTTTAAAATCAGATAGAACCCACAAAGTGCCTCTTTTCTCATTTACTCCCTTGCAGTCCCACAGGGCTCAATTCTGTCCCCTCTCCTCTTCAGTCTTTGTGACCCTCCTGCAATATCTCAGCCAGTCTTTCGGCTGTGAATTCTTTATGTACGCAGATGACACTCAAATCATTCTGATGGTTAAGTTAAAAGCATTACCTCTTACATGTCCAGGGTCCAGTGCTGGATGGGTGTTAGTCAGTTGAATGGAGACAAGACAAAGGTTTGTTGCCTAATGAGACCTTCCCTGTTTTGAAATTTACTCTTTTGACCATCCTGTCTTGGTTCCACGTTTACTCTTATAAATGTAGGTGTAAAAATTATTTGTCATTGTCCATGTATCATTGTTAATGCAGTAGTCATTTCTTGTTTTTCCAGCTTTTCTTGCATTTGTTTTTCTTCTCTCAAAGTCCAAATATTGAATGACTTTATCTCAGCATTGTTGGACTTTTGTAACTCCCTGGACCTTTTGTTATGTATGATCTTTAAGCTGCAAAATTATGCTTCAATGCTATGGAATCAAGAGACGGCAATTGTCCTGCTCTGGCCACTTTGCATTGGCTACCTATTATGGAGTATGTTTAAAAGTCTATGCTTTGTACAGAAAACTGTTTTTGCCCTTAAACCACACCCTCTCTATCTACTTTTTCAATGGTATAGACTAGATTGTCTGCTAAGATCCTCAGGTCAGTTTCTTGTTGAGGTTTCTAGGGTTTAAAAAACATAAAAGCCCTAGGCAGCCGGGCTTTTCTGTAACTGCAGATGTAAGATAGAATTTTCTGCCTCCTGTCAAGAGCCAAATTTGCAAAAGTTCTGAAAGGCACTGAAGACCTGCCATTTTTATTTGTCTTTATAATGTCACTTCTATCTTTACTTTGCTGGCAAGTCAGTGGTAGTTTAAACTTTGGGTTTTTGTTGCGGTGCCAAAATACCCCCCCTGGGTATTGGGTTTTCCAAACATTTAACCCAACTGAAACTAACTCCCTTTACCAACCCAATTAGTTTATAAAGCGCTTCCCATTCTCGATCAAGATGGTCAGAAAATATGTAAAAACTCTAAGAATGTAACTAATATTATGCCATCCTCTAAAATAGCATCTGTTGTGGCCACCATGCTGAAATAGATAAGCTATTCTCTTATTTCATACTGGATCAGTCTGATCAACTCCTTGATAACTTGGGGAAGGCCTCCTGATTGTTTAATAACAGGACATGTCATTGAGGTGCCCCTAATCATACAAAAAAAAAAAAAAAAAAACTGTGTCCAAGTAAAATTGAGCAACAATTTCTCAGACCCTTCACCGCTTGGGCTGTTGCACAAGTCTTCGTTCTGTCTCCAGTTCTTTTTAATCTATACTTGGAATCTTTGACCATGCATTTAATTCTAAAATAATTTATTGCATCCATTGATATATTTATTTTAGATTCCGATGGACTTGATTCCTTTCTTGATGTGATTTTGTGAGAGGTAAGGATTTATGTTTTGCCCATGATTGCACGCACCTACTTTACATTTGTTTACATATCAAGATTTTTTTTTTTTTGCTTAATTTTTTTTTAGGTTGCTACCTCTTTGTCCAGATAGACTCCGCTTACCAATCCATAGTACAAGGGATTGAAACCATGACGTACACAGCAGTTGACTGTAATCAAGTATACAGTTGCCAATACTGAACTTTGAAAAGCAGTTATTTCTCACAAATCACACTCCGTCAACAATCATTTAAAAAAACAATCCGTTTGTAGCTTTTTCTTACCAAGCACTGTCACTTCCCAGTCATATGAAGCACCTGTCTGTGCTTTTATTTGTATAATAATATAGTCCTGCTTAAACTGCTGTGTATCCAGTACATAGCTTTGTACTTAGCTTATGTAGTACCTGAACATGATTTCCAAGGGCACCACTGTATTTTGATCATTACCAACTATCCAGGTTGCAAGGAATACCGGGTTGCCCCATATGGTGAATTTCTACCAAAAAGCTTAATAGGCCAGGTTGGACTATTTCTTTTGCACCTCTGTTTAGGAATACTTCAGAGATATTTACTTCTGAGTTTTTTTTTCACTCTGACTTAATGTTAAAATCATACTTTTGACAAGTTGCTTCATAAATCGACTTGTCCTGTGGAAAAAACTCCACTTGTCTCGTTGATGCCATGCCGTGTGGTGAGAAATTATGACACCAATCTTACATAAGAGATCTGATACTAGCCTCTCTGATTATGCCTAGGCTCATACTATTGTTGGGTTTAACTACTAGCAATTCCCTCATTTTGCCACCTTTTCACAGATATAAATATAGGAGCTTAGAGGTACATTAAGCAATAGTTCCAGGGTTAGATTGTTCCTTTTTAGTCAATGCAAACCTACTAACTTGCATGTTTTAAGGGTTTCACCAACTCTTCTTTAATGTTTCCCCATACTGAGAGAGGTTGGAAATTTACTCCTGACAAGAGTAGAAGTAAAACATCTTCTAGTGTTGGTGGAAAAAAGTGGTTAGAAGATTAGTGAATTAGAGCTCAACAGATTATCGCAGGAGCAAATCTACGCATACATATTTGCTCATGCTAAAATGCAGTTCCCAAATATTTTCTAAGAGTACCCTTTCCTGGCCTATTACTGTAAATTCTTGTGAATTAATGAAAGCTCTAAATCTGCACTAATGAAAGGACCATGAGTGCACTTTTGTGACTTTAAGAATAGGGGCGCTCATTAGGCCTGGTGTTAACGAAAACCTTTTCTTTTTATTAAAATTTGATCTGTCAATCAGCTGGCTTTGCTGTGAACGAGGGCATTCTGCTCTCTCACAAGGAGCATATCAGCACACACAATAGTTTTGTTCAGCACAAGGAACTACTGTGGCAATGTGTGCTTTTTGAGATAAAATTTTTTTTTATTTTTTTTTTGGCCAGTGTTTGTTATAATGGTGAGGGCCTGGCAGCTTCCACAACAGTACAGTTTTACATAAACCATTTCAGAACAAGACACGCATGGACAAAACCAAAAGGCTGACCACAAGTGTTGGAATTGTTGGCTTTGCCAATGATTGTTTTTCGATGTTTCCCATAATCTTGTTGTGACTGTTTTACCGTGATTTTTCTCCCTTCTGTGTTTTTTGTGTTTAAATACTAGCATGCATCAACACTTTTTACTGATTGATTCTTCCAAGAAATGGTACCTAAAAGTTCACAGTAGTTGAGCAAAATGTTTTTTTCATAATTTCATTTTTGTGAACATTTTATTAGGAAAATAAAGAATCCTCAATCTCGCTTTCAAGCTCCTGCAAATACTTGCAGAGTGCATTCTAATAGCTTTATATGCAGTCTCACATTTTTAAACTTTGCAAACGTACTCGTTTTTATACTGAAACCATGGTCAGTAGTGTAGTCCGAGCTTACATTTCCTTAAAGCGTTAACCCTAATAATAAAGGTTTTGTATTAACCCCTTAGCTGCTGCAACCCCCTTCTCCTCCCCACCAGTGCTGAGCCCTTTTTTGGCTATTTGGGGTAGTTCACGCTTAGGCTATCATAACTTTTTGTCCACATAAGCTATCCACGCCAAATTTGTGTCCTTTTTTCCCCAATATCCTAGGGATACTGAAGGTACCCAGAGTTTGTGGGTTTCCCTGGAGGATACCAAGAAATTCGCCAAAATACAGCGAAAATTTAATTTTCATTTTTTTTTTTTTAATGGGAAAAAGGCGCTGCCGAAAAAAGCTTGTTCCCCCCTAACCCCCCCCCGCCCCCAGCAATTTTTCTCCATGTTTTTCTCTGTAACTTTTTCCTGCTTTGTTGTATTTTTCAAAGCAATGTACCGTTACATCTGCTGTACTCTTTTGGGTGCGGGGATATATAGGGCTTGTAGGTTCATCAAGATCCCTACGTACCCAGAGCCAATAAATGAGCTGCACCTTGAAATGGGTTTTCATTCTATACTGGGTATACAGCAAATCATTTGGTGAAATATAAAGAGTGAAAAATAGGTACCAAGAAAACCTTTGTATTTCCAAAATGGGCACAAGATAAGATGTTGAGAAGCAGTGGTTATTTGCACATCTCTGAATTCCAGGGTGCCCATACTAGCATGTGAATTACAGGGCATTTCTCTAGTAGATGTCTTTTTTTTTTTTACACATTGTCTTACGTTTGGAAGGAAAAAATGCAGAGAAAGACAAAGGGCAATAACACTTGTTTTGCTATTCTGTCCATTCCCCCCCCCCCCCCAGCCCCCCCCAAGTTTCCCGATTGAAAATGGCACCTCATTTGCATGGGTAGGCGTAATGCCCGTGACAGGAAACGCAACATGGACACATCACATTTTTTAATTGAAAAATTACGTGTTTTGGAAAGTGCCTAGCTGTGGATTTTGGCCTCTAGCTCAGCCGGAACCTAAGGAAACCTAGCAAACCTGTGCATTTTTTAAAACTAGACACCTAGGGGAATCCAAGATAGGGTGACTTGTGGGGCTCTCACCAGGTTCTGCTATCCAGACTCCTTTGCAAATCTCAGAATTTGGCCAACAAAACACTTTTTTCTCACATTTCGGTGACAGAAAGTTCTGGAATCTGAGAGGAGCCACAAATTTCCTTCCACCCAGCATTCCCCCAAGTCTCCCGATAAGTCGTACCTCACTTGTGTGGGTAGGCCTAGTGCCTGCAACAGGAATAGATCACACACAGGTCATTTTGGTCCTTACACAAAGGCAACTGTTGACCCTGGGGTGATCCATTCCTGTCGCAGACACTAGGTACAGGCACTCAAGTGAGGTAGTGTTTTTATCAGGACAGGTGGGGAAACACTGGGTGGTAGGAATTTTGTGGATCCCACTATATTCCTGTAGTTTGTGTGACAGAAATCCAAGTGAAATCCCTAGTGTCTAGTGGGGTTTCCTGGCTGCGCTGCGATCGAGGGCAAGGAAACCTGTTCAGGAAGGCCTGGTTTGTGATACACATTATCTTAACTGCAGATAGTTCCCTAGATGCACAATGTGGTGTTGTAAACTGCCAGCCAAAGGGTTTGTGCAGCTTGGGGTAGGGCCTACTTGCCCCAAGGGCAAAGTAAACAATGACACGTGGTGTCCTTAACCACAAATAGTATGTCCTGGATGTCGGTCTATAGGAATTCCACACCCCTGGCCAAAACTGGCTTAAAACCTGTTCTGCCGCTCATCACACCTCCAAAACTTGGGATACCCATTCTTGGCTGAAAGAGTTAATGACATTGGTTCATAGGACTGTGGTTTCCCTCTGAGCCCAGCAAAGCTAGTTGGTCTTAAATACTGACCACTTAGCAGGGGTCAGCTGTGTGGGAGTGGACAGGAACTGTTGGCAGAGCAAAGTGCAGCATTAACAGTACCTATTTTGACCTGGAGATGCCAGAAATTGATTATTATTTTATTCATCTATACAAAGCCGGAGGGAAATCCAGTTTTGACCATGTCTGGTAGGGTAATCATACCTCAAAAAAATCTACTCGCTCACTCACAATGGCAAGTCAAATTTTATCAGAGTATGCTATTTTTATGGCCTGCTGTCCCATTCGGGCAAGACAGCTGAAACTGGTAAAATGCAGGCGTTCTGTTAATTCAGAAAGTAAATGTCAGAAAGTAAATGCCTTTAAATGTTTTCATGGTCACATTTGCTGTGCATTCAAAGACGGAGATCAAATGTCAGTTTGTCTTCTTCCAGATTATTACTGCTTATTTTAGCCTGGAGACTGGCATTTGCCTTTTTTTCCTCTGACTGCAAAGTTAGACTTTTGTAATAAGAAATGTCTGACAGTCATACTGGGATGTACTGATAGTGTGAAATGAAAGTCTGTAGGATGTCAGATTTTTTTTTCCTAATACACAACATGTAAATGGCTTGAAATGAACAGTAGAAATATTTCAAAATATATCAGCAGTTTGGAAACACATTTTTTTTGTAAATCTGACGTGATGGAAGCAAAGATTTTAATAAGAACATATCAGAACACTTTGTGATGTGCAAATGATACATTTGCTGGAAGCAGATTTGTGCACAATATTATGTTTGCTATGTAGTTTCATCAGAAACTGTATATCAGCTGGGAATTATGTGGCCTCTTCAATGGAATATGTGCTGTCTGTAAATGACAGTGTGCTACCATATCATGCTTTAGTAATATATATATTTTTAAATGAGAGTTTTAAACATGAACTGAGGAACATTCTTGCCCCCGCTCTGAGGAACTTGGAGGCAAATCAGTTTCACATCTACCATATACATGGACTATATTCTTATTATAAATAGATCAAAATTTTGTATATTAAATACAACAGTTTTTGTGCAGTATGCATGCTGAATCTGCATATTAAAAGCTGCTCTCGTGATCATGAAGAAAAAGGTGGCTCAGCGACTATTTGCCTAGGATCACACAATTTGTGACAATTTTATGGGTAAAGACCATTAAAGTTAGGTTGACTAGATTATTCAAGTCACAACCTGCAAGTTTGTTGACATGTTTAGGAGTTTGTTTTTTTGAGGCCTTGAAATGACTAAGAAACTGAAAACCGGCCTACCTGTTGTCAGCTAAGTCCAGCCATCTTGAAACAGAGGCCCCTTGGTAAAGCAAGGCAAAAGTGCTGAAAAGGTAGGTGGGTGGACTGAGAAGTGTTATGATTGAGTGGTACAAATTTCTCAAATCACTGACTAGTGAATAGGATAAATCTGGTACTTACACCACCACCTCCTCTGAACTTTCTTAGGCCTGTGAAGACTCCATCTGAAGTTAGAAAGCCCTGCAGCAAGGAGGAGGAGATGGAGTGAAAAAAGAGAGAAAAAGAAAGAGGAAAAAGGTAGAAAAAGTGAAAGGGAGAGAAGAGACCTGCTGCCCAGATATTTTTGCGGTGCTAGGGGACAGCAGGACTGACCAGAAGAAGTATTTCTGCTTTTCAAGCAGTTGGAGAAAAGGGTGCTGATTTATGGTGTGACAGGTGTTGCTATGTCAGCCAGGGTTGCGGAGAACATTACCTCCACCATCCTAATCTGGTACCATCTTTCAAATTTAGCGATGACTGCTGGCTGAGTGCTCATCTCTGTAATAACAGCAGCCGTCATCAAGGCAATTCCTTTCCACTGTACAATACGTTTGCATGGCCACCATCAGTTTTGCTGACTGTTTTACTGAAATGCTTTTGTTTTTCAGAAACAAACTCACAGCAGAGAGTTCTTCTAGGGGTGTGTTTTTTTTTTCTGACTCACTGCCAGGAAAAACCTGGCAGCGAGGGATAGAAAAAAGAGGTGACAGGAAAAAAAGTTTTTTGTCCAACCTAAATAGGGTGGGCAGTGTAATGTCCTTCCTCTAACAGCTCCTATTCTGTTGGGCTGCTTGTGGCAATTTTCTGTTGTGTGCGCCACCGATCGCTCAGTCAGTAGTAAATTGAAAGTCTTCCAATCCCTAAATGAGGTGGAGGGAACCGAGGGTTTGGCAAATAGGATACTCCGTCGTTCTTGTCCATCTGCAAAACACTAAAACTTGCCCCATTTTCCTTGTACCCATTACAACATATAGCATGGTGCAGTGGGTCAGCCGGGCGTATCCATTGGTTAACTTCAATTCGAGTGATGGCCTTTCACATGGAGCATTTCCACCAACAAAGGAGTTCCTTTCAGAGCCTGTGGATACTGTAGCAATGTTTGCTTTTTAAGATGAAAGCTTATTATTTCTTTGTACAATTTTTTTTACGTTGATTATTTCTTTATTTTTTATTTTTATTGACGAGGATCTGGCAGATCCCAAACCATGTTTTACTAAAAGCATGACAAAATAAACAATGGCAGAGGGCAGGAAGTCAGTGTGAGACATATTACCTTTGCCAGTATTTGTTTTTATATTGGTTTACCTGCTCTGTTGCCAGGACTCAATCACTCAACCTTTTTGCATTTGGTACCAAGGAATATAATAATGTGCATTCACTTAAAAATGTGATTTACTCCTTGTGTTCATGTTATATGCTGCATGGGTTTCTTTTGGTGTGAGATTTGAACAGGTGTGGAACCTTTTCTCACTTACATTTACACGGGGAGCAGTGTCTGAGATGAGCCAAGATCCGGCTCTGGCTGTAAGAGCTGGGCTTTAATAATATTTGGCATGTAAATCATGCAGCAAAATCTATGGTAAGAATATAAGCTGTTCTCAAAATTCAAAAGTGTTTAACAGGTAATAGCGCTTGACCTTAGCATACCAGCTATTACTGCAATGAGAAGTATTTATTTAAAGTGAGAGTTTTTAAACTTACACTAAGGAACATTCCTGCCCCGCCCTGATGAGAATGCTGTTTATGAACTAAGAGGCAAGTCTGGTCCTGTGTACCCTATATATGGGATCAATTATTTTTTTGACATGGAATGAAATTATAAATCAAAGAAAAGAGGATTTCGTAGAGCTCTGACCACGAACTCACATGGTTGATGGTTTTCTCACATGTGATATTAAACAAAAGCAAGGCTTGATGAAGTAAATGGTTTGCCTAACATCACAGTTTGGTGAAGAAGGTAACGGGTAAACTGGGTTTGAGTCCAGATTTTCTTGTTTCAATGTGTAATTGAGCCACTGAATGGCAGGGCACAAGTAAGGGATACACGCGGGTGAGCGGCGTCCACCCCCTATTTACAGAGGATGGACACTGTCCATCCTGTCATGGAATTGGGCCCCAGTAAAATGTTGAATGTGTAACGGGACACTTCCAGCACTACCTACACAGACTTTCAACAGCGCCTGCATGTTTTATGCTTTTGTTTGTTCTGAGGAGCAATGTGCAGAACAGGAGGGGGCTTTTTTAATTAAAATTCTTGCTGGCCCGGCACAAAGGTCAAAATTAAGGGGCCATCGGGCCTCCTTTTGTTTTGATTATCTTGGCTGGAAGCTGTCTGGAGCCTCACACCTAGATGCAACAAATGAAAAAACAAAAGCACGCAGCTTATCACTTCACAGGTACAAGAGAGACGTGGTTGTATACGAGATATGCATACACTGTAAGAAGGTTTGATGTGTTGGTCTGTCCCAGTACTCACGCAAATAATTTAAATACTACTGTTTTTCTTTTCTTTTTATAGTGCCACTCATCTCAATGCAGGGTGTCGCAACACTTAATATTATATGTAAACATTACACATTGATTTATTCACATCATGTATTGTCAATGTGCAGGATGTTAGAGAAGACATTGAGGGTTACAAGGTGTAGGAGTTACATGCTTCATAGCTCCCTGTGCTATATTAGAAGGATTACAAGTTGTGATCTGCAAGTTACAAAAGAATCTTCGTGTTAAAAACAGTAATCCATTTACCTATCTACATAAAATAAAATTCTGTCATCTGTGTATTACATGATGTGCTTTGCAGGATTCCCAGTAATCCTCAATGTTACTTTGATTTAAAACTGGGACTAGGCAAAGCACAGATCTCTTCAGCAAATGTGTTACCTCCAGAGTAATCTTACCCTTATTATTATTATTCTCTGAGACTTAGTTAGCACACAAAGATCTCTGCAGCAGATGCCCCATAAGATATTTTAAAATGCAAACTTTGGAACGAGTTATACAGACTCATTTACTTCCACATTCTCCTTGGTGCCAATTTCTTTGTGCCAGAGTTTTTAAAACACACAGGTATACGTTGAGGCCCAGATTTTGTGTCTGGGTTGCGCAACTTTTTTTTCTCAACTCCAGGCAAAATCTCACATGTTAAATCGCGCAATCCCCTCAAATGTAGTCTTGATAGAACGGCTAAACCTATGTCTGAGGTGTTCAGATCTGATGCTGCTTCCTGTGAGGTCATGGTTTAGTGATGCCAAGCGTGATGTCACGTGCATACTGCTTAACTTGGTTAGTTCCCCCACTTCTGCTTTTTAGGACTTGTGCCCTGCTAGTTGGATATCTTTCTGGCCGCAGATATTAGTGCATTGTCCTTAATTCTTGGCAGATGAGACTTGAGCATGGGTGAGAGACTCTATATTTCTATTTTGGTAGCTCTACATAGCGTGAGCCTCGGCAAAGGACATAAGAGCGCTTCAAGACGGAGGGACCGCTACACATTTTGTATTATCTACATATGGCAGAGATTGTCCGGGATTCGGACCTGATTTCCCATGTTGTCTGGTCGGCTGCTGTACGTAGCACTAGTCCAGATCGCCTCCCGTGAAAGCGTGGCTTGTTTCAGGCTCGAGGTCTCCAAGACCTCGAGCTGAGCAGGAGCCGACCAGGCTGGAGCTTTCGGTGGCTCGCTCATCCACCCCTGTGTTCCCATATGGTGTCACGGAGTGATTGTATTATTAGAGTTAATAGTGTATTAGTTTGAAATGTAATCTATTTGAGCATATAATCCATTGACAAGCAAAGTTTTTTTTGGGGGGTGAGCTGTTTGGGAATAAACTGATCTCTGTCTGCTATGTAGCACATATCTGTTTTTTAAAGATAAGTTGAGATGCTGTTGGGTGCGTGTTGAAACAGATGCTTTGCCTTGCTTTAAATAAGAAAGGTGCATTCTCTGTTGTGCTAAATGGCCGCGGCCTGTCTGCGGCGCACTGCCTCCTCTCGGCCTCTGTAAAAAGACGGCTGTGTTTGAAAGAGCACAATGTGACCCTGTGTCGGAGAAGATAACTCCTTGGGCTGATATATAGTTTCTAGTATGCTTGGCATTATCTCACCCTCCGGCTGCTGTCGAGCTGTCTCTGGACGTGTGCAGCAGAAACGCAGATAAGGGCCCCCGGAGGAGAGTTTCTGCGAGGTGTGTGACATTTGCCGAAGCTCTGTTGAAAGGAGTTTAGGGGGTGACTTTTGGACAGCAGCCAGGGTGACTCCGCCTGCCCATGAAAGGATGTGGACACCTCTCCTGCCCTTCCCGCGAATGACCCACCTCACGCAGCTATGCTGAGCAGCACTTTTACCATCAATGTTGCGCTAACGCGCAGCTTTTTGTTAATTAAATTGAGAATCCAGGAACTGTGCAGTTTAAATTATTACTAGTGCCTCTGGGATTTGCATTTAATGGTGCACGTGTATGAAACATGATTGAATTCGGCATATTCGAAGAGGCCCGGTTTTCCTGTAATACAGCTCCTAATAGGTAGATGTTCGCCACGCAGTCATGGATGGTTCCTCTGTACCCTGGTACCTTTCTTGAAGACGTATGCTAAGCCTTAGGGTTTAGATGTATTACTTACAGCCCCAAAAATCTGATTATAATATGCGACCTTTTTATCTCAATATCAGGCCACTTGAAATGTCAAACCTTGCTTATTTTACCTCTTGAGTAATTTTTTAAAGAAATCTAGTGCAAATGAAAATGTGGGGATTGCAGTGTAGGGCGGGTGAGTAGCAATGAACGCCAGAATATTGAATACTTTAAAAGGCTAGCAACTGTGGAAAGGTAGTTAGCGGTCACAGACAATAACCTGGGCACATTTGACTTTATATCAACAGGTTTTGGCAGTCTCCTGGGCCACACTGAAGCTAAGGTGGCAGTAATGGTTGACCTTTGTAGGGCAGCCAGCATTATAATTCTCTGCTGCCTGGGAATGACATTTTGAAACTGTGAAGAAGCACCTGTGAAGAGTAACATAGTCTCCAGATATCCAAGTGGGAAAACTGCTATGGGTGTTGATCATAGTTTTTCCAAGATGTAGATGAAAGTGCAAGCATTTTAAAAACAGAAGGGGCCCAAAAGAACATCACATATAAAGCACAAAAAGTTTTTTTTTGCCCAGACTCCAGTTACAAAATACAGTTCCCTATAGAAACGTTGAGTGTTCTTTATTAATTCAGTCAATAGTTTGTTCTGCAACCCACAAAGTGAACTCTATATGAGATTTGCACTTTTACAATTAGTGGACACTTCCAAACATTTGACGGACACAATCAGAAAGAAAGGTTGGGCAGTGCAAATGTGTATGGTTCCTGTGATCTAATCCCAGGACCGTTTCAAGGCTATATATAAAGATATATCAATATATCCCAGGAGTAAATTGATGACGAGCAAGTAGTGTTCTTTCCTTCAAAGTGATGAATTGAAAGCAAGTAGTTGAGACAAAGCAATTTTGTCATCATGCTTCCAAGAGGTTCAGTAAGACACCGCTGGAAAACAAGCAAATTTATATCATTGCGCAATCTGACTCAGACTGAGTTATTGCAAAAACGGCGGCTACTCCTTTGACCTTCGTGTATGCCCCTGTATGCACTGTATTTCGGCTGTGGTGTGCTGCAGAGATTGGCTTCTCACCGCAAGTATTTCAAACGCATCAATGTACTTCTGAGAGATATTGGTATAACTTTATATATAGTCTTGAAAAAGTTCTAAGATTGGATGAAACATGTCGGCTGAATCATCTGAAGAAAATTATTGCAGCATCTGTAGGGGCTGTTTGTACTGAAAAGGAGCTAAAATGCCATTTATCGTGTCATGGGGTCTGGATTGGTTATTGCCTTAATGTATAATAGTTGAAAAGTTTTGAATACCATCACATATTGGGGGCTAAATATATGAAGTGAATAGTACATATACATAAGGAGTGCTCCACTATTAAGTTGGTGATATTTATTAAATCACTGCAGCTTGTCAAGGGAGCCTTGGACTGGTTCACACAGTAGGGACTCTGTTACAACTGGTGGATCACAGCCTCCACGTAGAACACCAAGGCTACATTGGTAGATTACATCAATGTAACCACTACTTGGAGGGTCACTGCAACTTACATAATCATTACATCAGAACAAATTATTCAAAGTGTGTGTGTGTGTGTGTATATATATATATATATATATATATATATATATATATATATACACACACACACACTTATTCATTGTAATACGGTATTACAATTAATTGTGTATGAATGGCTACAAATTGCAAGAGGTGAAGTCTTGAATGGGTCATGCTGCCCCCCAACAATGTGAAAAAAGTCACTATTACTCTGCACATGCTGTTATTTCATATACATTAATTATGAAAACAGGTATTCCAGACCCATAGAATGATCTTATTACACATGCCTATAGGTTGGAGCATTGTGGATCCAGAGAATAATGCTTTAGAATACCTTGAAGGTGTTGCTCTCTAGTGTTATAAGAACTCTCAATTTAACCGTTGGACTGTAGTAATAAATGTCTGATTCTGCATTTATTAATATAGTTTGAAGTAGCAAAAAACTGAACAGGTGTTACTGTTGCACACAGCTACATTTAAAAAATCTGTGCCTGAGAGTACACAAGGAGAGATTCCTGGATCATTGTTTTATGATTAGAAGAAGAAGTGGTTTGTGCTGTGGGGGAGTGAGGAACTGGAGAATTAGCCCAAGGATTTCCTCATGAGGGGGTTCTTTATTTATTGACAGGGGAGAAGAAACTCAACACAAGGAGAGTATCCTACTAGCTATGTGACCGAAAGTTAAAGGGGCAGACAGGGCTTCTCTGGGGCTTTGATACTGAACTCTCAGATCGAAACTCAATAAGGTGTGCAGTAAGCTTTAGAAAAAAAAAGGAATACCACCACCAATAAGTCAGCAAAATGTTCCACAAGAGATAATGCAGAAAGTGGAAGAGAAAAATCCTCATCTAAGTATCTTTGCATTGTCTTGCATGGAGTGTAAATGTTCATCTTTTTGTGTGGAAAAGAATCCAATTATTGGGAATGCAGTGATGAATCTACATTACTAACCATTCCATAAGTAGGAAAAATGTAAAAAGATAAGTTTATAAAAGGCCGTTTGCCACCAGAGCTGCAAAAAAAAATAGTACAGAGAAAACACTAGCACAAAATACTAAAAAAAAAAAAAGTTATTTGAGAGTTATGAATAAACTTGTTAAAAGGACGTGTCTTAACTCCCATGCTAAGCATGGCTGCCCCCAGTGGGTTGTCTACAGGGCCTGTGGCCAAGCTCTGTGCATAGCCTTTGGGAAGAGGAATTGGGGGTTGGCTGCAGGGCCCTCTGGAATCCAAACCTACTACGCATTGTCTTTGGCTCTGATCGAAGGGCGTAGCGCAGCCCACTGAGGGTTGTGAGCAAGAACTGGCCAGTTCCTACATGTGCCATCTGATCTATTTACGACCTGGTCATAAGTGACACCCAGTCTGCCCGAATCTCTGCATGCTAACCATAAGTGACAATGAATCGCCTTAAGAACTCTCAAACTCTAGGGACACAGTTACCACGGCAGTGCTTCATATCTTAAATGGTTTCAGTCACTCCTGACAGCTTTTCTTCTAGTAGTGGTGTGGTTTACATATTGCAGTCCCAGAAGAGTCCGACTGCTAAGGTGTGTTATTGGGTTAGAAAAGTCATTTGCTGTAAATCTGTATAACTTAATTTCACTGTATCTATATTTTTCAGCCTTAAACTCAGGCTTATATTTTTGTATAGTTACTATTTTCTTTAACATTCAAATTAACAAACTCCATAGAAGTGGTGTTTGTGAGTTTCCTAACCTGCATGGCCCTGTATAGGGAAGCTTTAACTATTCATCCTTTCTAGGCCTGAAAGTCAGTCTACAGTTATCCCTAAGTTTCTTACGACTTATAGAAGTGGTCTTATATTTTGATTTCCGGCAAGGTGTATGGTTTTAAACCTGGTTTCGTGGAGGTGACATGTTAAAATTGCAATTGCTGTGGTTTGTATAACCAGAATTCTGACTCGCGTGGAGAAAAATTACCTCATGGAATTCCACTCTGCCCGATTTAGAATGTGTAAGTTTTCCTCACCCTCTCCGTGTTTTTTTTTTTTTTTGTGGCCACAAAATATGTTCTCCTTACCTGACCCTTCAATACCCTAACCCTCAGAAGTTGTCGCATACATTTACTACCTGCTTACGGCAGGTTGTAAATATTTTCAATAAAAACCCTTTTGAATTTGAATTTAATTGTGGTTTTATGTCCCGAAAAGTCGGTCCCATTACCCCAGTACTAAGCAACTTGAAAATTGATTCAAAGTAGTGTAACTATCGTCTCTTTCTTTAAATAATTTTTCCCGTCCGAACTTTTTACATATTCTAGATGGGATAGTGAAACACTTCAACTGGAAAGGAGTACGACAGGTGGCTTTATAATCCCCACAAATTGCCCCGTGTATGCAACAGTCAAAATAAACATGCTAGACTTTGTAGTGTTAATATATGAAGCTATACATTTGACAGCCTCTACTGCTCCGAAGGCGCCTGTTCCTTCAAGGAGCATAATCGGGGCACGTGATGAGTGAGGCATTGATCGAGCGCTCAGTCTCTGATGGTCTGTGGTGAAAAGTGTTAAGGGCTCAGTGTGAGGCCTATCTGCTTTACATACATTTCTTTCCTGCCGGGTCATTCTTTGTGAATTTCCTTTTAAGGAAATGGTGAGGTTCGGCTGGGGGGCGGTGTGTAGGGAGGGGGCTGCATGCATTTTGCATTCGAACGCGAGTTGCTGTATATTGTTTTATCTGGAGAGCGATTAAGCAGCAAATGGGCAGTCTGCCTTCCATGTTCACCGCACTCACCAAGCCAATCAACGGGCCATTATGTATTCACACACCCGTGTGTTATGAACAGGTGCCTTGTCGTGGGGGCCTCTCCAGGGCCCCGGACACTGTACAGTTGTGAGAGTTTCAAGGGCCCTGCTTTGCATAGATCAGAGAGGCTTCACTTTCCGTTGTGCTACTGCGCACACTGGTGAGCTCACGAATGGTTAGTATGCTTGGGTAGCCCGAGGTGCCATGTTCCCTGTCCACCACATATTTGTTTGAATAAAGCTTACATGCCCAATCTAAAGTGTCGGTGACTAAATCCGCTCCCAAACGCCCCCCGCGTCGCCCAGTTAACAAACGCGCTGTTGTGTGTCGGGGAGCGCTGACCGGCGCACGAGCGCTAGCGCTGCAGTGGCCTCCTGTGCCAGGCGAGTACAATAAACAAAGCCCCGAGTCTTTGCATGGGCGCTCGGTGTGAAGCGGGTGGCTGCTCAGGCCGCCTTTGTTTGAATCTTGTAATAATGAGGAGATGATGCGGCGTTCTGGCCAGATATACACCGACTTTGGAACTGGGGAACCAAGTTCGAGTCTCGACATAGGGTGAATATCCTGGGCGCAAATCACTTAATCTCAGCGTGCCTAAAACTCATGAGTGACCTTGGTAATGTAAAGCGTTACCTATATAGAACTGCAAAAAATGTGTGTGTAGTTCTGCAGGCTTGGTTATGACGTAAGAATCTGGGGATTGGCGAAGCCGGTCTGCTCTGAGCCTGCCTTTATTATTATTGCCTGTGTTTTTAATAATTTTTTTTTTTCTACCTTGTGTACATGTTATTTCCATACCACCAGCTATAAACTAATCGGAGCACCCGCGATTTATGAGGTTTGTTTAGTTGTGAAGGGGTAGTTTAATCGCAGGATATGTTTTCTATTATGTGACTTATCTAATTGAGATTTACCAACAATCTGAGTTCAAGCCTGCTTTGTAGCAGATGCATAGTTTACTTGTAGTCTTACCATGTACATATCATCCCACTGGATAAAGTAGAACAGCAGATCTCTGGGGTAGAAATTGAGACTGGCCATAGGCCCCATCCCTTATCGAGTTTTCCCCTTCCCTGTCCTGCTACCCCTGCCCCCAGTCTACAAGTTGCCACATTGCCACGTACATTTACTACTTGCAGGTTGTAAATACTTGCAGTAAAACCCCATTCTAATTTCAATTTCATTGTGGTTTTATTTCCAGAAAAGACGGTCCCACGTTCTTTGGAGTTTTACTCTTAATTGCACAGTACTGGTGCAGTTTTACCACACAGAAGCAGTTAAATTGCATGCAACTTTTACCATTACCCGAGTAATATGCGACTTGTATATTGACTCGTAGTAGTGTCATTGTCTTTCTTTAAAGAATTTTCTGCAATGCCAGTCTGAACTTTTTACACATTATAACTGGGGCAATGAAACACTTAAACTGGAAAACAGTATGACAGGTGGGTTTATAATCCACACAAAAGTGCCTGTTGTATGCAACAGCCACAATAAACATGCTGGACTACGTATTATTAATATACGAAGCTGTACATATTGTCAACCTCTGCTGCTGCTAACATGCCTGTTTCTTCAAGGAGCATAATCTGGGCATGTGATGTGTGGCATTTCTCGAGCGCACTGAGTATGCCGCTGCAACACATTATCCCACTACCCCAACCAGGATAGGATCTCTGGATCCTTGAGCATGTGGGTTTGTACATGAGGCAAGGAATGTAGTGCCTATACTAAAGATGGAGGATGATGGTGGGATGACAGTTTAACAGACTCATACGCACCAAGTAGTACAAAGAAAAGTAGGAAAAGAGTAGGTAGTCCACAGTGACTGCACATTCTTATCTATCGTATGCCTAACTTTAACACAATGGTTTGAAGACATGTTTATTTCAGTAATTTCGGTTGCAAAAGCACTCATTAAGCGCCAGGACACCCTTCTCAGGGTAATAGATGCACTGTGTAAGACTTACTCATCATCAAAGGGGAGAGCATCATCTGTTTTACAGTGTACAAGGGTCTTAATGTTGTGTGTCTGATAGAGACTTCGAGCCACAGATTCCTTACCTTAGAATGTTTCCATGCGTCAGACTGCATCCGGAAATTGAGCAATCCCCCTAGCATGCCAGTATGTGGCGTCATTCAGCTCCGCGTGACCTCATTGGCATTGTGTGTGGTGACTATATAGGTGTGACACACCACTCCCCCTCCCCCTAGCACACTTACCTCAGTTCATTCTTTTCAGTGCTGATTCAGGTTCGGCACCCCTCAGTTATGTTTTTTGACTGACTTCTAGTCTTTTGACCTTTAGTCGACGTCTAGTGTGCCTTCTCTTTGCAAACTTTTGTTTGGAAATGTTCCTGAGGAAACCCACGTGTTCAAACCTTGTAGTGCCTGCCTTCAACAGATGTCAGTGATGGACCACAACTTGTGATGTCTGGTTCCCGGAGAGGTACCATAACTGTCATGTGTGGAGTGCAAGACCATACACCCTAAAGCCATCTGCGAGGGCCCCATGAAGCTCTTGGGCGCTTGTGCTGCGACTCTGCGCTGCTCCATGTCCTGCTCTCACATAGTCACTTATGTTGGTCCTTGTCCCACTCCATGACTACTTCTGACAAGCCCCTCAACAAGTCGTCCAAGAAGTCGAAATGCTCTTCAACTTTTCCGATTTGCTACCATTCTTCAGATGATGCAAGGGAATGACTCCACAATCCCCGACCTTGCTCACCAGTGGTCCCTGTGCAGGCAGCATCGAAAACTTGGTCTGCCCCATGCTTCCCAGAATTCCCTGGAGCCAGAGCAACCCTTGCCTAACTTCAGAGTTTTATCATCCTTATGTTTGGGTAGTTGAACCCCTTTGGCTCACCTTCTAGTCACACAGGTTCGGTAAGGTCTTTGACTGAGGCTCTGCTGTCAGGTTTGCCCGCTGCACCAGTCAACCCCTTAGAATCTGTTGGTGAATCTGTATTGGCCCAGGCTGCAACTTAGCAACCACCTCTTGGGAATGTTCCAGTGGTGCCATTCCAGTGGTGCCATTCCAGTGGTGCCATTCCAGTAGTGCACTGCCGATCAGCGCCACTGATCCTATCATGATTCCTGACTGTGATGCAGAGATGAACCGGCATCTTGCAACATCTGTCCGGCGCTGACCAGGCCCACACGGCCTGAATTAGCGGGGGAGCCCTATTTTACTGAAGGGCTAACTGAGGAATACAAACGGAGGATCCCTATTTCTACCCTGACCCCCTATCAGGGGCCTTGGCCAATGACAACTGGTATCTGATACCGTCTGCACCAATGGAGGGAGATTACAACAAATGGGTGCTCCAGATTGTTCAAGGGGGTTACACCCTCCTGTTACAGCAAGCCCCTACTGCCACTCCCTCCATCCCCACATCGGCTAACAGAGGACCACCTTGCACTCCTGCAACAGTAAGTACTGGCATTTCTGGCCAAAGAAGCAACAAAGAGGGTGCCAGAATTAGAAGTAGGTCCCACTACTTTCTTGTGCCAAATAATGATGGCGATCACCGTCCTATCTTGTATCTATGCCCTCTCCGTTACTTTTTTGAAAAAGGAAATATTGAAGATGCTCACCCTGATCAGGTCGTATCTGCCCTTGGCCTGGAGACTGGATGGTAGCATTGGACTTGCAGGATGCATATTTCCACATTCCGTCCTGCTTGTCCACAGACTCTACTTGCAATTCATGGTGGGCTAGGAGCATTATCAGTTTGAGGTGCTTCACTTTGGCCTTACCAAGTTGATGGCAGTGGTTGTAGCACATCTGCAGGGGTCAGAGGTTCCAGTCTTTCCCTATCTCAATGATTGGCTCCTAGGTAGAGTGCTTTTCCAAGTACTACCTCGCTATCTATTGATATTTGTGCACTGCATCACTGCATTGATTATTGCTGTGTCATAACTTGTTTTAAATACCTGGTGACCTATTTGGGGGGGAACTTTGGCATTTTATTTAGGGGATCCGGGGCCTTTTACTTTTTGTTTTGTGGACAAGCACATGTTCAGTTGCTGTTCCCTGCTTTGGCGACCATCTTGTGGTGATGGTAGGCCCCACGGATCAGCACTCAAGCTGACTCCAAGTAGACAGTCCTATTTAAGATGGCTGGGGAGTGGACGTGCAGCGCCTAAGTAGGGTTATTTTTCAAGTACTGTAACCGAACCGGATCAGGTCTTACAACCTCTACCTTCGCCGATGCTCCCATCGCCGCCTGTGACAGCCCCATCCTCATTGCTGACTCAGACATTGAGCCAAATTGGTGTCGCGCAGATTCAGGCATCGACAGAGGTCTTGCCCTCCTATGCCAGATCCCACCCTTTTTCTTATGGGCTGAGGTTCGGTGAGGAATGGGAGGGGTCTCAGGACCCTTTATTATACCGGGTCCAAGATCCTATGGATGGCGTACGGACATGGGTAAAGTCAGTGGTCTGGATATTTCCCCAGACTATGGCATGCTTTCTCCCCCTACAATAGCTATGGAGGAGGAAGTGTCCTACTCTGATGGTGTGAAGAGCGGCCAAGATCTTATGCCTCAAGCTGCCTTAGGTAGCAGTCAGGACTAACCTCCTGACAGGTGCTTAAGTCTGGGGCTTCATCGTCAGAACCCCCTATTGCCCTATAATGAAGCCCTTCTCGGTGTCCTGCTGGGTACCTGGTCCAAACTCCGCACACAGTCTCCTGTGAACAGGATTATTGCCTGCCGCCATCAACCTGCGCTGACTGACCCAGCTTTCCTGACGCAACATCCCATCCCTGAGAGCTTGGTTATCCAAGCTTGTACATCCCAGGGCATGTTCCCTTCTGCACCCCCGTATAGGGAATCCAAGAGGCTGGACCAACTTGGGAAGTTTTCTTCCTGCAGCCTCACATAACAACCTATTGGGGGTGGGGGAATTTGGCATTTTATTTGGGGGACCCAGGCCTTTTACTTTATATTTTGATGACTGGCACATGTTCAGTTGCTGTTTCCAGTTTTGGCAGCCATCCTGTGGTGACACCAGGCCTCACAAGTCAGCGCTCCAGGGTAGACGTCTGTTTAAGATGGCAGGGGATTGGGCATGCAACGCCTAGGTGGGGTGCTTTTCCAATCACGGGCGCTGCAAACTGGTTTCTGAGGACAGAGATTCCCCTTTCAGGACCCTAGTTTTGATTCACCAGGGGTCAGTGTCCTTCATTACTCTGTGCTTCTGGTGTGGAATGTTGTGAAAAGAAACTAACGTCAGCGTGCCGGTGTGGTGCCTATATAGGACCCGTGATGTCTTATCCGATGCGGGCGACAGACGTAGAGCCGATCTCCACCTAACGGCGCACAGGGGTACTGCTAGAGAAAAATCTTTGCATCAAGACTGACGCCTGGGTGAAATTCTAAGGTAAGGAGTCTGCAACTAGATATTGTCTCTACCAGATAAGGCGTTACAGAAGGTCAATAACTTGTCCTTTTAATACCTTGGTGACCTAATAGGGGGAATTTTGGAATCGTACTTGGGGAACCTGGATCCCTTTTCTTTTTTTATTTTCGGGACAAGGACGTGTTCAGTGACTGTTCCCTTCTTTGTTAGCCATCTTGTGGTGACGCCAGGCCTCTTGGGTCAGTGCTCCAGGGTAGACAGCACTACTTAAGATGGCTGGGGAGTGGACACGCAGCTGGTGTGCCAACAGCGCGTCAAAGGCAAGCTTGTCTGCACCCGTCTGTGTCTGACCAGGGCCAGTAACCCTAGTCCTTTTCAGTCGTAGAAGTGGTCGTACACTGCAGAATTCTAATATTCTAATAATACAAGCTGTTAAATCTTTAATCCTTGGGCAAGCCCTTTGACCTTCAACTTTTTTTGTCCTACTCCCAATAACTGTGATGACTGCTACCTCTACAGCATACTTCTGTTAATTGCTTACTGACAGAAAATAATGGTGGAGTATACATGGATGGGTCCTCAGATGAGCACAGTTACACAAAGGTATTTCATTTCTTCAGTTTGAATTGCTGCGTTCTTCCTAAACACCAGCACAACTAAAAACAAAAACAAAAAAAATTATTAAACATTTTTGAAATACATAGTTTCCCCCTGGTACAGCAGAAAGCAATATATTTCAGCTACAAGCCCCTGTTTTCAGTGAAGAAGGCATCTGAGTAGGAACATACTTATGGGGTGACAGACAACTAGTAATTCAGCTTCACCGGGGCTTAAGAGCATCATGCAACAAACAAAGGAGACCACTTAAAATGCACAATCAGGGGCAGCCATGAGTACACCATCAAAAGGAAGAAGAGGTGAGCAGCCGCATGCTGGTGTCCTGGCGTCCAAGGGAGCCACCATCACTTATTACCTCGCTCCTTACCTTCCCCACCTCAGCCTGTGCGCTCGTGCCCCCTGCCTTCACACCTCACCACATAGGTAAATGTGGTGTGGCCCCCAGAGGTCTCTAAGACTGCTCTGGGGCGGCAGTTACCCCATGTATGTGTCTGCTTGCGTGTTGCAATAAACCATATCCACATGCCATTCCTTAAGTGCTGGCGGAGGGCTGCTGGCCCATCTCACCCTGACCCTGTGCCTGGCTAAGAACAATGCGATAGCTACCAGTCGCCTGCCCTCCCCATCTAGGTCTCTGTCATACCCCAGTAATGCATGCATTGGAGTGTTATTTATTGATATCCTGTGAAAGCCACCAACTCCTCAAAGATTGCCTGCCAGAACTTGTGCACAGTGGGGCAAAGCTATGCTGTATGCAGAAATCCTGCCTCACCCATGCCACATCTGACAGTCGTCTCTCAGACCGTAATGGTATAGTCTTTCCCAGATCTGGTGTACTTAGTTAATATATTTAAAATGTACAAGCCAATGTCTGCCATTCAGGGAAGACCGCCTTATTGAAGGACCGCAGTATTGCCATTGTCTATCTGTGATAACGGTGCCTAGATCCCTCTGCCATTTGAATTGAAAGTCCTGGTCTACGTACTTCCAGAGCATAAGTGTGTATGCTTGATATTAGTCTGGTAGGGGTGTTTAGCTATGGATGACAAAGGATGACCATGCAGAAATATCTGGAGGCTCAAGGAGATCCGCACCCAGCAAGTCCCGTAAGGCGTGTCTGGCCCTGTAATAGTGATCTCACTAGGCAGTGGGTGGGTGTCATCATGGAAATAGTCTCCCATATGTTCAATCCCAAGTGTATGCATAGCTCTTACTGCCTCCCTCTCAGGGCTCATGGGGAACAGAGATCACCAAGTCACTGGTCTATGGGGAGAGTACAATGGGGAGCCTGCCTGTCTTTCTAGGAGGTTGTGCCAGACAAACACTAACATTTAAGGACTCAAGGACATTATATGTCTACTTCAGGTCTCTGAATAGTGTTTGAGGTAACGTGTAGGGGCGTGCAGCGACCCTCTCAAGTGTAAGTGAGGTAACTCGCTCAGACAGTGTACCCAAAAATGGGCAAACATGCTCTGTGCTGTAATATTTCCAAGTCAGGAGCATTCAGGCCATCTATATCATACAATAGAGTAAGTGTCTCCCAGCGCACCCTCGGCTGCTTTCCTGCCCAGGTTAATTATATCATAAGTGACCGTAAGTTGGTTAAATATGGCTCAAGGTGGTAGTAGTATTGGAATATTCTGGAATAGAAAACTAGGTAATACCGCCATCTTCATAATTGCAATTCTGCCAATCAACGATAAAGGCAAGGTGATCCATCGGTCGATGGCCTCAGTCAGTTTATGTGCCGCTTTGCCACAGTTTGGTCTGTATATACCTGGATCCCAAGGGACTGGGTCTGTCGGCCATTGTAGGGGATGTTCTAGTGGTATGGGTGTCATCGCCGGAGTGAGAGGCAATATGATGGATGTATCCCAGTTCACCTGAAAGCTAGAAAGTCCCTCAAAGCTCACTAGCTCTCGCAAGACTGGAGAAAGGTTAGTTTCTGGGATACAGATAGAAAGCAGCATTTCATCTGCATACGCGAGATTATCAATTTGTAGCTTGGGAAGCATTGTCACCTGTGTCTGTGGTACTCACGGAGAGCACATGCTAGCGGTTCCGCCCCCAGCGTGAATAGCAATCGGGATAAAGGGCAGCCCTGCCTGGTGCTCCTCGTGATCTCTATGGAGTCAGAAACAAAACCATTAATACGAAAGCGGGCTGTTGGCTGCGTGTAGAGGACCTGTACCAGGCACAGAAAGGCCTCGCCCACTCCGATCCGATGCAGCACTGCTAGCATAAAAACCCATTCCATGAAGTCAAAGGCCTTTTCCGCATCCAAGACTACAGCAGCTGCCCTCACCTCTGGGTCAAGGCGCTAGATGGTGCCAAACAGTGCAAATATTAAAGCCGAGACTGCAGTGTGGGATGAAGTCGGCCTGTTCGAGGCATACCACCCTGGGTAAAAGTAATTCCAGTCTATTAGCCAAGACCGTGGCATAAATTTGAGTGTGTGCATTCAGTAATGTCAGTGGTTTGTAGAAAGAACACTGATTTGGGGGTTTATCAGGTTTTAATGTCACTGTTAAGGCTTCTCGCAAAGAAACAGGCATGAACCTGTTAACCCTTTTTTTGTATAGCGTGGCACTAATAGGTCCTTGTTTGCTTTATAAAAAGGCTACAGTGACCTGGCTGTTAGAGCAGTAGCATCTCCCCCGATTCTCCCCCCACCCCAGCGCCATGAGACCCTCGCGGGAGAGTAGCACGCTCTACATATGAATGATTGATTGAATTATGCAACACGGCACACCAAGACTGCTTGTCAAGGTCCCCCCCTGACGCCCCAGATGAAGTTAAGGAAAGACACAATCACCAGATCAGGATCACAGTCTTTCCCTAGGACCAATAGTGTGCAACGTTCGTGAGTCAAATCACATGGTAGTGGAGTAGTGAGAGAGCCGGATGGGGGGAGGGGGCGAGCGCAGCAGTCAGATTCTACTTATGGGGCATGCTGTCTGCCAGAGCGTCCCCCTTGTCAGTATACTGGCCCTCACAACAGGCCGGCCTGAGCAGTCAGTTTTTATTTTGCGGGGTTGTTACCAAAGAGACCTAGGTGCCGTGTACCTGCAGACACCATGCGGAGTCAGCGGTCTTGGTCTATTCCAGGGACTCGTGCCACGCATCAACTGTAGGGGGGGTGGTGGCAGCACTGTCAGTGGCCTCGCTGGTCGTTACCTCCTACTTAAGGTGCTGCCCACTCAAGTCACGAAGGGGGGGGACTCTGCCGCTGCTACAGCAACTCAGCAGTTTGCTCCTGCGGTTCCCCCGGCCTCCCCTCACCATGTACGGCCAGGCGCTTCTTTATCTGACAGGTCAGGGAGCCTGCCAGCAGGACTGTCACTGCACCCGATGCCGGTCGCAGGAGACTGTCCACTCTGTCTCTGCTCCACGAGGGTCAGGCCCCGGGTAGGCCGCAGGGCACCGGACCACAGATGGCAGACTCAGTCATGCTCTCCCGGCTCTGCGAAGTGAACATGCATATGCTTCACTGATCATTGCTGGGCAATTCACTGTATCGCAGCATCCAGGCATGAGGATTTTGTTGGATTGCTGAGTGGCTGGCGAAGCAGGTTTAACGTGTGGCCATTTTCAAACCAGTCGAGCTCAGCATTCTCCCCCACCCCCCACAAACAGGAACAACATTTAAATTCTTATGTGAATGTAACCTGATGCGTTGATATAATTACAGCACTTCCTGCTAACTTTTCTTTAGTTAGGATGCACAGACAAGACAGGCGGAAGTATCACCATTTTAAAAAAAGATTACAAATGTAAAATCTAACAAAGTCTGGCTCCTGATTGCTTTTGACGCTTTCCCTCACTCATAAATGTACGTTATCGGGGGCCCTTATTTATCAACCCCTAGGGTATGGCAGAAAATTGTGTACCTCCCTTCGTGATTTATTGGCGCCCTACATTTTGAGATTAGCATCAGAGAGTAGAGTGAAATTTGCTTATCTCCACTAAACCACCTGAAGAGAAATCAGAATGCTGCTTTTATTGAGGATTAAGGTGTATTTAATCTGGCACTCTGTACTTCTATGTCCACTCGTGTTGCTGGGCATCTCTTGGATCCCATTTTTTCGAATGTAAAGGATTTGACACTAGACCCTCCTCTCCACTTTGTTGGTCTGACCTGTGCCATTCAATGTTAAGGTGTCTTCATATCTTACAACAACACGGCCACCTCTAAAATGGAATCTAGGACTGGTCCAAACCTAATATTAAGCACTGAATTAGTAGTTTTTCAATACTAGGCCTATCTTAAAACAAATGGCTGATTTGGATCATGCAGTGTTTCATCATTGGCTCATGGAGGCTACTGATGTTGTTCTACTAGCCACTGTTAAATGCGTGGGTAGAATTCAGCTGCCAGCTCCCTGGTTTACTGAAGCGCTTAAACTAGAAAAGAAACAATGTAAAGCATTACTCTGGAGGAAGTTGTATGCTGAAAAGGCCAAGTATAGGGAGTTGTTAAAATGCTACCTTGCCATTTATAAGTCTACTTTTACTACACAGAAAAAACGACTAATGATGAAAACTGACCAAAGACACCTTTTAAGGTGGTTAGAGAATTAATGGGCGCTATCATTGTATCTTTTGCTCCCCACTTTCCCAGATCAATGTGAAGTTAGCTCTTTTTCATTCATAAAGAGGAAAATATCCATCTTCAACTGGCCAAAGACTGTATGAATGCCGGTTCCACATCAGACAAGGATGCTCCAAATCTGATTCAGGTGTGGGTTAATTACCCGACCAAGTAAGGTAGGGTGTAGCTCCAAATTGAATGAGTGGCCTCTTCTTGACTTCGCATCCTTTCTAGCCATCTTACCATCTATTAAATTGGGATCTCCGCTGGATCCTTTACCACCTGATAAGCTCAGCTTACTAGACACGACCTCTCATGATAATGGAGCTCCTAAATTTTCCCTTTGTGGGAAGGGGTCGAATCCCGGAAGTGAAAGCATGCTGTGGCTCTTCCACTTCTGAAAAAGAAAAAAACACTTTGGATCCCTCTAACCTGTCGAATGTCTGGCCCATTTCCCTTCTGTCTGTCTTCTCCAAAGTTTTGAATAAGCAGATTAATGCTCAGCTCACTACATTTGTTGAGGCAAAAAATGTTTCCCATCCCTCGCAATTGGGCTTTGGGCTGGACAGAGGACAGAAGCCTCCCTACTGGGTGCTACAGAACACCTGAACACTTGGACAAGGGCAGCACTGCTGCATTAATTCTGCAAGACTAGAGTGCGACCTTCGATTCAGTGTCCCATTCCATTCTGGTGGCAAGACTGGAAGCATTAGTCCTTGAAGGTTCAGCCTAAGGCTGGCGCACTTCCTTTATCAAAAAACGTATGTTGCAGTTTTTTTTTTTTTTTTTTAAAGTTAATGCGAAATCTAAGCCACAAGTTTTGACTTCAGGAGTTTTGCAAAGGTTCAGTTCTGAGCCCCCTTGATGTTTAATATCTGTCCACCAGCTCGTGGATTTAATAGAGTTGCAGTCTGACCCTTTTTTTCATGAGACGCACAGATCATATTTTTTTGTCATCTGCACAGAGCCATGACCTGTGGGATCCTAACCTGGGCTTGAGTGAAATTTCCTTATGAATGAAGAAAAGCGCACTCAAGCTTAACAGTGACAAAACTGAGGTCATGGTTTTGTGTGTAAGAACGCCTTTCTTTGGGGTCCTAGACATTGGCCGAAATCCTTGGAGATCTTGCCTACCCCGTCTCCTAAGGTGTAAAACCTGGACTTTCTCCTGGTTGAAAAACTATGTATTAAACTGCAGGTGACGAAAGTAACTGCCACTTGTTTTGCAGTCCTTAGATGGCTGAAAAAGATAATTGAACTAATTCCCTTAGGTGCTCAGAGGACTGTGATTCAGGCTCTAATAATCCTATCCAAATTGGACTATGGCAGTGCGCTTTACCTGGCTGCCTAGAAGGCTACAGTCCATTGATTACAGATAGTCTAGAATGCATCAGCTAGGATGCTCTTATCGCCTACCAAAATCTGCCTTGGTATCCCATCTTTTCCAGGAATTGCACAAGTTCAGGTTCTCATTGAGTTTAAGGCATTGTGCTACATGTTTAAGGCCAAAGCGGGATTAGAGCCACGTAATATTCACGAGTTGGTTGTTCCCTACCAGCCTACTCGCTCATTGAGATCTTCGAATAGAGTTCTGCTCACTGTGCTGAGGTTCTATCTAACGCATATGAAAGTTCGCTCTTTTGCTTATCTGGGCCCGAAACTATGGAACTCTCTTCATGAATAACTGAGAAATTGCAAATCATCATTGACCTTTTGAAATACTTTTTTTTTTTTTTTTTTTTTTTAAATGTATGCACTTTGTACACCCTACCTTTCTTTCAACCTGCACCGGGAAGCTCTCTAGGGTAGCTGAGCACACTACAAGATTCTCTTAATAATAATAAAAATTATGATGATAATAATTGGCTATTGAATGCGGGCTTTCCTCAGGCAGTCGTCTCCCAACTCCAGACTATGATGGACCTCCTGCACTTGGTGGGGTTGACTACCAACATGCTGAAGTCACATCAGACTCCCACTCAGATGCTCCCATCATCAAAGCTGTTCTGGTTACAGTGCAGTTTTGGGCTTATCCTCCGTAACAGTGATGCAGGATATTTGGGCTACGATACTGATGTTTCAGTCTCTATCCTGGATCTTGGTGAGGTTGATTCTGAGGCTGCTGGCTCTCATCAGCCAGCCATGGGCATCATTGCACACTTTGCTAAACACTATTGCCTTGACAGTCTGGTCTGGAGTGCTGGGCGTTTTGACAATGTGGTCCCCCAGGACTTTAGTTTAAGATGAGCCTCATGCTGACCTCCGAAGAGAGATTGCTTTATCTCTTATAAGGTAAGCAATCTGCTGCTAGGAGCGCCTATCGGATGAACATGTTACTTTCAGTAACTCTTTGTCTGGTATAGAGACTTTCTAGCTATCGAGCTGTAGAGTCCTTACACTTTTACAAATTGATTTATTTTTCTTTAGAATGGTTTAGCGACTAGTTGTGGTTGTTAGCTGAAATGCTACTAGATCTGCTTCAGATGCATTCAGTCCTTAATCATATCTTGGAGTTATGAGCTGGCATGTGTGGCAGCCGTGACCTAGAACTGCATGTAGCACTTTTTGTCTGTTACTGCTAGGTCCATGTACCTCCTTGGCTTGGCCCCTTGCAGTGCATTCTGCTTTCAAGTGAAGTGAAAGTTGAACGCCTCAGCTCTGCAGCATTCTGAAAATAGAAGGATGAGCCTTGGAATTAGTGGCAACATCAACATTTTAAACGGGTAAACCCCTGTGGCTGCAGCTGCACCTGCATACTGGTCGAAGAAGCTGGCACCTGTATGCCTGCCTTGAACATAGTTACTTTTTTTTAGTTTAAAGACGTTTATTAAACAGGAATCAGAAGTGTGGAATTAAATAACATATCGACTTGTCCATGGGACAGGTTGCTTCTTAAATCTACTTGTTTTGTAAAAAAAAAAAGAATCTACTTCTCCCTTTGGTGCCATGTAGTGCAGCGAGAAATTATGGTAGCTATCTCATTATGTAAGAGCTCGGATAATAGTCTCTTAGCTTATACCAGGGCTAATACTATAGTAGGGCTTGGATATTTGCAATTTAAATCCCTGCTACAGCAATTTCCTTATTTTGTCACCTTTATGCAGATATACATATTGAGGCTGGAGGCAACAGTAAACAATAGTTCCAGGGCAGGAATGTCTTTGAGTTTGCAAACCTACTAACTTGCATGTGTTAAGGATTTTCACCAGTTGTTCAATCTTTTCCCATACTGAGAGAGGTTGGAAATTTACTCCTGAGAAGGGCAGAATTAGAAGTTCTTCCAGGGTTGGCAGAAAGTGGTTGGATTGAAAATGAACTTGTAAATGCTCAATAGATTTTCGCATGAGGAAATCTACACATGCATAGTTGCTTCTGCTAAAATAAGGTTTCAAATATTTTTTAGGAGTACGATATTCTGGTCTACTTCTGTAAGTTCTTGTGAATTCATGATTGCCACTAATTCGAAAACATAGACCATGGGTGCACTTTTGTGACTTTATTTGAAAATTGGGTCCCTAATTAGGATTGGCGTTAACCAAGACATTTATTTTTAAATTAAACTTCTCTTTATCTATCCATCGGCTGACTTTACTGTGAGTGATCGCATTCTGCTTTTCCACAAGGAGCATATTGACACACACAGTTTTTTGTTTTGTGCCAGGAACTACTGTGGCACTCAGTGGCATAACAAAATTGAAGGGGGCCTCCTGCAAAGAACATGGAGGCCTCCCCGCAGACTCAGTCGGGCAGGTGCTGTGCTGGGAGGGGGGGTCTGGAGGGGTCCCCCCCAACACGGCAGGGGCTGCGGGCCTTAGTTATGCTACTGTTGTGTGCTTTTTGAGACTGTAGGAATGTACCCTCTTTTTGGCATTGTTGCCCCCACTTTTTGTCTGCTGTCAGTATGTTTTAACTGTTTTGACTGGGATCCCAGCAGAGGTTCCCCTACAAACTCCAGCTTCATTACACTGGACTTCATAAGTGCAGAGAAGCCATTTTACTGTTGTACTGGACACAGGACTCTACCTGAGTTCAGCTACATAATGGTAACTCCGAACCTGGACATGTTTATCAAAACTGTCAGAATCATACCCCAATACTGTTGCCAGTGTTGGTTGTATGATTCCATGCGCTCTGGTGGCTCCTTAGAGGACCCCCCGCATTGCTCCTACCAGTCTTCTGGGCTTTTCGGGCAGCCCATGCTGCTGCCACCCCTCAGACATGTTTCTGCCCTCCTGCTGCTTGATCAGCCCAGGTAGAGGAAGGTAGAACAAAGGATTTCCTGTGGGAGAGGGCGGTAACACCCTCAGAAATATGTGTTAAATGGTTTGGGAGGTGTAGCCTTCCCAAGCCCCACCGGTAGGCTTTGAAGAGCACATTTGGTGCCCTCCTTGCATAAACCTGTTTGCACCAGTCCAGGGACGCCAGGTCCCTGCTCTGGCGTAAAACTGCACAAAGGAAAAGGGAGTGACCCTAGAGGTGGTGCCTGAGCTCCACCAGGTGGTTACTCGAGGCTGCCTTCTTGAATCCAAGTTGGGACGAGGCTCCTAGGTGCATCTGAATGGCCTGGTCAGGTAGGTGATGTCACAGCCCCCTCCTGATAAGTGGTGACCAATCCCCCTTCCTGGCCTATTTAGAGTCTTTCTCTTGGGTGGGGTCCTCAGATTCGACTTGCAAGATTCCAACATGACTTTTCTGCATCATTTACCTCATTTTCTGGCCACTGGGACTGGAACTGGACCCTCCAGGAGCCCACAATCTGCAACTACAGTGACCGCTCCTCTCTGCAACATTGTTTCTCTAGCTCCTTCCAGCAACTGCAACATTTCCCCAGCTGTGCAACATCTGAGGGCGGCACGTTTTCAGCCTGCACAAGAAGAAAGAATCTCCCTTGGAGTGAAGGAGTCACTCCTCTGCATCTGCAGGCACCAACTGCAATGACGACCAGCTGCGTGGATCTTCTCTCCTCCGGAACTGCATGTATCCTGCATCGCAGGTGGTGAGCTGGAGTGGTCCCCTTGGTCCTCTCTTCCAGCTCTCCAACTTGGGTGATGGTAAGCCCTTCCCTCTACTTGCAGGACAGTACCCCTATCCACCCCAACTATTGCATCTACCAAGGCTTGTTTGCTCCTCGTCCAAGGATTCTTCAGGCTCTGTGTAGGCCTGGCCCCCAGCACTTCTTCCTGCAAAGAACAGTCTCCTGCCTGCTGCTCCAGTGGCGTGGGACTCCTCTTCAGGTGTGCTGAGTGGGCCTCACTGCGACTCCTGTGCCTGCTGCATGTGGGTCGCCTGTGGGGGCTGCCTCCGCTTCTTGTGACTCTCCCAGCAGCTGAGGGTCACTGCAGATTCCACTCCTTGGTTTGAGCCCCCTGAACGTTGCTGGTCCTCTTCAGCTGTGCAAACCTTCTCTGTTGCTTGCATTTTCCAAGACATGTTTGTGGTTTTCCAGCACCACTGACCAACTGCATCTTTACCACTGAGGTGGGACATCGCTTCTGGGACTTCTCTTCAGCTCCTGTGCTGCACTCCTGACCTCCTTCGTCCACCGTCAACCTGGTCTTGCATCCACAGAAGGGTGGGTAATTGCTCCTACCACCATCGGACACTCCTACGCGAACTGGACTTGGTCCCCTTCCTTTGCAGGTCCTCTTCTGTCAGGATCCACCTTTTGGGTTTCTTACAGTTTTGGTTGGGTCTTGCATAATCCTTTCCCAAAGTTCTTCTGTTGGTTGTGGGGAAAGCAGGTATTACCTTTGCTCTCCTGGTCGCTGGGGTAGGGAGGGGAGGGGGTCTTTATGGCACTCACCTCATGGGGTTAATAGTTAATCCAGCTCCCTTCTACCAATTCCACCTCCTTGGGTAGGGGACTGCCTTTCACATTCCACTTTTTTAGTATATTGCTTGGCTTTCTCCTAGGGTCCTCACTGTTAACCTGTACTTTTGCCAATGCTCATTGCGTTCTATGCTCTTTACTGATTACTAATGTGTATATAATAGTGTGTTTACTTACCTCTAGTTGAGGGATTGCCTATTTAGTGTTCTAGTATTTGTGTTACTATAATAAAGTACCTTTTATTTTTGTAACACTGTGTGGTTCTTTCATGTGTGATAGTGTTGTTACTATAGTGGTATTCCATGAGCTTTACATGTCTCCTAGATAATCCTTGGCTGCTTATCCACAGCTACCTCTAGAGAGCCCTGGCTTCTTAGATGCTGCCTACACCTCACTAATAGGGGATACCTGGTAAAGGGTGATAACACCATAGGTGCTCACCACACACAAGGCCAGCTTCCTACAGAGACCATAAAATTGTTTTTGCTTTTTGCCAGTGTTGGTTACAGTGGTGAGGGCCTGGCAGCCCCCACAACAAACAGTGTTACAAAAGCATGTCAAAATAAGACACGCATTGATGAAAAGATTGACAACAAATGTCAGATAGGTTGCAAATGGTTACACTAATTTTCCATTACGAATATTTTTGGAAATCCTAGTATGCCTCGACACATTTTACTAAATGATGCTTCAAAGAAATAGCACCTAAAATTTCATAGTAGCAAAATGTTTTTTTTCCTACTTGCATTTTTTTCGAAACATTTTATTTTGAAAGCAAATAATTGACAGTTATGCTTGCAAGCTTCTGCAAACACATTTGAATCTAATCGGGGAGTGTTCTGGGAGCATTGTACTTAGCCTCATATTGTTAAACTTTTCAAACGTGTGTACACTTTTTTTTTTTGTTTGTTACCGGAACCACTGTCAGTAGTGCATTGTGACCTTAAAACATTTATTTACAGCACTCACCCCAATAATAAAGGTTTGTCATTAATGAACCATAAATAGAAGTTTGATCAGCTGTCACATATGGACACATTACCTCAACTGAAGACAGTTCACTTCTCTAAACTGCAGGCAAAGGGTTTGTGCGGCAGGGGGTTGAGCTTACTTGTCCCAAGGACAAAATAAACATGAAAACTTGTTGCCCTTGACCCTAAACAGTATGTCCTGGACCTAGGCTGTAGGAGTTCCACATCCCTGGGGACTGCAACAAGTGTCACATAATTATTCTAAAAGTTATAAGTAGAAGAACAGGAATTTTGTAAATGAACACGTTATTGAAAGGAAATAAGATGCATATAGATATTAATTAGCATGAGTACGAGAAGAAAAAAAGAGGGGAAAAGTAAGAAGTATGAACTGCTACTGAATTGATGGCGGGTTAAACCTTAAGAATGCACCTGTCTTAGACTACCATAAATATTAAGACTCTGTGAACTATATTGTCGCCCAATATCTATGGCTATACCTGTGCACAAATCACGGCACCTGCCACCAAAGGGGCAATCCTGAAAGGGTTACATGCAAAAAGATATGGATAGTGCACCACTGCGCAAAGTCACTAAAGTCCAGGAACACAACGTTGTCATTTAAACTATTTCATTTTTTTATTTTTGCTTTTTCTTGAACAAACGAGCAATCCGCTAACTCCTTTCGTCCTACACAAAAGGATCTCTTCAGGGCTTATATTTGCATGGTCTTTAAATTGATTGTCTTTCCATATTATTGGAATTAAATGTCCAACCTATAATTACCCATAAAGTGAGGGATCAGCCATGTCCATCCCGGTCGGCAAAGGAAGTGAGATAATTGAAAATCAAAATGGAATATTTGTGTGAAAAATCAAGTTCATTTGGGACCATGCTTTCAGCCGCAATGGATGTGTAGATAGGTATGAGAAGAGCATATGGTATAAATTTACAGAGGTTCCATTATACATGCCCAATGGTTTTCAAGGATTCTGAATTAATCTTGTGTATAGTAGCTGGGGCAATCATAAGTCAATTACAGATAAAAACAAAATTGAGATCGAGTTGTGTTGGCAGATCACAATGTTTTGCGCAATTTCAACCATATATTATCCCCAACTTTGGTAGAACATGAAATTTGGAAATTGTAACTCAACTTCTACTTATTTCTGTTGTCTGGACTTGTAGTAAGTAGTTTGTAGATGGATGAAGCAGTGGGGGAGTTGGAAAGTGGAGGGGTGATCTGCGTATCAAAAATTGGGGTAGGAGTTCAGAAATGTCAGGGAAGTTAAAGTGTGGGTGATAACTTGTAATAAAGTATTACATTTATTACAATATGTTTTCAGGAGATTGTATAGGAGTTGCACTTGAGGAAATGCGATGTCATCTGACAGATCCTGGTGAATCTAAAGCAAAACTTTGTCTCTCCAGGAGTTCCAAAAAATTGCTTTATTGTTCATTTTTAGTAGATTATTTTGCCAAGTAGAGAATTGAAGAAATTGTTCTGTATCTGAAGATGGGAGAGGAGTATTGGTCTGAGTAATGTGTAGGTAGTTTTGTGAATAAGGGAAGACATGAAGTGAGTCTTCTGGGTAAAGGATGGGATGGAATTTCTTTAAAAGATAAGGGGGATTGAAAAGATAATTTGATGCCTTTCCAAAAGGGAGTGATCTGTAGAAGAGCTCAGTAAGCATTTGGAAGTTGGTTTAGATAGAAAAGCAGTATGATAAGATTGGAAAACTGGAACATTCGCACCACCTTGATATTTACTACATTTAAGTTTAAGAAGAGACCTACAAGGATTTCTATTATTCCATAGAAGGATGGAAAGTACAAGGCACATTTTAAAGTGAGCAGGAATAGTAAGAGGGGAATGCAAATATGGTGTAGACAATAATGTGTACAAGCTTCATCTTGATAGTGTCAAGCCTGCCCCACGAAGAGGGATATAAAGGGAACTATCTAGTGGGTAATTAGGTAAGTTGGTTATACCTGTAGTTAGGTTAAAGACCTTGTGTGTTTAATTGAAGATGTAAACCAGAGCCTTAGATACTGAATCGTATGAGGATTCCAAGCAAATTTAAATTGAAGAAAATCTTGTTTAATGCATATCATGTTAAGCGGAATTTATCTGGATTCAAGTTAGATCCACAGAGCTCTGCACAGGAATTGACTTCTGCATGGAAAGCTGGGAGTGAAGACTGAGGTTTGGATAAGAATAAAAGGGTGTCATTAGCAGAGACACACATTTAATATGATTATCTGCACTTTGGAAACTAATTATATTAGGCTTTTGTTGTATTTGTGTAAGAAAAGGTTCCAATGCAAGAATGAAAGGAGGCGGATAAACCTTGTCATACACCTCTATGTAAAAAAAAAAAAAAAAAAAGGACGAAATTAGACCATTTGCAAAAATGAAGGCATTCAGTGTAGCAAATAGAAAGGATATGTAGGAAATAAATTTGGAACCAAGGCCAAAACCACGAAAGAGTCAAGGGAAATAGAGGCTGATATTTGTTGGATTTACTTTTCATTGAAGAATACTCTACTGTTATCAGATATGTGCCAGCCTTTGATGAAACCTAATTGTTCATTGCCTGTAAGAAGTGATAACAAGGGATCAAAATGGGGGGGAATAATTTTGGCAAAGATTTTGTAGTCCAAATTCACTGGAGAGCTTGGCCTGTAAGTTTTAGGAATGAGACAAGTTAGTGCTTTTTGAAAGGTGCCAAGAGATGATTTCGTGAAAAGTTTTGGGATCAAAAGTTTAGAACAATGCAAATAAAATGTAATGGGAAAACCATCTGGTCCAGGGGCTTTTCCTGTTTTAATACATTTATTTGCCTTTATTTGCCTTAGTGATATCTTTAGAAGAGATAACTTTTTCTAATGTGGCGAAATCTGTTAGTGTCAGTCTTTGAGAAGAGGATAAGTAATGTTGTTTGGTATCCCGATTTGGGTTCAAAGCAGGGGAGTAAGGAGTATCATAATATGTTTTGAATTCATTCAAGATCAGTTTTTAGAAACGGGGGAGGAATATGCATTTAGGATAAAATCAATTTTAATTCATTCTTTTTTTTATTTTAAGGTAAGTAATTAATACATTTCCTGCTTTGTTGTGACCTCTGTAATATTTAGCACTTCCCTTAAGAAGGTAGGAGGAAGCATTTTCTGTAAGGTGTTTGTTATATTGGAACTTCGCTGCAATTATATTATATAGACGTATATTGGAATTGGTGGTGGTGGTGTGAAAAGTTTCCAGATGCTTAATGTTTAAGATTTCTAGTATTTTTGAGCGTTCCATTTTTTCTTCTTTGGAAACTTGGGAGATGGTAAAATCTCTGGCAGAAGCTTCGAATGAATCCCAGATAAAATGAGGAGTGAGGTTGGAGGAGAAGTTGAGAGTGAAGAATTCAGTAATAAATTATTCAAATGTAAGCAAAATAGTCTTAACGGGGACGCCATATTCTGTTACCACTAGGGTTTGAAAGTAAATGTAATCTAACAGAGCCATGATCTTAGATCAGTATAGAACCAATATCTGCATGTATAATGTGTTGTGCTAGTGATTTAGAAACAAAAAAAATAATCAATCCTTGACTGGGACAGGTGTGTGGGAGAGAGAAACGTGTATTCTCGCAATAGGTTGCGTATTCTCCATGTATCAATAAGACCATTGGCCAGTGGTTGCAGTGAATTGTTAATGCATAGAGATGGGATAAAAGTGGGTTGACAGACATAATCTATGTTTGAATCTAAAACTAAATTGCAGTCTCTGCCAAATATTTTATAATCTGTGGAAATGGACCTCAATTCAGAAACAATGGCAGATGAAAACATGTCAGGTTTGGTAGGTGCATAGGTGTTAAAGAAATTGCAATGTTGTTAATCTTAAGGTGAGTTCCCACCCATTTACCATCTTCTTGGGAAAGGAGTATAATCTGCATTTTTTATGGCAAAGAATAACAACCCCATTCCTTTTCCTTGAACCAAGCGAATAAAAAAAGATTTGTAAGCCATTGATGTTTAAACGTTTGAACATCTGGAGCCACAACATGAGTTTTTTAGGAATACAATATTTGCTTTCTGTTTGGATAAATGAATGAGTACCTTTTGTCTCTTAGTAGGTGCGCCCAGACCTTTTACATTTCAAGAAATAACGCATAGAGTCATCTAAAGAAGATTAGTAATCATTAAATACAAACTACACTTTGATGGAAAAAAAAAAGAAATAACATGAAAACTCTTAAAAAAAAATAAAAAAATAAAAAAGGATGAATAATGGTGAGTAGAAGGAATGTACAAGAGGGCAGGATAGAAGTAAAAAAAAAGCAGAATAGATTTTAAAAAATCACATACCGAAGAAACAAACATATCGAGGGTGGTAAAACTACATGGTGAAGACAGTCCAACTGAACTCCAGAGCAAGTCTGGGAGGAGGTCAAACCACCCAAACAGACTTAAGAATATTATTGATCAGATAAGGAAACATCATCTAACATGGATGAAATAAAAGAAAAACAATAATTATAGGCATATTATGAACATATAAATTAGTTATAAAACATTATTCCAAAACCATTCCCAACAGGTCTGAACAGAAAATCAAACAGTAGATAATCTTGCAACTTCCACTCTTTCTCTGCAATTGTCCAAAAATCCCTTTAGCAAAGCGGGATCTTCACAGGTCCTAGTCTTGTTTATATATCTTACTTCAAAAAAACACAAAGGTGAAAAAGTCCAAATCTGGCATTAAGGTTCCAAAGAACTGGTCGCACATCTAGACATTTCTTTTTCATCTGCTGTAGTTTTGGTGTAGTCTTGGGAAAAGAACAAGGGATATCCTAGTCAAAATATTTGACCTTCAAGTTTAGCTGATTGTAAGACTTTCAATATGTCATATGCCACCTTTTGGTTTTTGAGAGGAAGAGGCAGAGCATGCTCTATGACCTAGTTGATGCACTTGTTGAATGCTCAATATTAGTGAGTCAGGAATTCCAAGAAGAACCTTTGGAAGAAATGGCTGAACAAAAGAAATAGGATTGGATCCTTCTAAATCCTCTACTAATCCATAAAAACGAAGGTTGCTCTGCCTATTGGATTTTCAGGATATTCTACTTGCTTTTTGAGATAGGAAACTTCTGTTTGTAGAAGAGTGACTTGAGTAGTAGCTTGAGTTGGCTCCACTCTGCTCTATTTGAGTGACTCTATTGTCTATGGTGGACAATTTGTCGAGGTTTAGAATGCGTCTATTTCCTCCACATATAGTTTGGCTCTTATTTCCTTTAGGAGTAGTTCCATAGATGTAGGTGGAGGAGACTTGGTGGATGAGGGAGGATCCTTGTTTGAAGAAACTGCAGGGATACCTCTAATTTTTTATGTAGGTTTGGTAACTGAAATCAGTATCTTTCACTCAACTTACGAAGGAGAAGATTGGTTGGTAAGTTAAGAATCTTCCATATTATCCAGATATATAGAGGGGGATTAGGGTGCAGAAAAAATGGGAGACACAGGTTGTGGTAATAAACAAGTAAAAGTAGGTTTTAAAGCTTTTTTTCCCCCATAAACTCAAGGGGAGGCTATAACGAGTCACTATAAGGAGAGGGCTTATAGGTATAAAGAGTCATTGTGCTGAGCAAGATAATGTAGAGGGGGTTGCTTCTTTCACTGCTTACCGTGACAAGCCATGTATATTGGCAAAGTCAGGGTGTATGCCGCATCAAAAATGCCCATAATTATTAGGTGAGGAGAACATTGTCCGTAGGGAGACGAACACCTCTCCTGAGTCGTCTTGGACTCCCAACCAGGTGGCCATCTTCACTGGCTTCAAGAAATGCCCCCAACGAAATATAGTTACTTTGACTGGCCAGGGTGCTCCAAAAAACTGTCACCTATGATATGTAACAGCTACTTCTCAATGTGTGAAAAACTAAGGAATCCTCATATACAGCATTCCTCAGTGTGTCCACAGCATGCTGGTGTGGAATATCCAGTTAGAATGATGTCAGAACTTACATATGCACTAACTGATCCATTTATGTATTTCTTTCAGTGTCGTCATACCCCACTCCAGAGAACGTTTTGTAACCTAAATCAGTGGTTCCCAACCTTTTGACTTCTGTGGACCCCCACTTTCAGTACTGGAACCCGGGGACCCCCACTGAATCATTATTGGAATCTGGGGACCCCTCCCCCCAATGAGCCATTACTGAAAGCTTGGAGACCTTACCTGTTAATATTATTACATTTTCTAAGCGGCCGCCGACCCCCTGAGGAGGCTTTGCGGACACCTAGGGGTCCTCCGACCACAGGTTGGGAACCACTAACCCAAATGGTTCTCATGCCGTAACTGTACATGTTCGATGAGTGTGACAACTTGTACTAGTCTTCCCTACATTTTCTATTCTGCGGGGAATGGAACATTGTATTTCTTGGTTTCTGTGTGAGGTACTGCCATGCTCTTCTCTCTGTGAGGAAGCAAAGCTTGCAGTGGTGCTAGTGTGGTGTGCTCTGCCTTGCACAGGTGTACCAGGTGCTGGTCTGTGAGGGCAGCCATAGTTTTGAATAACGTAACGTGTTTCTGAAGTGCGCAATTTAGTGATTGACGTGCGAGTGAGATGATGTTTGAACTCAGATGTGCATCAACCTACACTTGTTTTTGTCTAGAAACACAGTGGGAATCACTTTGCTTTTTTTCGTTGCACAGTAGTCTGTGGCTCGCTTATGCATCTTGTTTCTGTCTGAAACCGGATGCTCAAGGGGATGCCACAGAGGAGAAAGTCTGGATTCTGTTAAAAGAGCTAAGATCTAGGGTGAGGTGAAGGAAATGTGCAATAGACTGAAACCGTTCCACGTTTACATAACAGGCCTTTCATGTGCTGGGATGTGTGTGCACCTGAGTGGAATCCATTTCTTGGCTCTGGTGCAAGCAGGCTATTTGTTTTCATTGTCCCTACAGCTAGTGATATGGCTATAGCTGCAGGTGCTCAGACTAATTTCTTAATTAGAAAAGCTGACCCCATTGCCCCTTGTGGATTTCTTGAAGCCTACTGTATTTGCTGGCAGTATCTTGCATTGAACAGCTTATGGGCTTTAATGCTTTAGCACCTTGCTTGTGCACCGTTACGTTATAGGTTTCCATTGAGCACCAAAGTTTTAAGCTGGTAGATGTAAAACAATGGCGTTATCAAGCATTATGAATTAAAGATAGAGGAGGGGTGTATTCACATACATTGTTGAACCTGCACTATTATGCCAGTTGTATAGCCTACTTTATCTGAGCGTTGCATGATATATTGGTTGGTAGGTAGAAGCAAAGTGTGAATTACACTTTAACAGCCAAACCAATGGATGATGGGGCTGATCAAAAAAACAAATTTGTTTATTTGCGTGTGTATTTTTATTACTTCGTTTGTTGTTTTCAACCCAAGGCTGGCAAATCGTTTTCAGATTGCCAAAACATCTGACCCGTTTCCAAATGTCCACTGTCTTGTAAATGACAATTTTACGGTGCAGGTAGTTGGTAGCAGCATGCCCTGGGCATTGATCTTCAAATGAAAATGTTAAACAGGGCAACAAATAGGTTGTAAATGAACTAGTGACCAAAAATTGTAGGGGGATGTATCTGTACAGGGGATCGGTTCAGACCTTCTGGACAGTAGGCAGACCCGTAGGACCTTGGGTATTCATTGGGCTCCACATGGATCTGGAAACAGGCGGTCTAGGGTTAAAATCCACCCACATATTTCCTGTAGAACTGTAAGCTTTTCTGAGATAGTTCATGCAGTTCCTGAATCTATTTGTATAACCTTTTTCTTCTCATACCTCTAATACAGTAAATTAAAATCATATACATGAAGTAGCCAGACGTCTGTCAGTCTTTTTGGGGCAGTCTGTGTATATCATCAAATGTAAAGAAATTAGCATACATTTTTACATTTTGTCTTGCGTAAAAATTGTTCATTAAAAAAAGTCATTAGTTTCCCTTTAAACTACATTTTGTCCCATTCTGCAAAGCTCGGGAGTCTAAGGAAAATGAAACCGCTTATGTTTTTTGAGGTACTTAAAAGAATCTATTGATGAGTATAAAGGGTTTCTTGTCGAAATGCTGAGAAGAAAAATATTTACTGTGTGCTGTAACAGTGTTGTGCCCTGCCTAATAGTACTTGTTAACTATCGTGAAAAAACTCACTGATCGCACCATATGTTCATTCTGACAAAATACAACCCATACTTTGTTCAAATATAAGACTTTATTGTAGGCTCAGTATGAGCCAGTTAAGATCTTTCCTAAGAAAATACATTCACTCCATAAATATCTCTTACCGTAGTCACTTTCTGCCCATCACGAGACTTCTATCTCTAGCTATATGGCTCAAAATATCTTCTATTCAACAAACTAAATTGTGGAGAACATGTACAATGGTGAGTCCTTTCTCCTGGCCATGTTTGAATGGTCAGCATATTACAACCTACACACTGGAGAGCTACATGAGCTTCTGCAGCAGATTCCTTGGCTGTGAACCCTAACCAATATTTCCAGCTATTGAAGAATGGACACTTCAAATCCAGTTTAACAGTTTGTCACCCAGTGCTTGTAGAAAGCAAAACAATAAGATATTGTGACTAAGAATGCTAGACTTACTGCTGCTAAAAACCTTTCAGATTGCATATCCAAGTAACTTGGCACTTATCAGCTCACAAGATAAAGGGTCTACTAACCTGTTTTGCTCCTAATATTGAGGTTAGATCACGCAAGAGAAAGAAATAGGGAGAGACAGATGCACAGGAATCTGCCAGTGCAGGGCCGTTGAGTGTGCTTCTGAAAAGTTCAATCTACTTACGTAATGGCAAATTTGCCAGCTCTGGCACTAGGTTCTACTGTTGACCCCAACTTCATCAGCACACTGTGCATGGGAGTTGAAGACACAAGAGAAGAAGTTAAAGGCAGAGAGATGCTAAGCTGATCTGTCATTGTACCACAGTGGGAGAGGATAGATAATTGGGCATTGTAGCCCCGGTTGTGTAGTTAAACCTGCTGTGAAAAGGAATAGATGTTGAGAAAAACATTTAAGTAGTTGTCTGAAACTTGGGAGTGCAACTGTGGGTAAACCAAACAGGAGATCCTCGTTGCTGTTACTTTTTCAACTTAATATTCTACTCGACTTATGTCTGCCCCAAAAAAGCTGCACAGTTGCCTTGAGGTGGATTGTGGGTGCTATTGTGGAATGCTATAAGGCAGTGCGGTTGAGTCACAAGAAAGCTTAACTTGATGAGGGTGTTTAAGAATCTCGGCTATACAACATTCTTAATCACAATCAGTACCTCGAATAGGTGTTATGACTGGTAAGAAGTGAAATAACCCGTAGTTGTGCCTGCTCTTCCCTGAGTTGAGTGAGTGAACTCAACATTTAAGTGAACTCTTAACCCCTTAGCAGCTGGGCCTTGTGTGTGAGGACAGACAAAAGGGATAGTTTTAGTTTTACTAGTTTCAGAGCAAACTTTGAAATTGTTAAACTGCTAGATTCCGAAACATGTACATTTACGCTTGTTTCAAATTTGATTTTTGAATGGAGGTAAAATTGGTTAAGTGCATCATGTTATGTAATTACTTTTTTTTGAAGAGCAAATCTTCATTTTTTTATTGTTAGCAAAAGACTCTGCAAGCTAGCTGGTTGGTTAAAGCTTTTTAGATTTGGTTTCAACATAGGAAGCCACTACAAGCGTAAAAGGGTGTAATTAGTTTAACATTGCAACCAAAGTCCATTAATACTTGGGCACTCCATACAGATAATGCACATCATGTAATATGATATGACCTAAGTGCTGCTGTACTCTCTACATTTGCTAAATAATTTAGATTTTAACTGAAATTATATGGACAATGAAAAAATATATATACTAAACGTTTGTGATCATCCGTTGATGCATTTTCCACTCTACTACTGAGGCTGCTCATTGACTGACTTAAAAAAAAAAAAAATCTGGTAGAGACAAATTCTAGTTGCAGATTCCTTACCTTAGAATTTTCCCCAGGCATTAGGCTGGATCTGGAGATATTTCTCCGAGCGATACCCCTGCTCGTTGGTACATGGTGTTGGTCGACTCCACAGGTGTTGTTGGCATCGTAGTCACAGTGATGACGTCGGGAGTAGTACATAGACACTGACTCAGCGCAGTGATGTTGGTTTCTTTTAAAGACTTTACACGCCAAAGCGCAGACCCGCTAAGAACACTGAGATTGGTGCGCCAGAGCTAAGGACCTGAACTGGGAATCCCTGTCCCTAGAAATCAGTTCGCAAGCGGGGAGGATGGGTGGGCCGGTAAGGAATCTGCAACTAGAATGTCTCTACCAGATATTTTGTTACCGAAGGTAAGTAACTTTTACATCTGATAGAGACTTCTAGTAGCAGATTCCTTACCTTAAAATAGATACCCAAGCAATGCCATCCTCGGAGGTGGGCTGCGAACCAAGATCATACTAAACAGTCCAGCAGGACTGAATGACCAAAGTAGCTGTCCCGACTGACTTGACTGTCCAGGCAGTAGTGTTTATCAAACGTGCAGGGATGCCACAGTAGCTTCCTGGCAGAAATCCAGGACAGGAACTCCGCGTGCTAATGCAGTGGAAGCAGCAGTCGCTCTGGTGAAATGAGCGCGCAAGCCCTCCGGGAGTTGCTTTTTGGCCAAAGTGTAGCACATCTTGATGCAAAGAAGTACCCATGGAGAGATGGTAAGTTTTTGCACCGCCTTCCCTTTCTTCACTCCCACATACCCGACAAAGAGTTGATCATCCACCCGGAAATCCTTAGTACAATTAAAATAGAACGCCAACGCTCTTTTTGGGTCCAGACGGTGGAGTCTCTCCTCCTCATGGGAAGGATGTGGGGGTGCATAAAAAGTAGGCAGGTCGATGGACTGGCCTACATTAAAAGGCGTAACAACCTTGGGAAGGAAGGAAGCCTTAGTACGCAACACCACTGTGTCAGGGTGCACAGACCAGAATGGAGGTTTGGATGAAAGGGCCTGAAAGCTCCCTCACCCTGCGAGCAGAAGTGATGGCAACAAGAAAGACAGTCTTGAAAGTGAGGAGCCGCAAGGGGCAGTTGTGCATCGGCTCAAAGGGAGTACGTATTAAATAAGTAAGGACAAGATTGAGGACCCACTAATGCATGATAAATGGAGTGGGAGGAAATAAATGGGTGAGACCTTTTAGGAATCCACTCGCAATAGATTTAAAGAGTGAGAGCTTATCAGGTAACCTAAGAAATGCCGAAATAGCAGATAAATACCCTCTAAGGGTGCCCAAAGCAGAGCCTTGCTGGGCCAAAGAAAGAATGAGCAAATGAACCCCAGATAGAGGGGCAGAGAGGGGATCAACAAATTTGTTAGTGCACCATGCAACAAATTTATGCCAATGACCGGCGTCTACCGTTTTTGTGGAGGGACACTGGCTGCCAAGATAACATCAGACTTCGGGGGGGAAGATCAAAAGTCATCAACTGTCGCCACTCAGTCTCCACACACGAAGGTGGAGATTGGACAGGTTCTAGTTGAGAACCGTCCCCTGCTGCTGCGACAGAAGATCCACCCGAAGAGGAAGTCTGAGTGGAAGATCGATGGCCATACTCAATAGCTCTGGATACCATACTCTCCGTGCCCAGTCCAGAGCCACAAAGATGACTTCGGCCCGGTCTTTCCTGATCATCTTGAGAGCTCTGGGCAGAAGTGGCATAGGCCGAAAGGTGGAAAGGAGGCCTGACTTCCACTCGAGACGAAAGTGCCTCTGAGCGAGTGCCGCCTTGAAAACTCCAATGTACAAAACAGTTGACATTGCGCGTTCTCTGCGGAGGCGAAAAGATCTACCCAGGGCTCTCCCCACTGCTGCAAGAGACCTTGCGCTGCCTTTGAATGGGGACGCCATTCGTGATTGTCTGCATCAACGGCTGAGTTTGTCCGCTCTGGCGTTGAGAGACCAGGGTAATGCCTTGATGTTCCAGGCATGTCCACAGGCATAGTGCCTCCTGACAAAGGGTCCAGGACCCTACTCCGCCCTGTTTGTTCCAGTACCACATGGCGGTAGTATTTGTCCATGAACACCTGCACTACTTTCCCTTTGAGAGAGGGAAGAAATGCTTTCAACGCAAGCCTGATAGCCTTGAGCTAGAGAAGGTTGATATGGAGCCCAGACCCCGCCGGAGACCAGAGTCCTCCGATCTCAGCCCCTCCCATGTGGCTGCCCCAACCCAGAAGTGTCATCTGTCACTATAGATAGATCTGGTTGGGGAAGGGAGAGGGACCTGCCAGGGACCCAATGTGGATTCAAAAGCCACCACTACAGGTCTTTCACAGTCCCCTCTGAGAGCTGGACCATGTCGGAGAGATCCCCTTGATGCTGCACCCACTGGAACTTGAAGTCCCACTGCAGAGCCATCATATGCCATCTGGCATGTGTCACTAGCAGGATGCAGGAGGCCATGAGGCCCAGCAGCCTCAGTCAGTCTCATGAAACTCAAGAGAGAGGCTGAAAGATTGGAATCTTAGCCTGAATATATTGGACTCACTTTTCAGGAGGACAAGCCCAAAATTGCACTGTGTCCAGAACAGCTCCAATGAAAGGAAGCGTCGGAGAGGGAGTCTGGTGTGACTTCGGCTCGTTGATGGTGAACCCCAGCATGTGCAGGAGGCTCACCGTAGTCTGTCGGTGGGAGAAGACTTTCTGGTGTGAGTCCCCCTTCAACAGCCAGTCGTTGAGTTAGGGATAGACTAGACCCCTATCCTGCGCAGATGAGCTGCAACCACTGCCACCACTTTTGTGAACACCCGAGGGGCGCTGATAAGGCCAAAGGGGAGCACGGTAAACTGATAGTGCTCGTGACCTACCACGAATCGGAGGTAACGTCTGTGGGCTTGCACGATGGGGTTGTGGAAAAAAGGGTCCTGCAAGTGCAGCGCTACCATCCAGTCTCCTGGGTCTAAGGCCGACAGAACCTGAGCCAGGGTGAGCATTTTGAATTTCTCCTTCTTGAGGAAGTAGTTGAGGTTCCAAAGCTCTGGGATAGGACGTAAGCCCTTGTCCTTTTTCAGCACCAGAAAGTAGCGGGAATAACAACCATGACCTACTTATGGCACAGGGACCTTCTCTATAGCTCCCTTGGCCAGGAGAGCCGTGACTTCCTGGCGCAGAAGTGCCATATGATCCTCCGGAAGTTGGCTGAGTGATGGAGGCATGGCCGGTGGGGCAGATTGGAAAGGGAGGGAATAGCCCTATCAGACTATCTGCAATACCCACCTGTCCTTAGTTATGAATTCCCAGTGGGGCAGGTGATGGCGAATCCTGCCGCCAACTTGATTGCAGTGTGGGGACGGACTACGAGGGTTCTGAGGCTGCAGTGGTGGCATGGGTGGACTGGGCAGACCTCTGGTTCCCTGTCCCATGCCCATGTGGGATTCTGCGTCCCTGGCCACGCAGCAGATGAAGAGCATGGGTGGCACGGTGGCTGGGTGAGGGGATGCGACAGGGAGCCCCTTCTGTGGCCACAAAAGGGGTGAAAAGCGGACTGCTGGGGGCGAGGGGCAGCAGAAAGACCAAGGGACCGAGCCGTAGCTGGGAAACCATGAATCTCTCCAAGGTTGAGTCCATATAGTCTCCAAAGAGATGGGAGCCATCAAAGGGCATGTCCATGAGACTGTTGAACATCCCCCAAAAAAACAGAAGTAGGCAACCAGGTGTGGCGTCCCAAGGCCACCATTGTAGCAACCGATCCGCCCAGAGAGCCGGTCATGTCCAGTCCACATCAAATCGTGAACTTTGCTGCATCTCTCCCATCGTTGACAACTTGGGAGACGAAAGCACGGGTTTCTACCGGTATCTGCGGCAGAACTTGTGCAACCATATCCCAGAGGGAGTGGGTATAGTGGCCCAAAAGGCATGCAGTGTTCAGGGACTGCAGCGCGAGACTGGAGGAAGAAAACTTCTTCTTCACAAATTGTAACATCCTTTTTCATTCCCTATCCGGGGATGCTGAAGGGAATGTGCCTGAGGAAGAGGAAGCCTGGATGACAAGACTCAGGCGTGGGGTGTTGGGACAGGAATTTAGGGTAGTTTGGGGCGGGTTGATGGCGGTGTGCGATAGTTCTATTCACAGGAGCCCCTGTCTTGGGTTTGGACCAAGTACCCAAAAGGACATAGGTGAGGGCTTCATTGAATAGTCAAAGGAGCTTAGATGTGGAATCCCCTTGTTGAAGCACCTTTGTCAGGTGATTGGACCTGCCCTCTATAGTAGATAGCTCAAGGACAGGAACCTCAGCCGCCCTACTGACCACCATAGCATAAATCGCTCCCTCCGCCGTAGCCACTGTAGGAGGAGACCGCATGCCAGCATCTGGAGAAGTATCCAGTCCACTGGCCTGGCCCAAATCCTGTGCCCAGTCCAAAGATGTCTCATCCCAGGATTCATAAGGGTCCAGAGACCCCTCCAATCCTTCCCCTAATTCGTACCCATAGGAAAAAAAGGTCCACATCCGACCTGGGGTGAGTAGGCCCCATTGAGGACAGAGGTGGCATCGGCCGACGCCGCTCCGACTGAGTCGTTGGGGATAAGGATCGGGTCGATGTCGATAGTGGGCGCTACAGACTTGGAGCGTCGACATTTGAACCAGTTCCGGGGAAGGTCTCATGGTTAAGACCAGCGTCGGTGCGGATCCGCGAGCTGATCCAGAGGGGACCTCGGTGGCCGGAGCCGAAGCCGCCGGCATGAAACTCAAAGGCCCCTCAACTGTATCCCTTGTGCCCGAAAACGCCGTATCTGGGTCGGTCTGCCCAAAAATGAGCCGCATGGCCTCATAGAAGTCTTGAAGTTGGGCGGGGGTTGCTCTGGCTCCTGGAAATTTAGGGAAGTGCAGAGCGGACTCAGAAGCAGGCTCTGAGGACAGAGGCCTTGAGCATTGACGCTCCTCCTGCGTCACATCTGCCGAGCGACAGGGCGAACTCGAAGGGTGACGAGACCGCATCGATGCAGTCTTCTTCTGACCTGTGCCCGGAGATTTGGGGGAAGACGAATGATGGTCATTCCACGAAGGGTCTCTGGCCATCCTCTTGAGCGAGACCAGGATCTACGCGGAGTCGAGTGCCAGGCCGACATGAGCTTGAGAGAACGCTCGCTCAAGGCCTTTAGGTGCATGGCCCGGCACTTGGAGCATGACTTTGGGTCCTGGTCGTGCTTCAAGCACCACAAAGAAACTCGATGTGGTGACAATCCTTCCACACGGCTTGAAACTGGTCTTCTGGGACATCTCAACGCACCAAAAAGTCACCAAATAACTCGACAAAACAGACTAACTCGGTCAAAAAGAGACCAGGGTAGCTCTCTCCGGATTAGTGTGTGGCGTGGAAAGAAGAGAACTGATGTCACTGCGCTGAGGGGCGGCATTTATGTACTACTCCCGGCATCATCACAGCGAGAATGATGCCTGCAGAGTCGACCAGCGCCACTTACTGACGCAAAAGGGTATTGCTCGAAGAAAAATCTTCGGATCCAGTCTAGCTGGAGAAATTCTAATATAAGGAATATGCAACTAGAAGTCTATCGGATTTTGAGTTTTGTGAGAAAAATGTGGAAACAGTGCTGCAGAAGAAAAGTGTCCCCCACCCCCTCCACCTATCGCATCAACACAGTGTTTGCAGTGCCAAACTCACCATATTCCCAGCTGTCAAGAACAGGCAGACTTGAATCAGAAAACCTAAAAAAAATTTAAGACAGTTATGGCATTTTACTGGGGTACAGCCTATTTATCCAATTTTTAAAAAAAAAAAATGTGTGTGATTTCAACCTCCTAACTGTTAGTGGTAGAAATGAGTGTGAAGCCAGTGGTGGATCCCGTAAAGCTACATATTTCTGAAACGTAGACCAAATTCTGAATTCCACAAGGGGTAATTTGTGTAGATCCTTCAAGGTTTTACTGTACAAAGTAACAGTTAAAATAAAAACACATCCATGTGTGTCTAGGTTTGAATCCGTAACTTCTAACTTTGGGAGATTTTCAATGCAATATACTGTGCTTCCGCTGGACCCTTCTGGTTGTGGGGCTATATAGGGCATATAGGTTCACTCAGATCTCAAGGTACCCAGAGCTAGTAACTGAGCTGCACCTTGCAATGCTTTTTCTTTGTCTACTGGTTATACAGTAATTAATTTGGTAAAACTTAGAGTGAAAAATAGTTATCAAGAAAACCTATATATTTCCCAAATGGGCGGGAAGATATGAAGTCTAGAAGCCGTGATTATGCACATCTCGGAATTTGGGGGGGGGTTACCCATGCTAGCATGTGAATTATAGGGCATTTCTCAAAATGACGTCTGTCTTACACCCTGGATTACATTTGGAGGGTGCAAATTTAGAGAAGGACAATTGGTAATAACACTTATTCTACTATTCTTTGTTCCCCTAAGACTCCTGACAAAAATGGAACCTCACTTGTTTGGGCAGGCCTAGTGCTTGACAGGAAACAGCCCAGAATGCAACATGGATACATCAGATTTTTCAATGAAAACACACGTTTTTTTAAAAGTGGGAAGCTGTGGTTTTTGGGCCCTACCTCAGCTGGCACCTAGGGAAACCTAGAACACCTATACATTTTTAAAACTAGGCACCCAGGGAAATCCAGAATGGGATGAGTTGTGTGGCTCTCACCAGATTGTTTGTACCCAGAATCCCTTGCAATCCTCAAACTTTGACTAAAACAGCACATTCTCCTCACATTTGTCATGTAAAGGTCTGGGATTTGCACAGTCACAGATGTCCTTCCACCCAGCATTCTCCTGCCTTCTGATGAAAATAGTACCTCATTTGTGTGGGGAGGCCTAGTGCCCATGACAGAAAACTGCCCAAAACGCAACATGGATACATTACATTTTTGTGTGCAAAACTGCCCATTTTTTTTTTTTTTTTTTTTAGAAAAGTGGGTAGCTGCGGTTTTTGGCCCTGTCTCAGCTGGCACCTAGGAAAACCTAGCAAACTGTACAGTTTTGAAAACTAAACCCCCAGGGAAATTCAGGATGGGGTGACTCGTGTAGCTCTCACCAGGTTCTATTCCACAGAATCACTTGCAAACCTCAGTTTGTCTAAAGAACACATTTTCCTCACATTTCTGTGATGGAAAGTTCTGGAATCTGTGAGGCACCACAAATTTCCTACCATCCAGCGTTCCCTTTGGTCACCTGATAAAAATTATACGTCACTTGTGTAGGTGGGCCAAGGGCCTGCGACAAGGGAAGGGCCAAAAACATGAAGAAATTGAGGGAGAACCATAGCGAGTCCAGAAGGACAGTTTCCGTCATACGTTATTAGACTGACTCTGCTTTGGGCACCCGTTCAAGTGGGGCAGAGTTTTTATCAGTACAGATGGGGCAATGCTCGGTAGGAATTTTGTGGATTCCTGAATTTTTCATCGTAAAAAGTGTAAGGAAAATGCATGATTTCGGGCGAGGTTTGCAGGGTATTGTAGGTAAGAAAATTGGTTGCATGTGTAGCCCGCCACAGGGACTCCCCCCCAGATGTTCATTTTTCAGAAGTGTCTGGGTCTGGTAGATTTTTCCAGTTGGCAGCGTAGCCATGTCCAAAAAATGCAATGCAAGTGGGATGATATTGGGAGCTAGCTAAGCTCTCTTGGCCCATATGTAAAATCAAAACCCAATGGTCAAATGTTGTATTGCTTATCATTAGTATGAGGTTCTGTAGCCCGCAGAGGGAGCAGAAGCTGTTGCTCCATTCATTGTGGGTGGGAGGCATATCCATGCCCTTGGTGGTGGCCAGCCCCCACCCGTTAATTTTTATTAATTTTATTAAATGCTCCTCTGGTGTTTAGTGGTTGTTCTACCCATGCAAAAGACTATGCCTATTTATTTTGGGGTGGGGGCATTGCCATGCCGTTCTAGGCAGCCCCGCCCCCACACAACCCAAAAAAAACAAACCCTGGTGCCTAGTGGGATTTCTGCCTTACACGGAGGGGGCACAAGAACTATGCATACCTTTTTTACTCTACTAAAGAGGGGTACCATTGGAAAGTGGAGTTTCTCACCTTTCCAATGATACCTCTCCCGTCTGTCTTGTTGCTTATGGTGGGGGGGAAGAGGAGGGGTGGGGGGACTGAAATAGCCCCCTGAAGACCGATGCAGTGAAATGAAATGAGGCGCTCTGATGGTCATTTCATTGAAACAAAAGAAACCGTTTTGAGAGATGGGGAAGCTCTTCTCCCATCTCCCGAAGCTGTTTCTTTCTAAAAGAAATCTCTCTGGTGTCCGCACCATAGGGATTTCAAGTGCCATGTATGCGGAGAGCTGGGAGCTATATGATGCACATGAACACTGTAGCGTCTAATCATTCCCGGCTGTCCGCACGTAAGTGGTTAAGCACTTTCAAAGGTTTTAACCTCAAAACAATACACACACATGCGGAAATAAGTATTCATCATTCAAATGCACAAATGATTAAATATTTTATTTAATTCAGGATCAATCTAAAAAAAAAAATTTTTATTGTAATAGGAAGGTTAGGGCTTTTCTAAATTGAACTGAAGCCATCCTCCATCCACACTAAATCCTGTTTGATGCATTTGCACTGCTCCATGAAATTAAATCGGAGAGCACCAACTCCAGCCTCCAATTTCAAATTCCTTCACATTTACGGAATGTTTTAAAAATCTTAAGTTTTACATTTTCCTTCTTTATCTACACTTTTAGTCTGTTGTTGTTGTTTAAGTTTCAAAGTAGTCAAGGACTCTCCGAGAAGGTGTCTGTGTCTGGGATCCCCAGGGGTTAAGAACTGTTGATGTGTGTGGTTTAATGTAAGATTATATGTGAATTTCCTTCATAACCCTTGCACTTTCTCACGAGTATTCAGTACTGTTCTTTATATGTGACACCAATACCTAGGCTTTGTTCCGCCTCAGTTTGCTAATTGTCAGGTTAGTACTCTAGGGACTGCATATTGCAAGGGCAGGTAGGCATCCCTTGCAACAAATATTTCTGCTGTTCCTGTAAATGCAGAAAACAGACAATGCATCAAGCTAACGGAAATTCCTAGGCCCTCCCTTTTAGGTCTTGCATAGACAGCTCATGAATTGTCTTTTTGGCAATTTTTGTTGGCTTAGATTGCGTTGCTTACCATTGGTTGGCTTCCTTATCACTTTAAGTTTCTTGCTTCTTAGTTGTCAGCTGCCATAGGCTTCCTTCCTCTTGGAGCATGGATACAACTTGTGTCCTTACACTGTTCATTTTTTAAGCGCTTATTTTCTCTCCTTACGCACTCAGAGTTTTTTTCTTTTTGAGCTGTCTTCCTTGTGTACTCCACCCAACCCCCCATGTTCCTTTCCCTTCTGACCCTCCCCTGTTGTCCGCTTGCCCCCAGCCTCTCCCTCCCACCCTCTGTTCAGCTCACCAACAGGCCTTCCTAGCCTCCACTGCACAAGTTCTAGTTTGTCCCATCCCTCCTCCCAACCTCCATTGTTTGTCACACCCCAGTCTCGCCCTTCTAGCCTCTCATCCTTTCTCTCTGTTTCCTGCTGTCACCCGTACTTCCTCTCAATCGACAGTAAATAAAAATGTGCTATAATGCGTCCTCTGCTGGCATTGTCATTGTTCTTTTTCTTCACACACTCCTTATCTGTTTTGCCCCAAATTCCCCCCCTCTCATGTTGCCTCCTTCCGGACAACATGGCAAAAAAAATTATAATTGAGAAAACCTAATAGCTCTCTTGTAGGCAAGTCCTATTGGCGTTATCTGTGCTTGGTGGGCTTTGACTTTCAGGGGGCTTTGGGGGGGTCAAGCAGTCACGGCTTCTTGAAAGAGGTTGTGGGGGTCGAAGGTATGGTTTAGGCTGTACATGTATTCCCTGCAATAAACATCACCCAAGAAGTGTTTTTCTTTTAGAAAACGTTGTAGAACTCGCATTATTAAGAAAATATGCTTAGTAACTTAAGTTATGTGGTGTCATACAATTATACTTGACTCTATTCTGGTAACATAACTGACCTGACTTTCAGATTTTATACGCAAAGGAAAGTTAACATACTCATGGTGAATCCTAATAAAGATAGTCTAGCACAGGTCATGCTTGCAAGCATTAAAGTTGAGGACTGGGCTGCAGACCGCAGTCCGAAGGCACTTAGACTGCAGGTGTTGATTGTCAATCTGGGCCACGGAGCATGACTGGTAGCATTTAGGGTGGGTTACAACCTATTTGTTTAGCCGGCCTGACCTTATATGGAGAGAAGGGAGCAGCTGCTGTAGGGTGAGGGGAAGCTCAAGGTACACTGGCCGCACAGTAGTTGTCTCTTGAACAAAAATCAAGTGATAATCAAAGGATGAAGCACACTGGCAAAGCTTGGCCGCTAAACTCTCGAAGAAATAATGTATTGCCTGAAAATCAATCACTCAGTCTGCACAAAGGTCATATATTGATGGAGGATTGATGTGCACAACCCTGCCACTGAAGCAAAAAACAATCCGTTGATGCAGTATGCAGGAACACTGGCCGCTCACAATCCTATGGTTCAGAAGACAGCACTCTGGCTTTGCAAGTTTTCTGTGGAGGAATTCTTGGGTCAGCTGATGAGCAGCTCAAGCTCCCAGTCTTGGCTGATTTGGTTTCCTTGTGCACCTCATTGTAGATGCTCACATTAGACTCTGTCTCAGGTGAGGCTGCAGGTATGTTCCCTCACCACTGGCAGTCTTTTCCTTGAGTAGCAGTTTCCTGTCCGCAGGTGGTATTCTGTCTCTTGTTCTTGTATTCCTCAACACCAGTGTGCGGAGCTTCTTGTATGAAAAGGTGATCTCTAGATAAGCAGGAGAGACCACATATATCCTATCCTGATAGCCATTTGGCTTTTTCAGGTATCAAATTTAAGTTCAAAGGTTAAACCATACTTTTGAGGGGAACGAACCACAACAAAATTAGTTTCCTCTGGGTTGTTCTCAGCTCAGTGGCAAACGTTTGTAGATATCTGCTATCCTGACAGCATAGTTTGAGGGGTGTGGGTGGATAGGTAGCTTGTGTTTTTCTGTTGAATGTCTCAGTCCAAGTTTAAGGACTAAGTATTTTGTCCATGTTTTGCATTTCGGCCTTGATCTGCTGGAACTGTCTCAGTCACTTGCAACAAAAGGACTTTCTCTTAGATTATGAAAGAAAGCATGACACTGCACGTGGCTGTACAAAGAAATCCAATAGGGAAATTGCAGTGGGAGGTGCGGGGAAAGGAGACAGCTATTAAGGGAAACAAGAGGGCCTAGTCCTAGCATAGTACACAGATTTATCAGATAGAAGCTAATCGGAAGTTACTGGTTCAATTTACAAACAAAAACGTGTGTACTACTTTTATTTAATCCTGTGTCACCAACTATTAGTAGCTGGCTGGGCTTAGCCGATTTTCCTGCACCTTCTCTTTTCAATAGGAGAGGTAAAGGGAACCGGGCCTTTGGAGCATGGACATTAGTGGAAGGAGGGGGACTTAATTTGTTGCAACAAGGGACATAGAATTTCTTTCAATGCATATTATTTTTCTGTGGAAGTTTGGGTCAGTAGGATTTGTTTGCTAGACATATTTTATGTTGTAGGTGTTGAGGGCCATAACTCACAAAGGTAGTTCCATATTGAGCAGACCCCTGCAGGTAAGGGTTTCTCTTGTGCTACTTTTTGTTTAATTCTTTCTGAGTTTTTGGTAGCTTTACTGCATGAATCTCTGGGCTTTACAGCATACCCACAGTTATAGGGGTGGTACGTGCGTTCATGCACTTTACGGCAGGTCAGGAAGTGTATAGTGGCCCCTTTTAAAGCTGAAAACACTATTTTGTACTGAGACACTGCACTACTTGGGGAATCCCGGCCTGGGGGCTGAGGCTGATGGTTGCTAAACTGTAAACATGTTTGTTTGGTTATTTATTTTGGTGAGAGCCCTGCAGGTACCCCGTAACGGTTTATCATAAAACTGGACAAAACAGGGGGGCGGGGCTTGGATGGACAAGATGGCGATTCTCTAGTCTGAGCTTCCGCTTGATCCTGTCTTCCTTTATACTGATGTGCCCAATACTAGACTGTGGTGCTGCTGCCGCTCCCCTGAAGACCCCAGGAGTAGTGGGTGCCCACTCGATCAGAACTGCCTTGGTAGCCTGTGAAGCTATGGATGGAGGACGAAAACTGCGCGTGGCCCATGATAACGGCTGGAAGCTGCGATCAGACTCTCGGACGGTAATTAGGAACTCTGCGGCTGATGAACGAGGGGGGCTCTGTCCCGACAGAGTGCGACTGGTGGGTAATGGCAGCACACCCTAGCAAGGGGAGAGACTACCCCCAACTGTTCAAACCCCATTCCTTGGCTGTGTGTAACATCCGGGACATCTCTGGAATTGCCAGCTCAGGTTGAAGGCATCCATTAGATGTCCTTATACAGGACTTGGGGTGTCAGGCCCACATTCTACCACGTGGTTGGGGGGAGAGGGTCCTGAAAATGACAGTGCATGACTGGTGGATTCTGTTCTGGCGCTGTGCTTCGACATTGGAGAAGAAGGGGCGATTGGGTTTGAGAACTGACTAGTGAAAACCCTCAGCCTTTCCACTCATAAGGGCCCCTTCTACGGCAGTGTGTGACCCATGCAGAACTACAGTTTCCCCTTACCCCCTTTTTTGGCTTGGTGGCTCAGGGTGGGGCCAGCGACTTAGAGTCCTACTACTGGGTTTGGTTGGCCAGGGGGCTTCACCCTCCTCACTCCATTGAAACAAAGTGTAGTGAACGAGACCTGGTTGATACTGCTCCTAGGGTGGGTGTGCTATCCTGAATTTTTGATTTCCATACCCCTCTAACACCCTTCCTTGAGGTCGCTTGGAATAGACCTGAAGCTTTGGGTGCATACAGACATCCGATTCAGACCGATGGAGGGCCTGACAGCTCGTGCTGCTTGTGGCTGCTCGAATCCCAGGCCCCTTAGCCACACAGATAGCAGCACTCCAGTGATTCTGCAAGCTATCCAGGATTCAAAGTTGGCATTAGAATCCAAGATGAGCAAAGTGGGGATGGACGTGGCCCTGTTGAGGTAGGGGCACCGAGGGGGCAAGCTTACCTTACCATCTGGTTTCATCATGCTTCTTCGGGGAGAGGGATAGTATAGGTGCAGTTGGGGAGTCAGAGTTTGTTCTGTTTGTCTTGCTGTATTGTTTCCTGTAGGTTTAGTGCTGCAAAAAAATTAAAGTCTGGTACCTTTAAGCTTCCATGCTGGAATTATCCACCTCAACTGCAACTTTGCTGATGGGGACTAGCCGGCACCTAACAAGTGCCAGTGGAATTTAAATACATGTCCATTTTCCAGCGCATTACTTACTAACCCAACCAACATGCATGTCTATACAGAAATGACTTGAAACTTCAATGGCCTGTTCGACCACATAGAGAGAGGGATGGTGATGTAATTTGCTCATTGCCATATGCCAGCTTTTATGATGTTACAGGAGGCCAATCTCTTGGGCACCAGGTTTGTGTTCCTGGCCAGACATGTTCACGCAGGTATACCATGCAGCATACTCCTGAGGATCGTGGGGGTTTGCGATCCTACACCATAAGACTGTCATTGGTGGTCTCCTGGATTATCTCTGTTGTTTTATATGATTCTCGACAGCTCTCCAGCTCCATCTCACTATACCCTGTTGACTGTTTACCCCTCAATTTGCAAATCCACAATGACGATCCTCGAAGGATTTACACTGAACTTGCCCCAAGGCATGACGATCATTGTGGGGATTTCGCTGACACTGTGGACGCCTCAAGCTCACCCAGACCACCGGGGATGGCGCAACAGACCGGGAAAGGGTTGACTGATTGGGTGAATGGCCTGGGACTGTGCAACTCTTGGAGTATCTTGAACCCAGGGGTCTAGGGCTGTACTTGCAAAGGCAGCACAAGAGTCACCCTCTCTCGGATTGAGTTCTTGCTGCTTCTCGCCCCTAATCTCTTACACCGCAGCCTACTATATGTTACCAAGGGATATATCAGACCAACTACCTGTCAAATCTCGCTTTGGCATCTGGGACAATGGGGAGCAAGCCATGTGGTGTCTCAACACCTGGTTCCTGCTGGTGACCGTAAACCCCCCACCCCCCAAGTTTCCTGCTCTGCGAACTACAGATATTCTTAGTGATCAACCAGGGCAGATTGGAGAAGCCTGAGAAGTTCTGGTCAGTTTGTAACGCCTCTAAGAGGTGACTGCCCTTTCTTACTTTAGATGTAGAGAGCAAGAGAAATAGCAGCAGATCATACCTTGAGACAGCCATTTTAAAATCGGAAGGTAGTAGCCAGGGTCATCTGGTGGAGCCAGTGAGGCATTGCCTGGCAATAGGTAGGGTTTTCCTTATACAGCTCTGCCTGGGGGAGTTCCGTCTGTTGGGTGGCCTCCACCACGCAGTAAATGATTCAGGAGGAAAAATCATTCAAGCTCCTGTACTGGTTAGCCACCAAGAATCCAGAGTGGTTGTGCACGTTGTGACTGGTCCGGAGTGGTAGTAACAACATCTCCTGCAATAGCCTCTGCTTTTGCCAAGTGCTACGGATCCCTTTATGCTGCAGCCTGAAGGCTGAATTCCTGCTGATGGCAAGAAAGCAGATACCTTTCAAACAGGATGACCTAGACTAAACAACACTGGAGGGAGTGGACAAAACTCTGATGTTAACCCTGTTAAGATCCCTGAACCAGATGGTTACCCCGATAAATTCTACCACAAGTATTGAAGGTCAGTCTGCTTATTTTGAATTTTAGTAGCTGAAATTTCAGATTAAAAAAAAGAGTACATCAGGACTGTAGTTTAGCCCTTTTCCCATTTACCTTGTGCGTTTCTGGATCGACATGTGTAAGGCTGAATCTGATACACCCTCTATGGGAATGCTTCTGTTGGCAGTATTACTGTATGCAGCCTATGCTATGCCCTGCTTATTTCTAGAAAGGCCATAGGCTTGCTGCGGCTCTAGACTCATTTATTCAGTTTATGGATAACGTGAACTTAAACAGTAATGTTAAAAATTGCAAGTCATGGTCATTGTCTCTAAAAATAAAAATCTAGGACCTTTAGCATCAAAGGTTGTGAGATAAGTGAGATATTTCTCTTATCTTGGCGTATTGTTTGATACCTCATTGGGTTGGTCTTTGCTCTTAAAACAGACCTATTATTTGGAAGGGCAATTCATGGGGTATTTGATTTTGTAAAGAGTTTAGGTTATAAATCTGTAGACGTTATCAAAACACATAATGCTAAGTGTATATTGAATGCTTCCTAAGAGTGCAACATCTGGTGGTATGTTTCTGCACAACCTCTCCCGATAGAGGATAAGAAATTCATGAGAAGGTTGTTATTCTTACCAAATAGTGTTGCTTCAACGATAGAACATGAAGGGCTTGGGCATGAGTTATATAACCAACTTGATAAACTTGTGCCCCTTGTTGTTGTGGCTCAAGATCTGGATCAAACTAACACTCAACCTGCTTTTTCTGAGAGACTGCCTTGAACTCACGATGTGTTATTAGTACCCTGTTTGAAATTCCTAGAGTTGAACTTTACTGCGCTTGGTCGGCCTGAATTACTTAACCAACCAAGTAAGATCAGAAAGTCTGTGTCCTGTACCACAAAAGCCTTTGTTTAGTGAAAGCAGTCTAGGAGAGAAACTGGGACCCTGTTGAAACAGACATTTTGTTATGATTCAAACCGCACTGTCAATTGAGCCTTATCAATGGAAGGTACTGTCTAACTTTCAAAGATACCCCCTGACCAAGTTCAGGTTGAATTCTTTTCACTATGTACTAATATCAACTGGATCAGCTAAAGCTTCCAACATTTGCCCACGTTGTGATAATATCTCTAGACAAGACACCTTGCACTCAATCATGTTTTTCCCAATGTATAGTGCTTTAACTAACATTTCTGTTTGTCCTATATCAAAGATGTTACATTTTGAACAGGTCAGACCAGTGCTTTTGTACTTTAAACTCTAACCAGATATGCCAGATAACCAGTTATCAGACTTGTCACTCCATTGCCTGTTTCATTGCGGGAGCAGTTAGTGAGAAGTGCAATAGAAGACACATGAATTGAGTGTTTTTTACTTTTAGCTAATTGTAGTTGTTTTATCTGAAATTCATGAAGTGGTTTTATGGATATTTCTTTTAATTAGTAATGTCATTTATTTTGATACAAGATATCAAGTTTTGAACTTGATATCAAATAATCCTTATGATGAATCTACAGCAAACTCTGCTGAGTGATCTTATCGCTTATCATGGAAATGTATTCGAAGTAGCTAGATAAGGGCTGCTTCTCCCCTGAGGTGTGCCTTGGGACCACTGTGGTACTACTGAAACCAAACTGTCCTCCAGGTCGATGCGCCTCTTACTGCTAGATCCCCCTCATTAACGCAGAGGTAAATCTTTTCACCTAAGTCTTGGCAAAACGCCTCTTCCACGTATTGGCTCGCCTGAACCATCTGGACCACTGTGACGCTTTCCCACATCACAGTACGCAACACTGCATCGGGAGGGTCCACTTATCCTTGTCCTGTTTTCGGTCCTTACAGTGCTCCATGGCATTGGGCATTCTTGGAGAAGGTGCTACTTAAAATAAGATTTGGCCCCGATTCACGTTATGTGTCCTCATCCTGCATGCAGAACCACAGGTCCAAGTATGTGTGAATGATGCACTGTCCTCTAGCTTTTCGATTCAGTAGAGGACCAGGCAGGGATGTCTCCTACTCTTCGCCCTCCCCATAGAGCTGCTGGCAGGGTAGGTGCGCTGTGAGGCTCAGGTTTGGGGGTTTAAATGGGGATTTCCAAAGGAAGACATGATTGTCCTATATGCTGTTCACTGCCTGTTCCTGGCATGTCCTATTGTGACTGGTCACCTTATGATCTACATTCTGGAGACCTCCGAGTTTGCTCTGGCCTATGTGTTAACAAGACCAATTCTCTCCTGGTTCCTCTGCGGGGTGACTATGGAGCTGAGACCTAGCTGCTTGGTCTCCTGATACGCCACCTCAGTTTCCGGTACCTAGGGGTGCGCATGGCCTGGGAACCCGAGTTAACTTGGAGTCTGAACCTCTGACCGCTTCTCCATAGGACTCATGAGGGACATGGATAGATTAATCAAGTTGCCTCTCAGGCAGAGTGGCACTATTTAAGATGATGCTCCTCCTGCACATATTGTTGGTGCTTCAGAACTTCTCCCTCTTATCCCACAAAGCTGGTTTCAAGCTTTAGCAGCAAAAATATTTAGGTTCCAGTGGGCAAGGAAGTTCACCAAACCCTGGACCAGGTGTTGTCACAAGAGGGATTCTGGGACCGAATAGGAATACAGACGGTGGGGTGGGGGCTTATGGGAGGACACTTGCATAAAGTCCTTTCAAGACCTCCAAACTGATGTAGGTTTACAGAAAACCTAATTCTTCTAAAATTTACAGCTACAACATTTTCTGTTGGACTGCCGAGAGGCTGCTGCTGAGGTCCCTGGGTATAATTTGCTGAAGTGCCTACTTATAGGTGTCCTGGGGAAGGGAAGTGTTTCTCAGGTCTATGGGGTTCTGGTAAGCCACTCCCCTGACCTAATGTCCAGTATATGAGCATAGTCAGAGTGTGGCTGGGTCTCCTGGAGGATGACGGCTGAAGGGTAGCATGTATAGTACGTTGTACCCTTGCAGTCTCTGCACACCTGTGCCTCATTCAGCTTAAATGACTCCATCATACTTACCTCACACCCTAGCTATTGTAGAAAGCCCATTGACTGCCTCCACCCACCTGCTTCAGATGCCAGAAACATGAAGGGGATTTCTACCGCATGGTTTGGCATAATATGCTATTGGTCACAGATGTTTGCCTCACTGTCAAAAATACTGGAAAGCTCGATCACAGCTTTGCTGAAGGTTGCTTTGCTGAGCGTTCTAAATGATCTGGAGGGCTCTTGGCGAGCCCGGACACTAGTGGGGCTTGGGGTGTTGATCACAAAGCGAGACATTGCAAAATACTGAAGATCAATCACCCCTTATCCTCCCAGTAGAAGAATGGAGGGCAGAAATTTTCGATGGCATGTGGGGCTGTAGATAGACATGCTTTGCATAAGTCCGCTATCTAGTGTTGGGCTCGGAGCGTTGCAAGTTGTTTTTGTTTGAAGAATCTTTTTGAGTCATGAGATCGAGTGACTCCTCCTCTCAGTGGTAGTGTGCATAGGCATCAAGTCCTTTGTTTTCTCTCTGCTGTCTGGTTCAGCCGTGTTTCCTCTAGCTCTGGTAGATCTCGTTTGGTCTCTTTGAACTTTCCTTTCTATCGTTCTTTTGACAATGGTATAGTATTTCAATCATGTGTTTCCAGACTTAAACTAATCGATCCGGTTCTCGGTGTCTAGGTCGGTTCAACTTCCTTAGCATCCATGCTTTTCTTGGGCCTACTCCATCAAGTGCTGTTGAAAAATGCAGGGCTAATGGAACGAACTCCGTTTAGGTTTTGTCTTCGATGCCACGCCAAGTTCCCACACACGGATCAACACTTGGTTTGCAACCTGTGCTTCTCCCCAGAGCATAAAGAGGAAAACTGCAACGCTTGTAGTTCTTTTCGCTCTAAAAAGACTCTCCGGGACTAAAGAGTGCATCAGTTAGAGATGGCGTCGAAGACACTCCCAACATCTTCGGAGAGGAACATGCATAAGAGGAAATTGTACATCCCGTTGAGGAATTTAGGGTCCAGTACCAATTGTCAAGAAGTCACTTTCTAATACATAGAGCAATTAAGAAAGCTATTAAACGACACTGAAGCCTGGAAAGAAGAACCACACCAATCAGTTAGTTGTCAATATCTAGTGATGGCCTCGGGGACAGTCAACGCAGTGACCTGCATATATGGGAGACTAAGAAGGGAAGTAATGAAGTCACTATAGGGCCTGAAAGATAAATGGGAAGCAGGCCTTGGTAAGGTGATTGAGGACAAGGACTGGGAAAACATCCAATATAACACAACGAAGGCCACAAGAAATGCCCAGTTTAAGCTAACTAATTTCTATTTATTACGTGGAGCATACCTAACACCAGAGAACATGAATAAGAGGTCTTGTATAAACACAGCTAAATGCGGTCCTTGTAATGAAGTAAGCGACACATTTTTTCACATGCTCTGTGGGTGCCCTGCACTGGGGAACTTTTGGAAGGAAATCACGGACATAGTCTCGACTGTTTTAGAAAAAGAGGTCCCATGTTCAGTGGACCAATGCTTGCTGAGCTTGTTTCCACACACCTCTGAAAAAAAGATCACTAGCCGATTCTGAAAGGTAGCCTGTGTGCTTGGGAAACCAGAAATTGTAAGAGCAAAGAGGGTCCTCGCATAGCCACTTCGAAGACAGAATTCGCCAAATGTACGGGATACGAGTCAGACTCAGAGAGGCCAAGAGAACGGAAGAAATGTTGGTGCCCATCTACGAAGGGGGGGGAGACATCCTGTAAATGACAGCCAAAGAACTGCCAGGACTGCACACCAACTGCAGTCCCCAAGGATAGCGTAAATCCCTGTGCCCTAACATCAAGAATTAAGTGGGATGAGACGCATGAATGGTGAGGTGGCTAGGACATTCCCACAGAAGGGGTGAGGGAAAGGATGAGGTTTAACGGTATTAAACCTTGAGAAACTATATATAGACTACATTGTAACACTAGGAGAAAAATCAGGAGAGGGCGATTGCACTATATTGTAGATTATACTTATAAGAGCTACCTGGATATAATAGGAGGTACTAAAGACCCTCTCAGAATTACTACTGACGACATACTGTTTTGCTAATGTCTAGTATGTAAGTAATGACACTTGTATGTAAGTAATGGCACTCAGCTGGTATTTCCATTTTCCACTAATCGCGGCACTGAGTGCTCGGCTCTTACTCCATGCCTACAGGCAGTGACCAGATGGATGTCTGAAGGCAAAATTAAGTTGAATGAAGATAAAACTGCAATAATGATATTGGGGCATTGTTCTACTTTGGGGCTGCATTCTTCCACCTTCGACCCAATAAGGAATCTGCCTCCCCTAAAGAGAATGTTAAGAGTCTAGGAGTCTGGCTGGACCTGCGACTTACAATGGACCCCATGTAAAAAAGATTTCTGCAAGCTGTTTGTCTACTCAGGCTTCTGAGAAAAGTCCTCAGAATCTTTCCATTTGCTGCTAAAAGACTAATTGTTCAGGCCCTTATCTCCCAGCTTGACTACGGTAATGCTTTATACCTTGGCTCGCCAAAGTATGTAAGCAGAAAACTCCAGGTGGTTCAGAATGCCTCTGCCCGGCTTCTCCTAGGCATACCTAGTCATATGTCTGTCAAGGAGACCATCTTCTCTCTTCACTGTGTTCCACAGCTCTGTACTATATTCACAGGTCCCTACACAATAGAGGCCCCACTTTGCGAAGGTCATTAGCCTCTTTCTACATGCCTCCCAGACAGCTCAGATCCTCATCGGCTGCATTAGCTAGACTTCCAGTTGTAAAAAAAACAAAAAAACAAAAAAAGAAATCTAGTTACATGGGGGTGGTACCTCTGTGGCCTATCTAGGAAGTAAATTATGTAATTCCCTTCCCCTCAACCTTCCGCTGACCAGCCATGAGCTTTCCTTTCGGTGACTGCTTAAAACTTGGCTATTCAGAGCATAAGTTTCAGACTGTATTTTGAAGGTCTGCATTCAGTACTGGGAGGCCCTTGGGTAGCCATGCGCTTTATAAATCCATAAAACATAAGTATTGATGCAAAAAAAGCGCAATAAAAGTCTGTGTACAAAGAACAAAAAAGAAGAAATTGGACATCAGGCAGCCCTCTTGATCCGAGATGCTGAGTCAGACGTCGATTCTGACACCGAGAGCCAGTTGATTTCAGCAGCACAATACTGGAGTACACCAGCACTATCTTCGCACATGAAGACTTTAAAAAAGACTTCCAAGCTGGTCGGCGGTCCACCACTGCCTTTGGGCCATGGTAGGATCTGAAAATTATATTCAGGTGCCGACCCTCTGGTTTGGCACCAAAATTTGCCAAGACCAAGATGTCTTCGCCACCGACCAAAGACTCAGAAGCAACACTTTCAGTTCCAAAAAAGGTTTAAATTCTGAAAACTTTGAAACACAGGATAATGGTTTCCAAAGACTCCACTATTTCATCTGAAGGGACTTCATCAGTGGAGGTTATTTTAGAAGTAATGGATGCTCCTCGGCGCAGGATCCGTATACAAAAGGGAAAAATAATTGCATGTCCTCTTGTTCCAATTAAAAGGAGACTTGCCTTTCAAGAAACATTAGATACTGCTCCTTCTCCTAAAAAATCTCCAAGGATAAAGGCCAGGCTCCAGATGAACCTCAGCCTTCTCCACCTCACTCTCCTGTACTTCCTCCTACTCCTCCACCACAAAAATCACCTACAAATTTCACACAGTCACAGTTCTCCACAAGGGTCATCGTCACCTTGTGGAGATGATTTAGGTGATGTTCCACAGGATGTAGATCCATGGGATTTATATGATCCAGATCCCATACTCCCTAATGACACTGATTTGTATCCAGCAAGGCCTTCACCCCCTGAGGATGCAAAAGCATACAATCGGTTTATTGCAAGGGCAGCGGCATATCCTAATGTACATATGCATACCAACCCTATCGAAGAGGCTTTCCTCTTTGATACGTTGACCAACACTCATGAAGAGTCAGTTCCTACCCATGCTGCCAGGTATGCTTAGACATGCCACAGAGATCTTTAAGGAACCTGTTAGGGCAAGAGTTATTACACCAAGGGTCTTTAAAAACTGCAAAGCTGCACCTTCAAATCCAATATTTATAAAATTACAACTACCTCCTGATTCTATAGTAGTAAGTGCGGCAGGAGCTTACACAGTAAACCTTCTTCACACTCTGGGATTTACAATCAACTTTTTCAAATCCCATCTCCAACCCTCACAGATACAGCCTTATCTCGGAGCAGTTCTCAGTACTCACTCGGGGCTGGTATATCCAAACCCAGCACGAATTCAAGCTTTCCAAAATCTTCTGTCTCAATTGCAGGAGAACCACACTTACACAGTGAGACTAGTAATGCAGCTGTTAGTGATGATGGCTTCCTACATTGCCATTGTCCCTTATGCCAGACTACACATGCGTCTATTACAGGAGTGTCTGTTTTGCCAGTGATCTCAGTCACAGAGTAGTGTTCAGGATCTAGTGTTGTCGGACCACCAGACTCACCGCTCTCTGCAATGGTGGAATCCCACCAACCTTTCAAAAGGGCGGCCCTTTCAAGACCCTGTGCCTCAAATTACTCTCACTACAGGTGCACCAAAGATAGGTTGGGGAGCTCACCTCAGCAACCTTACGATACAAAGCAGATGGGATCCAATTCAACTATCTTATCACATCAACTACCTGGAGTTACTAGCAGTCTTTCTAGCGTTCAAAGAATTTCTGCCACAACTCTCCAACAAGGTGGTTCTAGTCCGAACAGACAACATAACCATGTACTGTCTGCAGAAACAGGAGGGGACACACTCCTCTCAATGTTCCCTTCTAGGTCAGACAATTTGGAAATGGGCAATTCAGAATCACATTCAGGTACTGGCAGAATATCTCCCAGGAATGGACAATCGGTTTGCAGACCTAAGCAACAAGTCCACAAATGGGAACTTCACCCAAACGTACTTCACCAATACTTTCGCTTGTGAGGAACACCAGAAATAGATCTCTTCACTACCATACCATAAAAAATTCAAAATGTCAACATTTTGCGTCCAGATAACCTCAGTCCAAGGACAATGCTGTATAGATGAATTGGTCTGGGATATTTGCCTATGCTTTTCTGCCTCTCCCACTCATTCCATTTCTGGTTCGCAAACTGAGATCAACATCACTCACCATGATCCTTGTAGCCCCCACATGAGCACGTCATCCTTGGTACAGAACACCGTTGGACCTGTCTGTGGTTCCCCACCAGAAACTTCCCAAAAGACCACACCTTTTGACTCAAAAGCGAGATCAGATCAGACATCCAGACCCCCAAATACTCAATCTTGCGATATGGCTCCTGAAGTCGTAGAGTTTGGATATTTACAACTTCCCTCTGAATGTGTGGACATTCTTAGAGGGCACGTAAACCTACAACTAGACAGTGTTATGCTTCAAAACGGAAGCATTTTGTATTCTATTGTCAACCTAAACACATTGATCCACTCAAAGCATCAGTGCAAGAAATTATCTGCTACGTTTACAAAAGGCAACTTTAGCATACTCTTCTATTAGACTTCATTTAGCAGCTATAGCTGCTTAACTCCAAAACAGACATTACTGAATTCCTGTAATTAAATCATTTATGGAAGGACTTAAGAGAGTTATTTCACCCAGGGTTCCTCCATCTCCAGTATGGACCTTTAATATTGTCCTTACTAGACTCATGGGTCCACCTACCCATGCACTCCTGTTCTCTGCAGTATCTTTCATGGAAAGTTGCCTTTTTAGTGGCTATCACTTCTCCACAACATGTAAGTAGATTACAAGATTTAAATTTAGAAGAACCCTCTTCCCAAGTACATAAAGATAGAGTAGTCCTTAGGACAAACCCTAAATTTCTCCCAAAAGTAGTTTCACCATTTCACATCAGTTGAGTTACCTGTTTTTAACCACAGCCAGACTGTCGCTGAAAGATCTTTGCACACACTAGGTGCTAAAAGAGCTCTTATTTTACATTGATAGGACCAAGAGTTTTAAGCTTTTTGTTGCATTTTCAATGCCTCACAAAGGCAATCCAATTTCAAAAACTGGGAAAGCTAAACGGATAGTCAAGTGTATTCAAATTTGTTATCTAAAAGCTAAAAGACAGTTACCTACAGCTCCTAGAAGCACATTCTACTTGGAAAAAAGGTGCTTCCTATGGCCTTTTTAGGAAACATTCCAATAGCAGATATTTGTAAAGCTGCTACTTGGTTTATACCGCACACATTCACTAAGTGCTACTATGTAGATGTTTTAGCTTGCCCCCAAGCAAGTGTTGACCAGGCAGCACTCGGGACATTTTTTCAGGCTACTCCAACTCCTACAGGCTAGCCACCGCTTCCCTGGAGAGGACTGCTTTACAGTCAATGCAAAGCATGTGTGTGTACAGCCACACATACCATCGAACAGAAAATGTTACCCAGTAGACATCTGTTCGTGGCATGTAGTGCTGTAGATTCACATGCACCCTCACTCCTCCCCGGACTCCTGTGGTCACTGTAGTAAAATTCTTCTACAAATACTTTACATATGTATATACAGTGCGTGGGCATCCTATATATCTATACATAATATAACACACTCTCTCTCTCTCTCTCTCTCTCTCTCTCTCTCTCTCTCTCTCTCTCTCTGTCTCTCTCTCTGCATGTTGCTCTTTATGTACAAAAAATAAGCTTTGATTAATTAAAAAAAAAAGGAGTGGGGGGGACAAAACAAACCAGCATCAACAATGCTAAAAATGTGGCAACTAACACCAGACCTATTGGCTCTGCCAGTGCTTGTTGTAAATTTAACACTAGCTTTGTGAAAAATGCTGCTGGCTTCAGTGACGTTTGTTCTTAAGAAATTATGTAATTTGAAGTATGTTTCCAGCTACCTTCTGGATCAGGTTGCATATACCAGTGTGGGATTTAGTGAAAGATGGGTTCATACATCACAAGGTTACAAGGAAAGCTTCAGCAGGCATAGTTTTGTGCTAGAATAAGGATGCAGACAGAGCCTACACTTTCCCATGTTATTTGTGGGACCATTTATATGCTTATTTACCTGTGTAGCAAAAATAGTTGTTTATCCTTTATCTCATTGATGACGTTTCCTAGCCTCTTCCTCCATTTCGAAGCCGCGGATGTTGCTGAATCTTAACTTTTTGTTAGGTGAGATGTGATGATCTGTGGAAACATGATCTTCCAACACACTCTTGCTAGCTGCCCCAAACCTCTTGCCTTTCGCAGGTGATAAGCTGTAGTTCGATGGCTTCCTCTTGTTTTTGACTCCATGCTTTGTTCAGGTGGTGTCTTCATCAGTGGTGTGGATGATTGTTCCTGGGAGTAATCTTCTCTAAATCAATCTGAAGTAATGGTGGTGAAGTACCCTTGTCAAACATAGCATTTTTTATAGAACGTTTATTTGCTGGTCCCTCACTTTCCCAAAAGCAAGTTATGTATGCACATAGCTAGTTTCTTGCGCCCTGCTTTCTGAAAGTGTTATTATGAACTGCTCGTGATTCTTGGAGGATAATGCCCAAACCTCATTTCTTGTTTGTCCCTATCCTGGATCATATGCTGTTGGTGATTCTTTTCATTGGCTGACTTGTATCCTCCACTACTCACTCCAAGGAACTGTTTTTCTTTTTCCGTTTAGCACTCTGTGAGAGGGCACGTGTTTTCTCGCTATCTATTTTTTTGTACTGCTTTCCTCATCAAATACACTACCACTGTGTTGCTCCCCACTCTTCCCAGGTGGGTTTTAAAAGGACAGCAACAGGGATATCTTTGTTGGGTATGGCTAAAGAGCGAGCTCTATGAGTTGATCATGTTTTATCTCCTGTAATCCATTTAAAAGCTTTAAAGCACAGATTTTGGCATAGAAAGGCTCTTATGGCACTAGGGGAAGGGCCATATGCTGCACACTCAGCTGGCCTGTGAGGCAGAAGGTGTACTTCTCATGGTACTTCTCCTTGAGGCTCATAAATCTGCTCCCTAGGCTGCTGCAGAAAACCAAATTATTGAAACAAGTAGGAACTAAATTAGGCCTTGGGAAGCCAGGCCCTTCCTTATTCTTTTTAAATTCTGTCAGAATTCCCAAGTGTAAAGTATTTGACAAATACACCATGCCATTTATAAAGATTGAAAACATTGAATTCAATGTAAAATTTTGAGATACCATAAGATGTTACCTTTTTCCTTTAAACATTGGCAAAGCCAACAGGTCTAATCTTTCATTAGATAGGCAAGACTTATGGGCTTTGCCAGTGCGTGTTCAAGGCAACTTTTAGGGTGAACAAGCCAGTCTTGGACCACTAGGCTGCTGAAATTCAGTGCCACACAGACAGCACACTAAAATACCCTTACCACTCTCCCCATCCTTGAGAAACAAGTTGCATTGTACAGTATAGAACTTAGAATTAGTTGGCAACATCCTCATAAAACAAGTCCAATGACATGTAGATGTGCCTCACCCATCCACCTTTGCGGATGCTGAAGTGGTGTGAGGTGACCTTCATCAATGTGATATAAAAAGTCAGAAATACTTTTAATAAGAAACCGGATTGTGAAGTTTTTTTTTTTTTTTTTTTTTTTTACACACTTAGTCAGTTGACTTTTCATCTGAAGTATTATTGAAGGGGATGTTGTGAGTCTTCTAGCCATCACGTGTCTGCAGCAAACTCATTATCATGGCCGTTTTCTATTTTGTACGTCTCGAGCAAGAGAGCACAGCTCCTGCTATGCTCGCGTATGAATTATGCTGAGCGCACATGCACACATCCGCTCATGTCCGATGACGCAGACACCGCGTTCCTTTCCTCACACGCTCTGATTATCGGACACTGAGAGAGTGCTCTTTATTCCTCATGCACTCATGTCAAAGATCGAGTCTGGTAAGACAAAGGAATACCAATTTCAATCTTGTGTTTACAACTTCAAAAACATCCATTTAACCCTGTAATTAATTTAGATTTTCATGAAAATATTTTTAAAGATTATTCTCAATGACTTTTCTCATTTTAAATACACATTTCTACTCAACTTGATCCTGGGCTCCACTATGTAAAAGTATTCTCACCTACTCTCTATAGATCCATAAATTGATTTCTCTATCTCCATCAAATGCTATTAATTAAAACAAACAACAATAAACATTTTCTGTAATGTATAATCTTAAGAAGAAAGATACTCATGTGCTCGGAATCCGTAAACAAGAAGATTGAGTGTTTGTGGGGTGGTTTATGGACTGGAAGTTGTGAGTTTGTCATTTTACGTTCTAAGTTTGGATCTATAAAGTGTGCTGCTTGGCAGTGTTAAAATAAAACGTTATACATGATGCTACCCTTCTATTTTGCCATAAAAGTGGGGGCATAAAATGCTACAGAATGTTTGCTGGGAGCTTCACAAGCCTGTTAATAAGCTTTAAGGGAATAATTTGAACTGGACTTAAACTGAATAAACATTTTTCAATTAAACTTGTCAGTTGATGGCCTGGGGCCCTTAATCCCAGTGGTTGGTGTTTGTTGATGATAATTCATTGAGATAACACCAGGATCCACTCCTCTGTTAGAAAGCAAGTAGGCACTGAAGCACCATATCTATTTCGGCCTGCTGTTGAATTGTAGCAGTGAACTGTTTACCAGTAGAAACTCTCCCTGGCAGTCTTCAATCTTCTGTGGTCTGGGATGCTCAAACAAGAATATGTCTAAGCAGTCTTGACAACTGAATGGATAGAAGGGCCAGATCTCCAGGACAAGCCTCATGCTAGACTAGTTGGAGAGATTTCTGTATGTCATTTCCTTGGCTCTGATATTCCTCCAAGGATCATGAGCAGCCTTAAAGCCTTGGGTACCCAGACAGCCCTATTTCCTTGTAACTCCCCTATTTCCAGTGTATGCTTTCAACATCCTGCATTTTTCCTAGAGTGTGCTAGCTGGCTATTTGAATGAAGTATTCTGTTCAGGGACTGGAGAAGATTCTTCACTCCTTCCTACAGTTGCTCAGCTTGAGCATCTGTTCCTGATGTTGTCAACATTGGTTTTCCTCATGTCTTGCAGTGAAGGCTTCCACCCACCACTTGCAAAATAGCAACAGAAACTTGGAGTTCTGCCAGTAGTTTCTGCCTAGTGTCATGATATGCCGTCATGTCATTCTCCAGACTCCTTGTCAGTGGAGTTTGGCTAAGAGGTCTTCCTTACGCAGTTCGCTGCCTTAAGCATTTTCTTGGCCTTTTTCTATTCTCTTGCTGTCCAGTCTCTCTGGTTGGAGATAGGCAGTATGTAGGAGTAAAATTAAAATCCTGGTCCCACAGATACTCCTAGTCAACACTTTCTTCTAGTCCCACCTCCTATCCCATTAGTCAGAATCATCCTCTCAGATGACTTTGTTTTTAGGAGCAGAGGTTTTCACACCCACGATTTGGTGACTGGATGAAAAGGTTCAGTGCTCAGGGGTAATTGGGCATGGTAGTGATAGCATGCTTGAGCCATATATGCAGTGTAAAGTGCAGTACAAGTCAGTAGAAGAAACACGTTTGACTAGTAAGGTGAGTCTCAAGGCTATAGAGGCACCAATTCCATGTTGCGGAGCTCATCCTTCCGAAAAGAACAAGTATGCTGTCTTAGTAAGATTCTTGAAAAATTACCTTACTTGGAGAAATTTTGTGAATGGAAAGTAATATATTAGTTTTATTTCAGTATTCAGCACTGTTGTGGCAGTGCTCATGCCTTGATGCGTCTTGTGCCTCTGTTCATTTGATTGGAAACGTACCAGTTACAACACAGTTTATGTTAGATATTTGTTAATAAAAATAAAAAAAATCGGCTTTAGGAGAGTATGGTTATCTCTGTAAAGTTATTCATGTCCGTATTTGCAGTGCATGCTTGGTGTGCAGAATGCTTACTTTGGATTCTTGTTAAAGCTGGTCCTCTTTCAACAGAAATATGAAATGTCCCCAAATAGATGTCAATAACTCCCCTAATACTTGTGTGTGTAATTTTTTTTAGGTTAATCATGTTTGCATTCTGGAGCTGAAGACTTGCCTAAGACTTGCCTACAGTCAACGGAGCACGGGGTTCCGCCTCCCTCGGGGAACGGCCTCGCTGGGAGGGCAGCATGGATGAAGCCCGGAATGAAAAGGTCAAACAGGCACATGTTCTTTTTGACAAGTTTGTCCAGGCTACTACCTGCAAGGGAACACTAAAGGGTTTTCAGGAGCTTTGTGACTACCTCGAGCTTAAACCTAGAGATTACCGGTCGTTCTACCACAAGCTAAAATCTAAGCTCAGTTACTGGAAGGCTAAAGCCCTCTGGACAAAGCTGGATAAGAGAGGTTGCCATAAGGACTTCAAGAAGGGGAAAGCATGCTCCAATACCAAGGTAAGGACATATATTGCTTCAGAAAAGCTGCTAATTTTATAGAAGTGAGCCTGTAATTTGTAAACAAAATGCACGCTTATTCAACCTCAGTATGAATCATACTGAAAGCTACCTTCAACGTTTGTTCAAGAGTTAACGCAAGCCGACTTCAATCATAAGGTAAAGGGCGATGCAGACTGCCTCCAACCACAGGTAGTGGGTTAATGCAATCTGCCACCAGTCCCAGGGTAAGGGGTAGCACATACAGCTTCCAGCCCCAATATAAAAATTAATGCAAGCTAGACCCAATCCCTAGTTCAAGGTCCTGGGTAACAGCATTTAAACCCAGGTGTTGGTGAAAGGCACACTGCTAACTAAATACATGCTTATTTGGGTTTAGTGAGCTTGTGGAGTCAGTTCTGGACTGTAATGAGAACTAGAAGCTTAATTAAATCTTTATCGACCAGGATAGGGTTTGAGAGAAGGCCATACATATTTGCACAAGTGTTCTCGACTACTATACAGATTGCAACACTGGTGGTACTTTGTGTGAACATGAATTATAGATTTTGTAAATGTGACAGTATAAAAAGTTAGTTAAAAAAGTAGAATGTTTGACTGCAAGGAGAGGGGCAGTCCAGACGCCACACGGAGTACCAAGGAGAATGTGTTCACTGTTCAAGGTGGTTACAAAGTGATTTAAAAAAAAAAACCATACTTTCATTATAAGCGGTAAGACTATATTGAATGTAATGAAGGGCAATGGGGCCGGCCATCAAAGCTTTCAACCTTCCAATCCTATTCCGATTGTTTCATTTCATTTGCTCCAGATTGGATGCTTTGCCAGTTGTTCATTCAAAGCTGAGGCTAAGCATGCTCCTGCCTTACAACCTTACCCCTTTGTGGTTAAATTTGAGAACCTACATGTTGATCTAAATGTTGAATCAGCAGTTGTCTATTCGATTACATCACTCTATATTCTGTTAAACAAGTGGTTTTCTGGGTAAATCAATTAAAAGAAAATCCCTGCTTACCTTTTTATCCTCCTTTAGAGATTAATTGACCCTACTTAAATCTTTTTTTTTTTTTTTTTTTTTTTTAAGTATCTACTGGTCAGCCCACGGTATAGCACCTTCTGCATCATTTGCATGTCACTTATGGTGTACAATCAGCAGCTGGAGCCCTGCAGTTGTCAAACAGAAGCACAGTGGATCATTGTACTAACTTCTGAACTTCTCAAACACCATTGACACTAAAACAAAATGCTTTTTTGAGAGGCTGCAATTTTCTTTCCTCCTAGTAGTCAGGATAGTTTTTATTCTCTGATGGTTACTTTTAACCTCAGAGTTCTCACCTTGAGTCTCCAGACATGATAGTTTAACGTTGAGATAGCTCTCCTGTGCTGACAGGTGGAACCACGGCTCCAGCTCAACCCTGTGATTCTCTTCTGACAGGATGGTGGTCATCCTGGTGCACTGATGTTAGTTTCCCCCCTGTGCTCTACTATGCTAAACCTTAGTTGCTCTCCTTGGAATGTTTCCCCTACAAACGTTTTCTTTTGTAGTCTGCTGGCAGTATGCTTTTCCCCCTTCAAAGAGGTTAGGGCTTAAACAGTGTTATTCCTGCCACAAACTGATGTTGCTTTTGGACCTCAACAGTGGCAGACTCTGGGTCATGTGAAAAGTACTGCCGCCTGCACTCGAATGTCATCCAGGAGTGAGGAGACTAAACTCTTCATGGCATGATCCTGTAATGAATATTGACCTGTGCCTGCCTTTGTTCCAGCTCCGGCTCACCTTTGAAATATATGGCAAATCATTTGACAAGTAGCATCATAAGTGAGATTCTTCTGCTTCTTGACATATCTCCTGCTTGAATGGGAGTCCTTCAGTCAGCAATCCACCTTGTCCTCTGAGCATGGAACTGGTGAAGGCTCAGCAGGTTGCCATTCTCCGCTTCTGTATCAGAACACCGCTATGCCTTTTCTAAACTTTGCAACCTCTGGCATTGTCTCTACTTGGATTGAGCCTTTAACTCGGGTTTTGTTGACCATCTTGTGCTTTTTTCAGCCCCTGTCCTTCTGATGCAGTAAGTTTGGACACAGCCTGATCCTTTGAATTTGCTTCCCTACTTGCGTGCTTGTTTGACCAGCAACAGAGGATGCTCCCAGGGGCCCACCTTTCTGATGGTGCTAACCTGTGCAGCAGCCCAAGAAGTTTGTTTTTGCATGTTTTGCAGATACATTGGGACGTGACACCTGAGGAGGTCAACAAGTACAGCAGTCATCTAACACCCCCTCTCCAGCCCTCTTGTTAAACGTCATTAGTTCATCCTCTGGGGGGGAGGGCACATGTGGCCTGTAAGGGGGGAGAGTGTGTGTCCTTAAGTTTGGCAAACTTGCGGATCATAATCAATGACGGTGTGCCCTAGATTGTTGAAGATGGCTTATGCCCTTTCTTTGTCAGTAGTTGCCTCTTCTCCTCAGCTCCTTCCTCCTCTTTAGATGACCATGCCTGTATTCTGCAGCAGGAGGTTTTCATTCTGTTGAGCAAAGGGGCCAAAGGATTGGGACCAATGGACAGTATTGGGCAGGAGTGCTTCTACTGTAATATCTTCTCCCTAAGTGTTAACCTTCTAGTGGACCTATTCGCCTCCAGCAAAAGCACCCACTGCCTCTCTTCTGTGGACTTCATTTTCTGCTGACAGGGGCACTAGGGGTGCTTTACACCTGAGTGGAACTTTCAGCTTCACTATGCGTTACCACACATTCCTCTGAATCTTTTATTTCTGTGGAAGGTGCATCAGGTCCATGTGCGTGTAATCTTTATTGCATCGTACTGGTAAAGGGGGGAGTAGTAGTCACATCTGTGCTGCCTGTTTGTTGACCTCTTCAGTTTTCAAACAGGGCACACCTTCTGTCACAGTGGGAGGGAAAGGTTTGCATTTCAACCGTCAGAGCCCCCACCTTCATTCCTGGAGAGAATGGGATAACCCAAGTTTGTTTGATCTGCCTGATGAGATAGCATGGGTCAGCCTGCCAAGTTGTTGCCCCATGAGTAAAAATGTTTGACCTTTGGTCACCCATTGGTTCTTGGTACCCTGAGGAGGACGTTGACCTGCTCAGGACACATTTGCCCAATGTATTGCTCTTTCTGCTGTCCATAGCCCTGGAAGACATGTCCGTGGGCACTCGCAATGGTTATTTACTGCCCCTTCAAGTATTTGTTTGGTTACTACATCAGCTGCCATTGCTCTCCTATTGTGCGTTTATTGAAGGGGTAGAGTTTTCTGTTTCCCCCTTCACCATTTGACATGCCATATTCAGATCTTAATTTGGTGCTCACTTTTCTGATGGTGGTCACCTTTCAAACCGATGCACAGTTGTCCATTGAGGCTGCTTACTATGAAGAATATATTTGTGATCACCATTAGCTCATGCAGACAAAAGCCTTCAGCTTACTGTCTGCCCTTCTTTCACTTCATTTTTTACTGGTCTAGCGGACTAAGGCTTCCTTCCATCCTAACATGGTTATTTCAGTTGAGGTGGCTCAACCCATCACCCTGCTGATGTTCTATCCATTTTTGTATGCCATCAAGCAGGAGATGAGTCTGGAACATCTAAATCCTCAAGGCTGTTTCTACTGCAACAGAACCAATTACTTTTGTGTTGTTGACTAACTTTTCGTGGGCTATCCTGGCTCTTAAGAGCAAAGTGATTCTGAAGCAGACTATTTCCTGCTTGATTGTTTTAGGTATTAAGTTCTCCTGCATCCTTCCGAAGAAGAGTCCCCCGAGGATATGACTCCCCATTTGACGACAGCAACGTGTACCAAGTTTTTCAAGCTCTGTCGGATATTTTCCTTGGTACATGGCCTGTTTCCTCAGGTCCACACCTTGGAGGTGCTGCTTGATTATTGATTCAAGGGGTGAGAAATGTAAAATTTCATAGCTATTGTGAAAAAATCTTTCCTTTCTTTCAAGAACACAGAGGCAAGGATTATGCACTACTTTGATTTACTATGCTCAGCAATCTATTGAACAAACTACAACAAACTAAACTATCTTGTGACTACAAATTCCATAAGACCCTAACAGTAAGTAATCAACTGCTTCCATGGGAAAAAAAAGCCTACACAGAAAAATACTTTCTCTTTCTTCGTGCATCATGAAATTCCATCAGCCAGCACTCCATTGATGCTCTTGCTTCTGATCTGATCCTGAAACGAACAAAACATGAGATTCTACATTCACCAAGACGCTATTGCCATTAACCATTTCATAAATAGTATTAAGAATGCATATACTTCTAGGCAATTGTATTCAAATTCCTGGTGTGGGTGGGAACTAGACTGTCCTGTAGGATGGGATAACCTTGTTTTCATGTCCTTAATAGAATGAACTTTTCCTTCATAATAGCTTGGAAATTGAACACTTCATGTGAGGGCTGAACTTTTTCTATGGTTTCGACAAATTTAGTAGGACTGTATATAACAACAAGAGCTTCGGAATATGGAGACTTACAGCCTCATTATGAGGACCGACTGCCTCATGGTAACGGTCAGACCACCGCACTCCAGGCAGTCGGACCGCCAAATTACAACTTTGGCCAGTGTCCCTGCCTAAAGAACGCCGTCCCTGCCAGGAACATCATTCCCGATGTGACGGCAGTCGGGGTTCTAACCAGCCAGAGTGGCGCTGAACTCCATGCTGCCTGGCTGATTACAACCCTTCTTTCCGCCAGCCTTTTCATGGCAGGACCCTGCCATGAAAAGGCTAGTGGAAAGGCAGTGCCGCAGAGCCACAGGGGGACCCCTACACTGCCCATTGTCCAGGGTGCTGGTCGGCCCCCTCTGTGCAACGGTATAGTACTATATAGTAGCAGTGTTCCTGCCGCACTGACCGGTCAGCATGGCGAGGAAATTGTAATACACTCAGGTGGAATTGGGGGGATGGGGTGGGTACGGCGTCACCGCCATGGTAGTGACGTCCTCCTAGTGAGTATGATGGGACCCCCAAACTCCTAATGAGGCCTTTAGTCTGCATATATCAGTAAATGTTGATTTGTTTGGGCTATCTCAGAGTACCACTTCGAAAACCCTAAACTGACCTGGGTAATAGGTGTTATTGGTAACCTCAAACACACTCTTGATTCCCAAGGAATCCGTGGAAACAGATGTAGCACTTTCGTTTTGTCACTCTTGGAGGCCCAAGGTGTACACAAGAACCATATGAAAATGCATTTTCAAATCATTTATTGAAAGGATCATATTCTTACAAAGAAAGCATGAGCTGAGATTATTAGTAAAATGAGACATTTTTGTCAGTCATATTTCACAGCGGTTCCATGATATTTCGGCATGAACTGCTCCTTTCACAGAGTGTAACATGGATGCTATTTATAAAATAAAACACTTTCCTTATCACATTGTGACTGAGGTGCAGAACAGCTACTTTGGTTTGTCTACCCTAAACGGGTTGTTTTACTAAGAAGCACAAGAAAAGAATACAAGGGCATTACATTCTAATTGTATGACCCCGGACTAAATGTGCAGACTACAGGGCAACAAAGCCTACCAAGAATAAATGTGCAGTAGATTCTGCTGTTTACTGTAAAATATGTAAAAAGTAATCATTAGAAAAAGATGTCTTAGCTAAAACGCGTCTAAAATGAAGACTAAGCGCAGGCCCTTCAACACCCTCCGCTTGATCGGAAGGAGACTACTCAAGAAAACACAGCAGCACTAAAGGAATATAAAAAGCCTAAATTAACACAATTACATACTTTAATAATCCAGTCAAATGGTCAATGCCATTGGAAAAATGCCAAATTAAAAACCACACAACTGTAAAACAAAAAACAAAAATGAATAAAGCAAATTTTAAAAACAAGGAGCCAAACTAAGAGTCTAGGGAGCACTGGCAGTGTGGAACGATACACCTGAAACGTTTATAATGTCCATACAGCCATTGTGTTCCATATAGGAACCCCCATCCACAAAAGAAGCCTGAAGAGCAAGTTCCAGTCAGTGCCATTCCATTCAGCAGAAGCTGAAGCCATAGGTGCCATGAGTCGATCCTCCGAAGAGGTGCCAGAACCTTAGAACCTGGAGCGGAAGCATCCATCCAAAGTGGTGAAGGCTACTCATAATAAGAAACCTGCATCAACATAGGACAACACTAGAGGTGCATCTGCAAAGGACGCATGAGCAGATTCCTATCCATTGCCTGTGACAATTGTGTAGCAGGGCATAAGTCTAGTGCACACTCAAAAGAGCACCATAGAGAGTGAAACATTGGCTGTACACTCCGAAACCACAAAGGCCAGAAAAACAAAGACCAGTTCTAGCTCAGTTCCGGTAGCAGACACTCCAGAGTATTGTACCGTGCATTCACAGCACAGAAGTACGCCTGGCAGTTCCATCGCCATTTGACCTTGTTGTGGAACATCCACTGTAGAGCAACAAAAATGGAACCAAAATAAAGAACAAAAGAGTAACACAAGCAGAATGCTTCCAAACTCACTTGAACATAAGGAATGTATAAAACAGAATCACTCAAAGTACAGTCTGAAATGTAGAAACAAATCTAGACCCAGCCACTTCAAAAGTGTGCCACTCCAACAGTATTTGAAGCATTAAAAATGCGGTGCACAAGTTCACTGAAGTGCAGCAGCAGGTTAGTGATCAGGGGCGATTACACTTCTGAGGAAGGTCGGGCAACTTCGTAATCAAGTTTCTTGGGCAGATATTAGTGCCACGTCTTTTTGAAACAATAAGTCTTTCATTCAGCTTGACTTATCAAAGATAATTTTAGAAATGGGGACTGTTGGCCACTGGGTAACTTTTCCAGTTGTGTTTGCAGGATGCTATAAGATATTCATGCAGAAAGTCATGACCTTGGAAACAGCTAATACATAGGGGACACTTAGCTTAATTCCACAACACCCTTGGTTGTTCAGAATCAAGTAACTTACACTGGAAGGATACGGAAATACTGACTGGCACTCCCTTCAAATAACTTAAGTTAGCCATCGATGCATTACCAGCTCCATGCAGTTTAATCTCTTTACAGATTAAGTGACCTAAAGAAATTCAATGTTTGTTTCCACCAATAAAACGTCTTTGCCCCAACTCATACATCTGTCATTGAAGGGAAGAAACCAAGCTTCATGTGTAAATAAAAAAATAAAAAATCCACCCGTCTGCTTGCATCTGCCTACTTAAAAATGTTTCAGACATGATCCAAATTGAAACGTCGAGCTTGATAAAGAAACAAAACCATGACTGAGCTATATGTCTGAATGAGTTTCAGCAACTGTGAAAGGCAATTTCTCTAAATGCTCTATATTAAGCAGAGTGTACAAGGCTTCTTTTTTTTGCCATCTGTTGCATCCTTGACAAGTTATAAGCCAAAAACAATTCTGTTGCGTTCAAATATTTCCATGGCACACAATTTCATTTTAAAACCTGCATTGTCGAACTCTATTGCAAAATTGATCTCAGCTGATTTTGACCATGTTGAAGGTTAGACATGTCATTTTGTATATCAAATGCAGGTGACACAATATTATTCAATGAATAAATACGAGTAGAACATGTAGTCATGCCACTATCAACAACAGCCAATGCCTTTTCTAGATTTTCCGTCTCAATATCTCGCAACCGTTCAGCAGCTTCCTGTTGAGAAGTTTTCCAAATTTAATTGTAAGTGGCATACATGAAATGTTTATATTGGGAAATATGGGACTTGTAAATCCATGTTTGAAAGAAGTGAAAAATGTTTAACTGCAGTCAAGGTGAAATGTTCTAACCTCTGGCATAACCTTCCTACGCTTTAGGTAGTTACCACACTCTAGTGTTGAGACTGAATATACCGAGGTTCTTGTCTGCTTTATTTTAAACCTGTGGAAGAGTTAACAAAAACTCAAGTTGCAGGCATTGGTGTCAATGGGCCACCCTACCACCCATCTAAACCAGAAAGTAATGATTGTATGCACCATTCTGCACCTTTTCTTCATTGTAATTCATGTACTGTTTCCAATTGTCAAACCGTGCAACAGAGAGAATGATAGATTTTTAATGTTAGCTAGCTCAGGACATGTAGTTTAAATATATAATTTCTTGAGGAATTCACACATGGCCAAAATAAATCAGTGTTCTGGACCTGCAAGTGTCACGTACCCCAAACTGATTTAAAATTCATATTGCCTTTCCAATGTCATAACCCTTGAGGGAGAATTGGAATAAAACAACTTTGTGTCAGCATATTTTTCTTCACTTTGGAGGGCGTAAGCCTATAATAAAACAAAACAGGGTCTGGAGGGGGCATGACCAGAAGAATAAGGGAACCTTTTCAATTAATGTCGGGGACTCCCTACAGGTGGTGTTAGGCATTGCTCCCACTGTATGTATTTAAAAACAGCACAAGGATTACTAGCAATTTGTATATAGTGATGTGCATAATGAAGGTAGCAACACATTTCCCCATAATTCGCAGAATTCAAATAGAAGTCTTCATTTCCAAATACTGTGTAGGATTCTAATTCAGGTAGCATATTAGAAGCGGTCACAACATCCCATTTATCAGAAATGGAACCTGGGGTGACTGTTACCCGTAGCAATCTTAAACATAATGAATTTGCCAGGTCTCTTTCAGACCAAAACGGTCATAGGGACCTTATACTAGGCAATTCCATTATGGGCAGGAAATACAGTAGTTTTCACAAGAGACAAGTCTCTTCTGACCTCGTGAAGAAGAATGGGGTGTAAGTACTTCAGCTACCAGTTCTGGAGAAAAAAATGATTGAGGAGGGAGATTCCATTCAACAGCAAAAAATACTGCAACAAATCCAGTCCAGATGAAGAGAAAAAACAGGGAAAAAAACAATTCAAAGGTAGAACCGTGGGGGAATCGAATAAGTGTTTTTTCACCCAAAACAATTGTGCACATGCACCATGCAAGGAAGTATGTGAAGAATTTGAAAAGAGATCATCTGGGTCAGCAAAGTAACCCAAGGCAGTCAGTGCAAAAAACAGGAACCTCACGCAGCAAAGGAGGGCATGTAAGTATCTCTAAAAGCAGTTGATGATAAACAGTTTCATTGTCAGGAGCGGCAGTAGAAAACTGTAATCTCACATCAAAAACGTATCCTGTATTTGCAGTGGTTACAAAAATGAGTGCAAGTGAAGCATCAGAAGACCGCAGCGGAGAATAAAAATATTAGGACTGCATAGTGCATGTAGAGGGATCTCTAGCAGGGTGGGGAACAGAGATAAGGAAATACCCAAATAGCATTGTGGCCCTTTGTAGAGAAATGGCCACATGATGTAACTTGATCAAATCAATGGAAACTTGTAGTTTCTGTTTACAACCACCAAGTGATGGCAAAATCATAGTTCATGTACTTTTGTTGTGGAGCCATTTTAGTTATAGCTCCATGCACGTTGATTTAACCCACTAGGCTGCCGTGAACTTTAACCTAGATATATTTTATTCAGCTTCGTCTTATTGTTACAATAACCATTTTTACGGTCTTGTTTTATTTCCGTCTATCTAACTGTTTTTGCCTAAGCCAGCACTCTGTTCTCAAACAAGTCATTCTTGATCACTCTGTGCTTTTTCCAAGGCTACAACACGGTACATTGCCGGTGAATGTGGTAGAAGTTTAGTCCCAACACGGTACATTGCCGGTGAATGTGGTAGAAGTTTAGTCTCCAACATTCGTAGAAAATACACATCTTTACGTAGTACACTTTCTCAGTATATCACCTGGTATTATAAAAACACTTCCTTGTCCCTTACACATTAGAGGGAGATTCCAGCCAGGGAACCACGACTGTATGCTGATTGCCGAATGCTTCGCTACAGATGCTAACGCAGACCGCAGGCCTTTGCTCAGGTATGGGTGTTGATGTCTTCCCAGGGGAACCTGAAGGGCATACTTAAAGCTTAACATGCTGTGCTCTGTCCTAGCCTAAGTAGGGATTAGTCCATTGAAAATAGTGACAATATGATAGCGTTATTTTTATGCTTCACTCTTCTCGTCACAATTTTAATACTGTCATGTTGTGTCGTCCTGGTTATTGCAGCTCATGCCTTGCTATCTAAGATGCAGTTGTTTTATCAAACTCATTATGGAAACATATACTGCTTCTGTTTGTCATTTATATACGAGACTGAATTGTAAGTGAGAGAACTGAGTGACCACGACTTCCCTGAGAAGCCAAGTATGTCATGCGCCTGGCTGCCCAATCATCACTACCCTTTGGTGGGGATGAGGCACTGCTAGTTAGCCGGAGCATAACCCGGATTGAAGCGACAGTCTAACCCACTGCTGGTGACACCTAAGTCTCCCACACCGCGGGAGATTCTGCCGCTCAAAATCCAGTAGTCTCATTAGAATAATGAGAGCCTACGTGACACTTTGAACAGCAAGGATAGTCACCAGTGCACAGTAGGACAGGCCAAACTCTTTCTTGTCTGCAATCTTCTCCCAGACTAGATTACCAACTTTAGGAATCCAGCCAGAAATGGCTGGTTGCTCCTTCACTTTGTCAGTGGCAAAATGTTTAGAATATTCTAGTACTCCTCTCGGAAGCCTTATAATTCCTATAAAACAGCGAAACGTTCGTTTATGTCAAAGGGTGCATCTGTTGTGTGTATGCCAGGGTTATAATGATCTGGAACATACATTTGGACCCTGAAAAGGACCTCCTCATTGGTCTGACCACCCAAAGAGGATCTAGGCAGATTATTTAAAGCTTTGGACTCAATTCAGGCAATGGATCCAGCTTCGACCTGAGCCTAATACTCTAGCTATTAAGGAGTACTTCAAGTCATGGTTCATCCGTTCCACTGTAAAGTTTCCCTCAGGATGATAGGGGTGGAATATTGGACAGCACCGACCAGGGTGCTCATGGTATTCCGGTAATCCTTGGAGGCAAAAACTGGTCCCTGGTGCAAGTGAAATACCGCCATTGTATATGTACCGATAAAGACTTGCAAATCATGAACTATAGTTTGAGCGAGTATGGCCACAACCATTGAAATAGAGAATATGAGTCAACAGCCAATAAAATAAATGCATATGTACTTTCTTTATGAACTGGTCCGCAGTGATCTAAATAGATACATTGTAATGGCTTTTTTTAAACAAAAATTGGTGTCTGCGGTGGGCGTGCAGTGGTGGAACTTTTAATTTGTTGACAGATGTCACAACAAAGGAAATTTTTTAGTTTAGGAATGTGCGGTAAGGAATATTGTGGGCATTTAACAGATTGGAGTATTTTGCTGGATAATTTATTGGTGGGGCGTGCCACTAGCCGAAGCAGTGACACAGCTACAATGTCATCATCTATTCTCATATGTGAATGCGTAATCACAGCTACTACAACAGTCTGAACAGCCGCTTTGACAGCTTCATCAGCCAATGAATTCCCGAGAACATGTACACTCTAGTGGTAGCTGTGGTGAGCAGCCACGACTTATCTAGGAGGAGTGTGGAGCACTTGCAATACCACAGTAGTCACACAATAACTTATCACACAGGAAAGGAACCACACAGTGTTTCAAAAATAAAGGTACTTTATTACAGCAGCACCAAACTAGATTACTATAGGCAAACCGACTTCTCGGGGTAAGTACACACAAAATATACACAGGTAAGTATTAGGAAACACACAAAATAGCAAGGGGCCTATAGGTGGGCCAAATCATATACTAAAAAAGAGGAATGTTAGAATGGATTCCCCCACCGGAGGATATGCAGTAGTTAGCCAAGGGTCGGGAGAGAGTGGCCCCCAAAAGGTGCGTCTCTAGAAGACCCCCATCGACCAGAAGAGCAGAGGTAAGTAACCTGGTCGTCACATAGGCTAATGTTGGGACTCATAAATGGAATATTGCAATACAAGTGGTACCCAATGGTGGTTTCTGGAGGAAGGAAACCTGTAAAAGAAGGGGACACAGTCCAGTCCGCGCAGCAGTGCACAGGTGGGGCAGGAGACGATTCCTACCCTTCTGTGAGTGAAGATCCGTGTAGACGGTGGTGGATGAAGTCCAGCTGCCGAGTCTAGGAGCTGCAGAGGAGTCCTTGAAGTCGCTAGGAACTTTCCCTCGACGGATGCTGGATAGCAGACGGGTCAGTGGTCAGGGGGATCACCAGCAAGCCAGAGCAAATGCAACTGGAGCTGTTGGAGAGTTGCAGAGCTGAAGAGGGCCAGCAAGGTCCTGGGGACTCAACTCTTTCAGTGGAGTATGGGCTGACCTTAAGAAGACATGAAAGCCAGCAGAAGCAGTCGGAGCCCCCACGAGCAACCCACTGGCAGCAGGCACACTAAGACGCAGTGAGGCCCAGGCAGCACACATGAAGAAGAGTCCCACGTCGCTAGAAGAGGAGACTGTCCTTTCAGAGGTAGAGTGTTGGGGCTACTTGGAGCCTGAAGATCCCTCGGAGCAGGAGTTAACAAACTTTGATTGCTGCAACAGTTGCGGTGCACAGAGGTTCTTGGAGGAAAAGGCAAGGACCCCAAGTCCCCCAAGTTGGACAGAAGGTAGAGTGTACCCAGAGGACCCCTCAGAACTTCCACCTGTGTGCAGGTCCAGAGAACAGCAGATCCCAGTATCCAGACATCGTTGCCATAGCGTTTGCAGATGCAGGGGAGTGACTCCCTCTCTCTAAGGGAGATAATTTTTTGCTTGTTTTGTTTGGTTCCTGTGAAGTCCAGCAGTGGTTCCGGTAGGCAGGAGCAGAAGAGGTTGTTGCAGACTAGTCCTGGTGGAGTCTTGCATGACAAATCTGATGACCCAACCAGAAGGGAGTTCCTAAATAGCCCAAAAAGGGATTTGGTTACTTTGCAAGATGACCACCTATCAGAGGGGTTCACTGATGTCATCTTCCTACCGTGACCAGTCCGGTGCTCCCAGGGGCCCCTGCCCATCTTTTTTCCAAGATGTTAATCAAGTGGCCACCTAGAGGAGCTCTGAGAACCACCTTTGCGGTGGTGATGGACAGGGGAATGGCCACTCGCCTTTCCTTTTGTATAGTTTCACACAAGAGCATGGACCGGTGGTCCCTGGACTTGTGCAAATCAGATTATGCAAGGAGGTCACCAATGTAAACCGGTGGTGTGGGGAGGCTACTCCTCCCCCGCTGTGTAACACCTATTTCTAAGGGAGTAGATGTTGCACCACTCTTCCACAGGAAATACTTTGTTCTGCCTTGCCCTACTTGACCTGGTTAAGCAGCAGGAGGGCAGAATCCTGTCTGAGGGGCTGCAACAGTGTGGGGTGCTTGAGGGCCCTGGAAGAATGGTAGGAGTAATACTGGGAGGGTCCTGCATTTAATCTTGCCACCAATACTGACATCAGTATTGGGGTATGATTCCGACAAATTTGATACCTAACATGCCTAGATACTGAGTTAACATAATGTAGCTGGACCATAGGTAGTGACCTTTGACCAGTACATAGCTAAAATGGCTTCCCCGCACTTATGAAGTTCAGGGAATTGGAAGAGGAGTTCGTAGGGGCACCTCTGTTCCCAGCAGGGGAGCATACACCCACAGGGATCTGCACCCTGCCCTTAGAGCTGGAAGGGCCTACCTTAGAGTTGACTTACAGTGACCTGATGTATTGACTAGTGTTGAAAGGGTGCATGCATCTTTTCACGCAGGCTGCAAATGGCAGGCCTGCAGACACAGTTTGCATGGGCTCCCATTAGTGACCTAATACTTGCTACAGCCCGTGGGCGACCCCTGGTGTACCAATGCCCTGGGTTCCTAAGTACCATATACTGGATACCTATAGGGGTACACCAGTATGCCAATTGTGGGGTGTAAAAGGGTATCAGGACAGCCACATTTAGAGGCGAGAGTACTATTACTGGGGTCCTGATTAGCAGGATCCCAGTGAAAACGGTTCAAGGACACTGACAGCAAGCAAAAGGTGGGAGTAACCATGCCAGAAAGATGGACTTTCTTACAGTGTGTGAATTACATAAACCAGTGGCAAAGCAACTTTAAGAGCTGCCACCTTTTCCCAAAGCAACATTTGCTTCATAGCGTTACCTTTAGAATATCTGAACCCATTCAAATGCCAATAATGTAAATTATCATTATAAGGCTGGACTTAGTAATAGAAATCACACACTATAAGTGTTAGACATTCTGGGTCTGTATTCTGCAGTGCCAGAACAAAAGCTTTCAATTCAGCCATCTGAGTGGTACAGTGACCCAGAGTTTCTGTATATATGTGTTTTGTGCCTGAAATAGACCATCTTTCATGACACCATTTACTTGAAAGCCGTGGGATTGACTAAACCATCAATAGATATTATGTAATCACACTGATCTAGAGGCAGAATTTCATTTAACTTGGGGGGTATTCTTGTTAATATTGGAGAAATTCCTGTGCTCACACTGGGTCACAGACCTAATCTACATCAGTAGCTTGGCCCACTTTATCCATTGTGGATGTAGGGCTTTTGTGTTAGAAGTGCTTTCCTTCGTGACTGCCTCTAAGACTGAAATGGGAGAAACCACAATTACACATCTCTCCAGAGACGGTGAATGTTCTTTTAGGACAGGTGTTTGAATGCAGTCATTTTTTTCCCTGTGGATGCAAAACTCATTACTATGTTGGGAGTATAGATGTGATTTATGTGCTATCTGTACAGTATCACCTTCATTAATGGTGACTTGTAACCACTGAAACCCGCAATTATGTGGATTACTAAATTAGTCTTGTTAGCACAAGTATGTAAGTGTTTAGATGCAAGACTGTCTGTAATGTTCAAAAGACAAGTAATTTGTTCCATAATAGAATCTTTGTTAGAAAAATAAGGACACATTAAATCATACAGTGTGCACAGTGGGTTAAACCAATCTGGTATGTATGTTCTACCAAAGCTCAAAGTCTAAAAGTGATTTTAGCTTATTCATGTATTCCGTTGTAAGAGAGCACACTTCTCTAAGAAATGTGGTACAAGGCTTCTGCCGTCATTTGATAATTCATATCCTAGAAACAAGACACTAAGAGAAGCAATTTTAGATTTTGGAAAATTGAATTTATAGCAATGGTCTGCAAATCCTAGAACTATACGATCCACTTTAGCCAAATGCAGGTTTAAATCATCATCTGTGTGGTAAATGTCGACGTAATACAGTGGTTCTAAATCATTTGTTTGTAAAATTGATGTGACAGGGACAGCAAACATAACTGGACTATTCTTATATCCTTGTGCAAATGCCCAATGCAGTTTTATCTTTTTTATGAATAATATTGTTCATTAAAGCTGTGCTTTTGAAATTTTGAATAGCAAAAGTTTGTGTATGATGTTTAAATTACTATAGAATAAGATGTGCAATAGGAATGATGTGGCTTAGCTAATAGAAATAAAGGATTATTCAATTATTTATAGGAGAGATACAAGGCTCAAGGACACCTTGAACTGTGATAACATTTCCCTAACATGGCGTTTAGCCTCATGTTTACTGGGGTATCGTGATTGCACTCACAGACTGGACCGTATAGATATTACAGGATAAGGTGACACTTGATCCCAGCTTGCCTGGTTCGTTTTAATGCTGGGGCTTGTGCAAGACCTATTCTGTGGCAAATGCTTCTTTACCTTCTTTGGGTACAAGAACAGAAAAGTATGGTAAAATTACATCTTCCCCCGTGGGAGTTTTCTAACAAACTTAAACGACCAAGTGTCATATGCATTAATCAAGTTCGGGCACAATATTCCTTTAGTAGAATGCAGTATATCACCCTTGATTCTGGAGTTTCAACTTGTATATAGTTATTAGTCGATTTCGCTGCCAGAAACTCTTGAAGAGTCTATCGGGACTTCTGCTGCGCTGATGAGCAGAGTTTTTGCCCACACGTTGTTCAGAAGAGTTCTGAGTATTTGTGGCATATTTAGTGGAAATGCCTGCCACTTTCTCCTTTTAAAATTGTTTGTCGTGAAAGTTTTTCTTCCTTTTTCATGATATCAGAGGAGCATTGTGAGTCAGTTTTCAGTTTCACATACTCTTCCTGTATGTGTTCGCCTCGTCCTGCTCTGACTTTGTCTGCGGAGTCCTGAAAGAAACCAGAAGGACGTGTATCAGAACAGTGATAGTTATCAGGTTGTTTAATTGTATCACAGTTACGTAAATGAAAATGTTTTTCAGTGGACTCCAGCTGTGGAGATCCACTCTTTGTTTTAGTTTTATCCCTATTTTTGGTCTTTTTTTTTCATTATCAAGAATCAAGTGTCTGCTTGTGGTATTGATGTAGCATGTGTGATGGTATGTATGGTAGCAAAGACCGTACCCTATGTTGCGCAATCTTTAATTGGGGGAACCATACCAAGTGGAAAACACATACTGAGAAATGTATTTTGGTGTCCCATATGAGGAAACACTTCTTAAAGCTGATTTAGCATTTTGTGCAATTTAAAACTGAATTTCCTACCATTTGGTGGGGATTTTACCCATTATGGCATTACTATTAACTGGACTAATAATTAGCAGGCACAGCTAACTGTGGCTGTCCAGCTTGAAGAGCCCTGGCTGGGGCAGTAGTTATTGTACGCATAAGAAACTGCATTAAGCATCTATATAATGTAAGTGGGTTAGAAGAAAAAGCCTGTCAGCCTGATTTACGTTTGGATAGGGCGTATAGCCTGCCAATGCTGGCCAGGTTGCCTCCTCATTGCTGAGCCGACCCAGTCTTACATGGAGAACTGTATATGGAGGGCACTTGATACGTTAATGCAATTTTTAAATACCCATAAGGTCCATAAGCACTTTGAACTGCAGCTGCAATGCATGTTTGAAATGTCTGTACACTGGCATCGACTGCCGGAAAAATATCCCAGGAATACAAAACTTTGCATTTATAAGCTTTGTGTACCTCAACCACAAAGGTAACTTTCTCCGCTGCCATTGGTGAGAAAATGTGCAGTTACTTCCTGTCTACAGTTAACAGGAATATTCACTGGTTGTGCCGTATGGAATTCAAAGAAAGAAAACACTGTAGTGTAGTTATCCTTTGAAATCGTTTAAGCTTGAACAACCTACAGACATAAATAGGTGTTTCCTATTAAGCTGAGGAGGATGAATCCTTTTCACCATGACCGCCTCCGTGTAGAGGTGAAAAGGAGCCTTGGGCAGTTGCAAGAAAAACTATTCAGGAGATCCATTAAATAAGTACCATGTTATATGGTTCCTACAAATTTAGTAGGATTGTGAATATAACAAGAGCTTCACAATATAGCGACTTAGTTTATGTGGGTAATAGATGTTATTGGTCACCTCGGATATAAACACTTTGAATCTTGAGGAATCTGTGAAAACACATTCAACCCTTTTTGTTTTCTCACTCTTGCGTGCCCAAGGCATACACAAGAAAGATGAGAAAATGCATTTTCAAAACATTTATTGAAAGAACCGTATTCGGCAAAGAGCATGAGCTGCGATCATTAGAAAGATGACATATTACTGTATTCACCATTACTAAAATGGTGAAAAATACAAACATTTCAGCCATGTTAATTGTTACTAATGTTACCTCACTCCTATCTGGTACTGTACTAAACTGAGCATAGTGGGAGTGCCATCTGCCAGATCAGTTGGGATAGTCGAACTCCCATACCTTCGTTTTAGGTGTCAGAAAGCTGGTCTAAGTGCACAGGGTGTCTTCCTTCACCAGATGAAGGTCTCAGTCAGCCATGGCAATTCAGCTGGAAGTGCCCCTTTCACAGAGTGTAACATGGATGCTGTTTTATAAAATAAAACACTTTCCTTATCGCACTCTGACAGAGGTGCAGAACAACCACTTTGGTTTGTCTAGCATAAATGCACAAAAAAGAAAATCAGGACATCACATTCTGATTGTATCACCCTGGACTATGTGCAGACTACAGGCAGGCTATGCCTACTAAGATTAAATGTGTATGCAGCACATCCTCATGTTAGTGGAACATATGTAAAATGTCACGATTAGAAAAATGTCAAGCTAAAACTGAAATCTAAAATGGAGACTAGCCTGATTATGCAGGTTTAATCTTGGTGGCTACCAATGATGCGAACCCATCACTGATTTAGAATAACATTTCTTAAAGGTTGAATCCGAAGACCGATCTGCTGCATTTAGACTATACCTTAAATGTCTGCCTAGATTAAAGGCTTCGAATGCCATGTCACCCTGGTTGAGTGAGCCCCCAAACTAGAATTATCTTCTGCCTCGTGCATGACTCGGTCAACAAATCTTGCTGTTGTAAGTAAAGAAACCGGTGTATACTGCGTTTTGATCGCAATCAGAAGGTGCCTTAACCTCTGTGGCTTGAGTTCTTTTGTCATACTTTCTTAAGCCCGTAAGCATCTCACCACGCAGTTGAGGGTTATTTGGGAATGCAGGGTAAGTGACCATCTTAGTGTGGAATTTGGTGTTACTAGACACTATAGGTGAAACTCCCTTAAGGGTGAATAGCCTTGAAGACGCTTCAAGTGCTTTGATACTCCTTTTTCAAGAAATAAGGCACAAACACAACTTAGATAATTCCTTCCTGCAAAGAATTGGTTTGGCCTGCTAAGGTTCCAAGAATTTTAGAACTACATTATTGTCATAAATATTTTGTTCTTGGGCTATCGTGAGGCACTCCCTACAGACCCTCTTCAAATTAGCAGTTGTTCCCCTGATGTTACTCCTTTCATATGGAGATGTACTGAAATAACTGATCTGCATGGGTTGATTGTACTGTAATCCATATCTTTCGGGGTCAGTTTCAATAAAATCGCAATGTAGACCAAATCAGATCCCATAGAATCTAGACTTTGTTCCGTACGCTAGTGGGACCAGCTACACCAGGCAGAACAATATTGACATTAGACTCAGATCTGCCTTCTTGATAAAATCTGAAGTAAATTCTGAAAGGCCCTTCAATTCTCCAAGCCATGAGTTGGAGCGTTCCCTGCCTTATCAAGGATGTGAGTTGCCATGAACATCCTTTAGACTATTTTGGGGATGTTGGATTGGAGAAAACGGACCTGGAAACCAAGCTTGATCCACAAAGCTTTCACCACCCCCAAACACATGTTCTATCTCCTAACTTGTGCCTTAAGCCTCATGGTCCTGTATAATCAAAGGGATGCATAGATGAGTTGCTGCCCCCAGTCCCCTAGGAACGCATCTGTTGCCTCTGCCATTGGATCCGTTCTCCAGTAGGAAAATCAATGCAGTTGATGGTCCAGCCTTGATGCAAACATCTAGCATGTTCCCGGCCTATTCATAATCAGGTTTAACAGTCCGTCCAGTGGTAATGCACTGAAATCCCAAAGATGCTTGGAATTCCAATTTGGAATCAGATTGAACCTCTGGATAGATATTTTGTTGTGACCGAAATCCTTCCGTCCAGGCAGAATTGCCAAAACTCCTTGGCTAGATCTGCTAAGACCTTAGACCTGGTGCCCTTCAGGGGATTTATTTATTGGTTAATGCGCCATTGTCTATCTTCACTAAGATTGAGCATAATACTGTTCTTCGTTACGCACTTAACTACCAATGAGCATGCTGGAAGATCTAAGCAATTGATGTGTAGTCTTGACTCTAGTTGAGACCATGGTCCCACAGTAGCAATGCTTTCACATCTGGGCACCCACCCGAACACATGGCGTCTGGTTCTATGACTAAGCTCAGAACAGAACCAAAGATGGGTTTGCCCTTCCATGCATCCATATGGTCCAGCAAACACTGAATGTCTGCCCTAGCTTCCTGTATTAGGGGAACTATTTCTTTATAGGTAAGACCCGTCCTGAGATGTGGCTCTGTGAGTCTTCGAAGGGGATAATAATGAAAGGGCTCTGGGATGATCGCCTGGCACAAAAACGGTAGGATCCCTGCTATTCTGGCTAAGTGTCACAACGCAATCCCTCTCCAGAATCCTCCTGCGCTCCCTTTGGATGAGTGCTATTTTCCTCTGTGGCAGTGTCTCCTGTGATGAGTCAGTGATGAAGCTCAACAAAATTATCCTGTGAGCGCTTTGCATTCAATTTTCGTTACTGGCAGTTAACCCAAGCCGTGAAGAAAGGACATCACCAAATCCAGCTCCACTCTGAACCATACCATATCTTGGTACATGAATGATATATTGTTTAAATAGACAAAGAACCTCATGCCTTTGGATCTTACTAGCTCCATAACTGGCCTGAACATAAAGCGTAAAGATGGATAGGGCTGCAAATTTGTATGCTTGACTCCAAAGAAATGGAAGGAATCTTCTGGGAGGAAGAAATTCAGACAACTGGGTTACCTCCTGTGAACTGAACTCCTCGCGGTTTGAAGCACCCAGGCGTCTCCTGTCACCTTTTTGCACTTGTGAAGTCAAGCAGACATGCTTCCCCCTTCTTTAGTTGGAAATAACAGGTTCTCCTTACTTGTCCGTCTAACTTGTGCATTGTTTGCACTCTAAAAGGCTCCTCTGTTACCACAACCTCTGCCAGTGTGTGGAAGAAGCACCCAAAGTTTCTCTGGTCCTTCTTTTAGGATTTGTTTTAAAATTAAGCTCTCTGGTAAATAGGAACAGCTTGTTGATGACCTCCTGCCTCTACCTGTCACTCTGAAAATCTTCTGTCCAAAAACATTCTTCATCAGTTGCCAGCCTTTATCCAGCTAGATAAATGTGGTTATGAATTTGCTCAGCTCCTCTGTGAATGGGTCTGCAAAAGGCCTCCATCTGCCATAGAACCTGTGTCCATAGAGGATGACTCACCTAATCTTGGGTGTATTTTGATTGGGGGGGTGCAGTGCCGATGGAGGCAACAGAGATAAACACATGATCTACTCTGCTTGTTTGCACTGAGTATTAATATGATTCAGGGTGGGAGTCCTGTTACTGTCTACTGGTCATGTCATCGACCCTGTGAGTTGATATGAAATTGTGACAGGAAGACTTGACGGCCGCAACATTGCGCTGGGTAACATCCACGGCCCAAATATTAATCACATAGAGTTTTGGGAGGAACTGTCTCAAAAACACGCACCTCAGATCAGTCCTCCTGGGTGGTGATGATAACTGTCTCGCTGGCTTAGAACTGGATCGATCTCACCCATCCCTTCGCAGGCACCGGACACACGAGTGGGCCTGTGCGTTAGCGAGCTGGCCATGAGAATGGCGGGTGCTTGACACCTGGTGGTTACAACACCCACAGGATCAAGACTATTCCTTTTTTACCAGCCTCCATGGTCTCCATGTGTGACTAGAAGCCCTTCTCTGCACGCCGGATGTTTACGTACTGGTAGCCAGCACTAAATATTTGAGTACCATTTCCGATCAAAACCCGCTATTCATGGGATTGCAATGGGAGATCGGGTGTCCCAAGATACCAACATGGTGCTTGAAGGACCTGGTCTTGAGAGACCCGATTGGAAACAACATAACTCAATGCTTTGAGGACAATACAGGAACCCCAGAGTTTCCTCTATCTGAGTGGGATGCATTCAAAGTAGTGATGAGAGGGAGTTGTATTTCAGAGACAGTGGGAAGCTGAGGGACTATGCTACGAGAGACCTTTGCAGTGGAGAAAACCCTAAGAACGCACTAAAGATGTCGCTCGGGACACCTGGAATTATATCCAGACCTCACTGCAAAGGAAGAGGTGGCCACGAAAGTAGAATGATTACGATGCTTCGATTATCGCAACTATATGGTACGAGAACACGCTGAACGAGACAGCACCAGCCCCCTCTTGGCATGGCTTATGAATCCAGCCAAACCAGAGTTGTTAATTGAGGAATTTACAGCTGATTATGGCCGCTGGGTGTATCATTAAGATGACCAACAGTGAATTCCATATCTGTTATGCTCAGATATATGGCAAAGGAGTCAAACTCCATGCAGACCAGATTAGTTTTTGACTCCCTTCCGGCTATCACCCAAGAGGACGCTGACATTCTGGGGTGGGGTCGGGGGCAGGCGCTCTATTACTGTCCAAGTTCAGAGCGGCCACAAAGGCTATGGCTTGGAATAAAACACCTGTGACAGACTGGCTGACCGAGGAATTACATGCCACATACCTGGAAACAATGGCCTCCAAATTAGTTGACATGTATAACACCGCTAAGGCTATAGGACACCACCCACACTTCACTCCTGAAGCCAAAATAGTCCCCTTATTGAAACCCAGAAAAGAGCCACATGATAAATGAGCCTTCCGGTCTTTATCAGTGTTAAACACGGACTATAAAATATATTTTAAAAAATTAAATATAATCTATTGTGCAAAATTCTGGCCACGCGCATCCTCCTGCATATGCCATCCCTCATCCACAGGGATCAGGTGGGCTTCATACCAGGGTGCAATACAGTCCATAACATCCGGCGGCGCTGTTCGCTACTAGACCCCGTGAAGAGGGAAGAGCGACTATCTTCGCAGTAGACATTAGAAAAGCCTTTGATAGTCTGTAGTGGCAGTTTCTATCTATTGTTGTGAATCAGATGGGAGAGAACTTTATACCCTGGTCCAGACTGCTCTGTGCCAATCCGATGGCTAGAGTCCGCACCGGGCGCTCGATCTTGGAGCGCTATGGAGTAGAGAGGGGAACCAGGCAAGGCTGCCTGCTCTCCCCTTTGGCATTTCCCTGGCATGTCAGGCCTGAATGGGAGCCGTGCACTGAGGTCTAGAGACTGGAGGTTATACCCATGATATTGCGCTGTACGCGTATGACCCGCTTCTTTTTCTCTGGGATGATGTGGAGGAACTGTGGGGAGCCCTCGCTATGTTGGACAGTTATGGATCCCTATCGGGTCTTATGGGTTAACTGGTGCAAATCTTGCCTGTTCCCAGTGCAAATCCCAAGGCAACCCCGGTGGACTTGGTACACCTGTTGTGGGAACCTGATTCTTTTCAATATTTAGGTGTCTGGGTATACCATAACCCCTATGACCTACTAGAGGGAAATTTGGGCAGAGTAATTAGGACCCTCACGACCAGTGCCACCTTTTGGGCATCACTGCTGCACTCCACAGCAGGTAGTAGCACTACTGAAAATGGTAGCTCTGCCCTGCCTGGTATACCGTTTGTAGGACTCTCTTACCTCCTATTTTCATGACATAGATAAGATGGTAATGAGTTTCATCTAGGGTTCTGGGTGACGAAGAATAGCCTTACCTAACCTACAACGCCCAGCGATGGATTGGGGGGGGGAATGGGGAGAATGGCTGGAGCTGGCAGGTGGGGGGGAGGGGAGTGGGAGAGGGAGCTGGTGGGGGAGGGGGGCTGGTGGGGAGCATAGGGTGAGGGAGCCTGGCCGGGGGGGCTGGTGGGTAGGTGTGGGCATAGGGGGAGGGAGCTTGGCGGGGAGGGTGGGGCTGTTGGGGAGGTGGGGGTCTGGTGGGGGGGGCTGGCAGGGGGGAGGAGGGGGGTTGGCGATAGGGAGGGGGCTGGCAGTGGGAAGGGGAGCTGGGGGGAAGGCGGGGCTGGCGATGGGGGGGGGGGGGAAGGGGGGGATAAAGGGAGCTGCCGAGGGGGAGGGGGGCTGCCAGGGAGGTGGGAGTGGAGGTGTTGCGCTCCCAGGCTTAGAGGCCTTTTACTTAGTAGCACAGATTCAATGGCTCATGCAGTGGGTGGCAAGCAGACAGTTGCCAGGCAGGGATATTTCCCTATTGGCTCAGAAGGTAACTAGACTTCCTTCACCTGGAACTATAGACACCATTGAGTTCCAAATCGTACATCACTCTTGGGCTTACAGCCTTCTCAAGGTGTGTATGTGGCTCCCATACTCCCCGGATATCCCACTCAGATTTCTTGAGGAATTACCTCATGGGGGATTTGGGGAGGGCTCGCAACCTGGCGGGAATAGGGATGACCACAGTAGAAGCAGTCTTTGAAGTGCTCCTTTCTTTTGAAGAGCTACGGCTGAGATATGACCTTCCCTGGGGCCACTTCCGATTGTACAACGGGCTCACCGTGACCATTTAAACACACGAGACCGACCTGAGGGAGCCATCTGGTGCCGCATACTACCAGTATAGTCTGATGGCATCAGGGACGTATAATGTAATCACATGCCTCTATAAATGCTACTGAGGGTATATTATGGCCCCTCTGACAACACAAAGGCTGATGGGAGACAGATCTTGATATGGCCATAGGTGAGGTTGTATGACGGAAGAACACATTCTGTTGCAGTGCATGGTGTTACCATGCATTCGTTAAAACAAGAATGCCATTACCATGCAAAACCTTTACCATGCATGTCTTTACAACAATTTACGTTGTAAAAGCTTGTATGTTAGACATATGCTTGGTAAAGGTTTTCCCTGGGTCCTAACCCCGGTCCCCTGCGCGACACAAACACCACCCCCTCACCCCCCCTCCCCCCAAGACACCAGCCCTCCTAAAAACGACCCTGTTCTAAAATCAGACCCCAGTGCGTCCCCCAACACCCCATCCCGCCCAGGCCCCTGCTCGTCTTAAAACGACTTGACCCCTGCCCTTAAACTGGACTCCACCATCAGCCCCCCTACAGCCCTTCTAAACACTATCTGACCCCCTGCCCTAAAACTGGACCCCAGTGTGACACCCCGCACCCCTGTAAAAAAAAAATATATACCAGTCCTCTGCCCTGAACCCTAAAACAGTACCTCCTGCCATGAGCCCTAAAATTGTCATCCCGTCCCAAGGCTGAAAACCGCCCCCCTGCCCTAAAACCATTCCCCCCCCAAAACCCCAAAACCGTCCATGCCCTGAGCCCTACAACCACCTGAAAACTGTCACCCCTGCCCTAAAACCGTCCCTGGCCCTACAACCATCATACCTTTACATGATAATTCATTGTAATGGTATGCGTGGTAAAGGCTATTTGTGGTAATGACGCATGTGTTGAAACACACGTGTGGTAAATGCTATTCGGGGTAACCTATGGCTGTTTCCCATAGGTGATAGGGCCTGGGATGATACCCTATACAATACCACTAAAGCGACCAGAAGCCTCAGATTTAAGTGCATTAACCTTCTTTATCCTACACTGGGCGTATCTCAAACCTGGGAAATTCAATAGATACTTCCCACTAGAAGAAGCCGAGTGCCCTCTGTGGAGAGGTGGGAGCTGAACTGTCTTACATTTTGGGACTGCCCAGAATTGGTCGTTTATTGGAGAGGCATCACAGAGATACTGACTACTGGCATAGAGCGGGACGTCCCTTGCGTAGCAAAACAATGTCTTTTGGGCTGGTTCCCACACAGCTAAGATTAAAGTTACCAGCCGCTTCCAAGACCTAGCCTTTGTCCTTGTCAAAAGGGAAATAGCTAGAAACTGGTAGAACCCGAGAGAGCCCTAGCTTGAATACATGAAGAGAATTTAGAAAATGGGCAGACTACGTGGTGGAGGTGCGACTTCAGGATGCAAGGAGGGGGAAACGGCTCCATTGATGCGGCACAAGAGTGGGAGACCCTAGTAGACTCCTTGAGGGATCTGGAGGACCAGCCACTGGATGATAACTAAAGGACTTCCCTTAGCCACCCAACTGGCCTCACTGCAGGGGATAGACTCCGGATTGTCACCACTTACTGTTAGATGAGCCTATAACTATAGCTCAATTGCCTACCCTTAAGAGCAATGATAACAGGTAAGCCCCATCATTCAATGCATCACGTGGGTGGGGAGGGGAGGGGAGGTTCATGGGGAATGTTAGTTGTGTGCTTGAGTGTCTGGCATGCAGTACTTCTGATACGGGACCATTGCAGAACGTTGGATTTATCATAATTGATGACCGTGGTTAAATCAAGATCCTGCAGAACGATCCCTCATGATATGTTTATAGATGATGACACTGGAATGCATGCAGAACTAAACTAGCATTATGAATTGTGGCCGGATATCTTGATTATGCAATAGAGTTGGTTTAAAAAAAAAAAAAAAAAAAAACAATCTTATGGGTGAATGCTGTACATGCAGATTCTTCACTGAACTACCTGCGTCCCCTTTGAGGAGTGGTCTTCTGATTTGAATAAGGTGCCAAGCTCGCTGCATTCTTTTTCATCCTGTTAAACTTCATTTCTGCCTCTGAGATTGTGGATAAAAAAGACGGGAAACTGCTGTCAATGTGCCAATGTGTTGCCATAAGTAGCTCAGTTTTTACATGTGCGGTTCGGACCCTGAGGTCGATCTGGCTCCATTGCTCCACCTATCAGTGCAGACGGCCTGTTTAAACTTTCTCACATCCATTCTAATGCCTGGAGTGAATAAGTGGTGAAGAATCTTCAGGCAGATGCTTTCAAGGTGCAGTGATCCATAGCAGTGTGACACTTACGGGGAAATCACAACATTTTCTGAAAACAATGAACAGCCAACTTATGTAACATAGAATGATAAGATAGAAACTTATCTGAGTAGGGTGAACTTGATTTAGGAGATAATAGTTGCAATCACAATGACAAAGGCCCCCCAAAAGAAAATAAATGTTAAAAAAAAATCAAAAAAAAAAATCATGCAAACAGTCAAGCCAATAAATTGTCATAGGTTTTCATGAAAAAACATTGGAAATTAAATAGATCTTTTATTTATGAGAAAAGCGGTTATAGTATTTTTCAACATAACAAGGACTAATAAACGTTGATGTTCATAAAATGCATTTATCCCTCTTATTGAAACATAAAAGAGCACTATGTGCTAATGAATGTGCAGCTATACCCTGAATGCCCAACTGTCCCGATGTCTGGATCCTTAATGCAGATTTTTGTTGTCAGTCAATCATGAATCGTACTTGGCATAGTCCTTTTCCCACAGATTGTGGTATTGTTGGAGCAGGAGGGGTGCACATAGTGCTACCCTCAGTGGTGGAAGGCTACCGACTTTACTATGGGTTAAGCAGCAGCCTATAGGCTCACTCACTTCTCAAATTTCTGCTTCTGTGTGCTTAACATATCCTTGGCTACATCAGTGGTGTGAAGTGTTACACAGTGTAGAAGTGGTGTATCTGCAGTGGTTGTATGTGTGCCTAAGAAAGTTGCTATCTAGGGACAATGCAGTACTCAATAGTCTGTGCATGGTGTATGCATTTGCTAGAAGTGCACTTGTGCCTGAGAGTCAAACAATATTTAAGGATGTAGCTGTGTGCCGTGCTTGCGGATAATTGCATATCCTGGGTGTATGTGTACCTGTGAGTGGTTCAGTACATAGAGTACAGTGTGCAGGAGGTGCTCATGCAGGGGTGTAGCTGTGGGGTGGGTTGTTTGATGTGTGACACCCTACTAATAAATGGATTCTGGTGTGTGTAGGTAGGACCAGGGACCACCAGTCAGGCTAGCAGTGTCTGTGGCCAGGTTTCTACTGAGATTAGCAACCCTCATAGCACAGACACGTGACTCTGTGAAACTTTGCAGAGCTTGTATACACCCATCCTTCCTCTTCCCTCTCTCACAGAACAGGGCAAGAATAAACAAAGGGCTGGTTGGCACTTTTGTGATGCAGAAAAGCCTTTCAAATGTAATGGTATTTTCATCCATTTTGCCATTTCAGTGGCAGTGATGGTTAAAAAATCTGTTTCACAGCCCCGGAATGTAACTGACCAAGCTGTGTCCCTTTGCATGTGCTGGGTGTATGTGTACCTGGGAGTGGTAGAATACATAAAAGATACAGTGCTGGGCAGTGTGCACATGTTGAATGTTGGATGTATGTATACCTATGGAGAATACATTACTTGTATAGTGTGTATGCTGTATTAATGCACTGTGTGTGTGCACCCGTGAATGGTACAATACATGGAGGGAGCTGGTTTTCATTTGGGAGACCCAGACCTGTATGGTGAAACATGATGTGGTGGTAGGGAGATTTCTCCAGACATATTTGTGGATTGCTGCATTGCAGGGACCCGATTTCCCAGGACACTGTTATTTCCTGCTTGCCAGGGCGTGGGCAGGGCAGTTTACATTGCTCCCACCTGGGGAAGCAGAAAGGCTCCTTCCGGGTGGAAGCAAAAATGAATCTTTATGCTTGAGCTCTAGCGGCAGAGAACGCAGGATTGCTCCAGCCCGACGGGAGCCGAAATAGAACCTGCTCTCAGCCGGGCGGGAGCAAACCAGACAAGCTGGCTTCTACCTGCACTAGAGTATGGGTACTAGCTGTAGGGTTTGTGAGCCTCCCCACTTCCCCCCAAGGACATAAAACGTTGTTGGTGCCATGGGTGAGACTGGGGAAACCACTCAAAAAACTCCACAAAACCTAGATGTGGCCAACTCTTGAGTTACCTTATAAAATAGGGGCTGTGTGCGGGTAGCTGGCAGGGGAAATGACCTGTGGGCTTCCCTTCCAGCCCCCTACAGAAAAAGGCAAAATATGAGTGTCCTGGGTAGAACTGAAACACCCACAAAAAATATAAAAAGAAAGGGGAAAAGAATACTAAATGAGCACCTAGAGCTGCTCATTTACTATTCACTGCTCCAGGAAAGGAGCACCCCATAATGCGCTTCATAGGCCAGTTAACATATACTTTGTTGTATGGTGGTGCCCCAGTTTAGGCAGGGGCATCACCAACATGTTTGTGTTGCAGGCAGGGGCTGCAGGAATTGCAGCAACCCCACAGAAATATTTTTTTTTAATGAACCCTATATTTCTAGTAGTCTATAGAACATGATCCCAGGAAAATCTTAGTGTTAACAAGCATTCCCAGAACTGAAGCTTTTGCTGTTTGGCTCTAGATTGCAGGATTCCTTTGTAGTTTGTCTTTGATGATTACTAACATGTTGAAGTAGTTTTGTTAAAGTGGTAATTTTTTTTTTATAAAGCCAATAGTGTCGCCTTTATATATTGATGTCCTGACTCTTTGACAAAGGCATTAGGTCTGCCTTTTGTATATTGGCATGATGTTAAAAATAGACTAGAAATTTACTGAAAAAAAGCAAAGATTGACATGACTTTATAGTTAAGGATAGAAAAAAACCCAGAAATTCACTTTATAAAAAACTGGTTAAAGTGATGTAGTCAACGTAAAATGTCAGCTAAAATGTAACATTTTACTCGCATACATTGAAATTTACTGTTTATAGTGAACTGAGCTAACTAGAAGTTGCGCCCCCACCATGCACTACCAATGACATCAGATATTACATAATTCATTACATGTTCAGTTACATTAATGAATTTCAGTTTTAGTTTAAAACGTTAGTGAGCTGACATTCTCACCCAACGTCACTTTAACTTTTATCTTTTTTGCCTGACTTTCTGTGGTGTGTGTGTGTGTGTATATATATGTGTGTGTGTGTGTGTGTGTGTCTGTGTATATATATATATATATATATATATATATATATATATATATATATATATATATATAATTTGTGGTACTCCTGTTGAATAGCCTGTTGGTGAAAAGGCAGTATTTGTCGGTCTTGTGACATACCTGCTGTCGCCTTTAAAATTTCAGAAATTATATAATTCAATCTGTACTCTTCAGCACATATACTTGGGCTACGTTGCTCAGAATAGTATATTGTCCTCACCCTTTCCTTTGTAATGAATTAGTGGGCTGGGATGTCCATTGTCCTCATGCTGTTGACTTTAACAATATTGCCCCTTACCCCTGTTGGTATGAAAGATTTGAACAGTTGTGATGTAACAGTTCAGCGGTAAATTTCATAGAATAGACTCCTGTGTGAAAATGGATTGCTTTAATTCTGAGTACCCAAATTAAATCTCCCTTATATGGTGAATGTTTTAAATCAGTTTGGGACGTTGTTTGAAATAATTACACAAACACTAGCAGAGGAGGGTCAAAATGCCACTGTACATCCTCCTTTCACAATATTAAATCACAAGAGGGTGCAAGAACAGTGATAATGAAACTCTCACCCCAAAAGTGTGTTAAGCGACCCCAGTCAGGGTGAGAAGGTCTGTTTTTGTCACATGGAACAAAACGTTCAGACTGTTTATGCTGTTCCATGGGATGAGCATCTGGGGGATATGTATCTCCTTCCACCCTGTAAATGATAATTTGATTCCAGGCTGATGTGCTTCACATGCACCACCACACTATTTTCTTACCCACAATGCTCTGCAAACCTCCAACTTTGCTGGAAATCACACATTTTTCCTACATTTTTGTGATGGAACCTTCCAGAATCTGCAGGAATCCACAAAATTCCTACCACTCAACATTGTCTAATCTATACCAATAAAATTTCTGCTGCACTTGTCAGCCTAAAATATTTTTTTTCTCAAACTGTCCTTTTGGACCCACTTTGGTTCCCCCTCAATTTCAACATCTTTTTGGCTCTTCCCTGTTACAGGCACTTGGCCCACCTACACAAGTGAGGTATCATTTTTACTGGGAGACTGAGGGGAACGTTGGGTGGTAAGAAATTCGTCCCAGTGGGGTGATCCCACACAGAAATGTGGGAAAAATTAGATTTTTTTTTTTTTTTAGCTAAATTGGAGGACTGCTGAGGATTCCAGTTAAGAAAACATTGGGGCATCCACGGAAGTCACACCTCCCTGGACTCACTTGGGTGTCTATTTTTCAGAAATGTATGGGTTTGATAGGTTTCCCTAGATGGCTGCTGAGCCCAGGACCAAAAATGCAGGCCCCCCCACAGCTAGGCACTTTGCAAAAAACAACTGTTTTCTTTGGGAAAATGTGATGTGTCCATGTTGCCTTTTTCTGTCACGAGCATTAGGCCTACCCACGCAAGTGAGGTACAATTGTTATCAGGAGACTTGGGGGAACGCCGAATAGCCAAACAAGTGTTATTGCCCCTTGTCTTTCTCTACATTTGTTTCTTCCAAATGTAAGACAGTGTGTAAAAAGACATCTATTTGAGAAATGCCCTGTAATTCACATGCTAGTACGGGCACCCCGGAATTCAGAGATGTGCAAATAACCACTGCTTCTCAACACCTTATCTTGTGCCCATTTTGGAAATACAAAGGTTTTCTTGATACCTATTTTTCCCTTTTTATATTTCAGCAAATTAATTGCTGTGTACCCGGTATAGAATGAAAACCCATTGCAAGGTGCAGCTCCTTTTTATTGGGTCTGGGAACCTAGGGTTCTTGATGACCTACAAGTCCTATATATCCCCGCAACCAGAAGAGTCCAGCAGACGTAATGGTATATTGCTTTCAAAAATCTGACATCGCTGGAAAAAATTGCTGTTTTTGTTTTTTCACCTCAATTTCAATATTTTTTCATTTCAGCTGTTATTTTCTGTAGGAACTCCTTGTAGGATCTACACAAATTACCCCTTGCTGAATTTAGAATTTTGTCTACTTTTCAGAAATGAAGTGTTTAGCTTTCTGTGATCCAGCATTGGTTTCGCACCCATTTCTGTCACTAACTGGAAGGAGGCTGAAAGCACAAAAATAGTAAAAATGGGGTATGTCCCAGTAAAATGCCAAAATTGTGTTGAAAAAAAATGTGGTTTTCTGATTCGTCTGCCTGTTCATGAATGCTGGGAAGATGGTGATGTTAGCACCACAAACCCTTTGTTGATGCCATTTTCAGGGGAAAAAACACAAGCCTTATGCAGCCCTTTTTTCCCTTTTTGAACAAAAACAAACTAACTTCTCACTGTATTTTTGGCTACTGTCTTGGTCTTCTTCAGGTGAACCCACAAAGTCCTGGGTACCTCTAGAGTCCCTAGGATGTTGGAAAAAAAAAAAGGACACAAGTTTGGCGTGGGTAGCTTATGTGGATAAAAAGGTATGAGGACCTAAGCACGAACGCCCCCAAACAGCCAAAAAAAGGCTTGGCACCTGAGGGGGAAAAGGCCTGCCAACGAAGGGGTTAAAATAAATCAGTGACCAGGGTGCAGGCCAAAACTCCTTCAAAATTCATCCCTTCCTAATGGCAGCAAGGCTAAATTGTAGAGCAAAATTGGTTTGGGATTCTGCTTCTAGTTGCAGAAGTGTGGAATGATGAGCACAGAGTTTTTTCTTTCCATTGGTCATAAAGATTAAAAATGTAAATCGTGCGTTTAACTGTGGCAAACAATTAACGCTGTGTTATAAAATAATCGGCACATGGATCTTCAGATTTGCATTGGCCTTTTACAAAACCCCAGATTGTGATTCGCAGAATAAAATTATTTTTCTATTTCTAGCACCATGTCTGCTTCTTTTGTGTCCCTTCTTTGTGCGCATGCTCATGGCAATCAATGGAAACAAGGCTTAATGCTTCACACCAGATACATAGATGATGTACTTATCATTGTGGAATGGTATACAAGATTCTCTAGAAAAATAACAATGGATTTATATCAAGGTAACCCGAATGTCCAGTTTACGCATTGCATTGAGAAAACACAAATACCATTCCTTTATGTTATAGTCCATTGCACAGGATCGAAAATCCAGATTAGTATATACAAATAAAACAAGAGAGACAAATTGTGGATTACATTATTATAGTTTTCATCCTCCATTTAAAAGAAGAAAAAAATACCTGTCATATTCACAGTTGTTGAGAATTAAAATAACACCTGAAGAACAAGTATTTGTTGGTTCAAGATGAGTACAAAGTACTATTTAAGAGCCGTAGATACCCAGAGGGAATAATTAGTGATACCATGAAACATTTAAAACTGAGAAGCCAAGATTATTTACTCATGACTTCCAAGAAAAAAGAACAAACTAGGTTTACATTTGTGACGAAGTTGTCAACCAAGAGTACTAAGGTCAAACAAGTATCAACAAGCATTGGTAAATGTTACAATCCGAAAAGGATTTCGGTATTTTTATGTAGATTGACCATTATTTGCATCTCAGTGATCACAGAATCTAATTAATATTTTAAAACAAGAGGCCACAGACAACAAGCATTAATAATTTTAGCAACAGTATGGTGCATCAACATTTGGCAACCTGTTAAAAAAAAAAAAAAAAAACGCATTTAAGCAGTTAAATGTCATTCTGCTTTTTGTACATTGGTAAAGCTGAACAAAACGTAAAAGTGAGAATTACACAACACAGTATAAACAGCAAGCCACAAGCTTGGTGCATCATTGGTTTGAAGCACACCACAATATTTCTCAGTGACAATTCCAAATTTCCTAAGACTAAAAATTTTGAAAGTAGTAGTAGTAGTAAAACCATGAAGAGACAACTCAAAAATATTGAATGGAATTTTTTGTATGTTCCTTGTATGTTGCCCAACTTGGCAAAGCTAGTATGATCTTTTGGTTTCCAGGTGTTATCCTATGCGTATGATACCCAGATCATCATTCCCATCGCGGATGACTGGGAGAAGGCAGCGAACAAGTGTAGGTCGTGCATGCAGGAATTCAGCGGTTGGATGATACTGAAGTGGCTTAAAATGGATGGAGAAAAAATTGAGCTGGTGGTGTGTGGAATGGACCATTCCATCTGGACTGAATGGTGATGGCCTGACAATTGCATGTTTCTGGATGATTAGAATTTTGAAGAAAATTCTGCCACTTCTGCCAGAAGAGCTCAGTGGTCTTAGTTCTCATTTCATCTCGTCTGGACGACTGCAATGCCCTGTATCTAAATACAAATCAGTCCTCGTTAAACTTCAAATCATCCAGAATGCGGCTGCATGCTTAGTCCTGGGACTACCCAAACACTTCTTGATCACAGAAGAGCTGCAGCACATTCACTGGCTGCCTATAAAGAAACATGTGGGCTTTAAAGCTCTCTGCCTGATGAATAAAGCTCTTCATTCTGTGGGCTTGGGCTACCTTACGACAACTGTGCATTGGTACATTCACAGGAGACATAGAAGATCAGCAGGACGATATGAGGTGGTTGTACCACAGAGCAAGAAAGCTTAGGGGTGGGAGGGGGGACGGTAGCAGCTGTGAGGCTGTGGAACTCCTTTTTGGAACATTCAGTAGCCTTAGTGGGCATTTATTGTATTGCAAACAACTTAAAATGTGACTTTTTCGCTTCCTAGGAGCTGGTGGGGGCCACTTCGGAGCGGTCTGCCTGTATTGGATTGCCTGTTTTTTTTCTTTTATTCTGTCTACTCCCTAGTGCTTTGATACCTTTCTGGTCTAATGCGCTTTAGAAATGGTACAAATAATTCTTACAGACATTACACCCTTTTGGAATGAATGCCAAATGTGTATTGATATGTTCCTTATGACTACATAGGCATTAATTGTTGACATGAATTAGTGTTGAAATCCATGTGCACTTTGCATATTAAGATTTGTGCATATTAGCATTGGGGGGATTGTGAGTAACTTTTATTTGTTGTAATTGGGATACTTTTCAGGTTGCGTGAGCCACAGTGATATTGGCTGAGATCCCCCCCCACCCCCCCACCCCCGCTTGGTTTGGCCTTGTGATGGGTCTGATGTAGAGGGGTAGTAGAAGAAAATAAACTGTGAAAATTGAGCATTGTGGTGGAACGCCACGCATTTCTTTTTCACATGCTCGGCAACCATATGAAACAATAGGGGCAGTATGTGGCTGCGTTGATGTTATCAGTCTCTTGTAAATTTTTAAGAGCTTACAAGAAGAAATCATAAGGGATCAAATGATAAATAGAATGAATGATCTTAGAATTCATCGAGAAGCTGTTGCAGATGAAGAACCCATCTTTGGAAAAAAAAACTATAACCATAGCATGTCTTATTGAGAACATATCCTGTTATGTTAAAGAATTAAATGGAAATGAAGACAAAAACAAGGTGAATGAAAATGAAGTGAATTAGAAGGGTAGTGCTATGCAGAAGGGTGGATTTAAAAAGGACAAGCAAAGGGAGTGGAGAGTAAACAGTCTCAAAGGGATGTGCATAGGAAGCAGTGCTACAGATGTGGAACCACACGCTATTAGCAGAGACTAATGCGTGTCTTGCTATAAATGCTAAGTGTTACAAATGCAAGAAGATGGGTCATGTTTCTAGGGCATGCAAAATAGAAAGCAAAAACACTAATAAAAGAAATCTGAATTAAATTGGGGAACATCGTGACGAGAAAGTTGATAATTACAGCCACAGTATTGGTGGTGTGTGTGTGGGTTTGTTGAAGAATGTGGGTGGACTAATATTCCCCAAATGCTTTAGTTGACAAGTCCTCCATTTGGATGTACTTGAGCAAGTCAAGCGAATTAATTACCTGTGATATGGAACCACAAGGATATTGTGGAGTCAAGCTTCCTGTGCTAGGCTATTTTATAGGAGAGAGAGTACAAAGGCAGGTGTGCATGTGGAAAGGTATTATTTAAAAAGGTAAAGCTTTGTTGGGGGTGAAGAGAATGAGCTTTGGGAATCATATTAAACCCAAACCATTCTGATCAGGTATTGTTAACACCTTCATCTGATGTAGAGTAGTGGAAAAACATGTACCCTAGTTTATTTTCCAGGACGTTTAAATGTTTAAGGAAATTGGAACGTCACATTATCCTGAAAGATGGTACAGTACAGAGTTTTCATGGTCAGGAATGTGCCTTTGGCACTGAGGGGACAGCTAACTGAGGCACTGAATCGCTTATGCTCGGAAGGAGTCATTGAGCTGATTGAGGCTTTTGAATGGCTAAGTCTAATAGTTTTAGCAAAAAAAGCAAATGGAAAAATTCAAATGTCAATCTTCGCCATGTGAATGAAAACATCTAGGTGAGTAGACATCCTCTCTCCAAGATCAAAGAATGTACGGACTGCAAAATATATTTTTTCACTAGATCTTTCCAGCACCTGTCATCAGTTGCAATTACCATCCAGAATCCAGGCACATATCATCCAAACAAGTGCCTTTTGGGCTGGCATCGGCTTCGTTTCAGAGGGTCATGCGGAGTGTAGCAGGGATTATCCATGGTGTTGGTGTTCCAAAATGATATTTTGGTGTCGGGTGAAAATAAAGAGCTTCATGATGTGTTGTTGTGTGAAGTGTTAAAACTGTTGGAAGAGACTGGATTGACAGTGGAAGTGGCTAAAGGTAAGCTCCAGAGAGAGGTGGAATATTTAGGAAAACGTTACACAAGGAAGGTATAAAATCCAAATTGAAGTTAATTGATGTGGTTGGTAATGCTCCCACACCAAGCTATAAAGACAGGAATGTTTTTTTTTTTTTTAGGACTTGCAGAATATTATTTCAGGTTTGTAGAGAATTTCTTGGACAAGGCACACTTATTGCATATGATTTTGAAGAAAGGGGCAAAGTACGAATGGTCAGAAGGATATCAGCAAGCATTTGAGAATATAAAATTAACAATAGTGAATGCCAATGTACTGGTACCTTTTGATCCAGAGAGCAGGAACATGATGGAGGGGAACCGGTGGTTGCATTTGCTTCAAGAACGTTGAAAGGTTTGGAAATTGCTTAAGTTTTTCAAAAAGAGGCTTTAGCATGTTGGCAGGGAGTTCAGTATTACAGAACATTCATATGGGGAACACAATTTGGACTAATGACCCACCTATGTCCATTAATTGACTTATTCACCACAAAAGGTGCAGGGAAAGCTGCACCTCGCTTAGCAAAGTGGTTATACAGGTTGCAGGAGTACACTTTTAATGTTAAGTGTGTAACTGGCCATAAAAATGTTAATGCAGACTTCATGTCTCACTTGCCACTGGATGGAGATTGATGTAGCAGTGAGGATGATTGGGACTTTCTTTCTTAAGAAAGAAATTTGCAAACTTCTTGCATCACTCCTTTGTGGGGGAGGGGCTCGCACCTGACGTTTTAGGCTTCAGAAGGTTCACAATATATCTCTTTGGAGGGCTGCTTGGACCGCTTAATCCTTTCTTTAAAATCCTCTAGTCTTGCTTTACGGATTGCTTGCTTGCAAATTTTCAAAGCCCTTTTATATTCGGATTTTCTGTCTTCATCGTATTGATGTCTCCATTTTCTTTAGTCGTTTACAGTTTTTTTGTTTTATTATTATTATTATTTTTTGCATCATGAGTTCTGGGGAGAACCATTTAGCACTGGCTTGATGATTGACTCCAAAGTGGCTTTCTGTCCACTTTTCAATGCCCAGGTGAGGATCAACAACATCCCCATTCAGATTCAGAACCGATTCAGTTAGAACATCTTTCCAGCAAGGCATATCCAACTTAGACCAATGCCCAGAAATTTCTGGCAGGGGCACAGTGGGATAGAATGTCTTTGGGCTGGTAATTGCAAAATCTGTCATAAAATGATCTGACCGTAAAACAGGTGGTGGAGTCTTAACCATTATATTGAATGAATTTGTAAAGATGAATTCCTTCAGATGTGTAGGAAGCAGGACCAAATGGATGAATTGAATCACTGATGGGTTCTGCACAAGATTTAAAGTCTGAGTACATGGCATGTCATCTAAATGTATGTTTAAGTCCGCTAACTGTGTAAAATGTGCTGACTGTAGACTATGGAGAGCGATAATCTTGGGACGGTCTGCTCAGAGTTTGGCTGGCCCTGGTGTATGGTATAAAAGAAGGCCTGAGAATGTATATGTGTGGGAGAGTTTTAATGAGAACTACACGTTTTCGCAGCCTGAGATAACCGGTGAGGAGGATCTACATTGTAAATTATCATTAAAGACAATTGCTCCACCTCCTTCTTTTTTGCCAACACGATTGTTTCTGATAATCGCATAGCCCGATGCTGCAACATCTGGCCAGCAATCTTGTTAGACTTGGTATTTTTGGTAGGGACTCCCCTAACTTTGTGCCTCTGCTTCCCAGGTTTTCTGTGTGCTGGACTCTGTTTTTACTGTTTTGTTTGCTCTGGACTCTTTACCACTTCTGACCAGTGCTAAAGTGTAACTGTTCCCTTTGTAAATTATATGTGTAATTGGCTTTCTATGATTGGCCTATTTAATTTACTAGTAAGTCCCTAGTAAAGTGCACTAGATGTGCCCAGGGCCTGTACATCAAATGCTACTAGTGGGCCTGCAGCACTGGTTGTGCCACCCACATGAGTAGCCCAATAAACATGGCGCCAACCTGCCACTGGAGTGTCTGTGTGTAGTTTTAAACTGCCAATTTGACCTGGGAAGTGTACCCACTTGCCAGGCCTAAACCTTCCCTTTTTCTACATGTAAGGCACCCTAATGTAGGCCCTAGGTAGCCCTCTGGGCAGGGTTAGGTGTATGTTAAAAGTGGAACATGGACTGTTTTACATGTCCTGACAGTGAAATACTGCTAAATTAATTTTTCACTGTTGCAAGGCCTATCTCTCTCAAAGGTTAACGTGGGGGCTGCCTTTAAATATTATTAAAGTGCAGATTCACTTTGGGAGGAGATGGAAAGTTGGCATTTAGGGTCTCTGAACTCACAATTTAAAAATACATCTTTTAGTAAAGTTTGTTTTTAGATTGTCTGTTTGAAAATGCCACTTTTAGAAAGTAGGCATTTTCTTGCTTAAACCATTCGGTGACTGTTTGTATATTGCCTGTCTGGATCAGACTGATATTTGGGCTGTTTGTGAATCTCCTCTAGACAGTGACACAAAGGGAGCTGGGGTGTAGCCTGCATATCCTGATGAGTCATCTGGGCTGGAGGGGCAGGGAAGAGTGGTCACTTACACCTGAATGGGCTGTGCCTACCTTCACACAATGCAGTCTCCAGCTGCCTGGTACGAGTCTGGAGCCTGGACTGACAAGGCAAGATCTTGCAAACAGAGACTTCCCTTTGAAGTTTGCCATCTTCAAAGTTAGAAAGGGGGTTACGTATTGAACCAAAAATCCCTGAAAATCAGATTTCTGGAACCAAGAGGAACCTCTGCCAAGGAGAAGAGCTGGAAAGCTTGAAGAGGAGTACTGCCCCTTTGCCTGTGACTGTGCCTTGCTGGTTTGGCCTGCAGTAGCTGCTTCTGCCTGAAAGAGGACAAAGACTGACTTTTGTGTGACATCCCACTGATGAAGAATCTTCAAGGGCCTGAGTTGAGCTTGCCTCCTGTTGACGTCTCCGGGACATCAAAGACTTCACTCTGCCAGCACCTGGACTCTCTGCTGAGACTCTTGCCCTGCCAAATGGTTCCCTAGCCTGTCTCTGGGCCCTTCAAAGACGAAGCTGGTGGAAAAGGACAGAAATCCACGCAAAGACCGCAGTGCAGGAAAATGTTTTTAGCACCATCCGCAAAGCGGCTGATAAACTACGCACCGCCTTCCTCCTGGCTAAAATCGATGCTCCACCTGCATCACGGCTGGGATATCGACGCATTGCTGCTGGAGAAACGACGTGCAGTACCCGCTAGTGGCTGCTGATAACTCTGCAAACCTCATGCAGCGTGGCTTCCTGATACTGTGCGACCAAATTTCAAATGCAACATCGCTGGATGTGAAAAATCAAAGCAAAACCTGCCCGGACCTGAGGTGCCGATCTGGGAATCCACGCATCACTCTCTTGCGGGAGAGAAAGAAATGGCGCATGCCGACCTGACCGGAGAAGGAATGACGCATGGTCTCGCTTGTGAGTGAGTAATCGACCCATCGCTGTCCTTTTTGATGCATGCCCACCCGTGCGACAGCTTTATTTTTGACGCTATTCGGGTACTTTGTGTTACAACAGCATTCTCACTGTTTTCCAAAGATTAAGACTCTTATTCTTTCTAAAATTCATATCTTGACTTGTGTATGTTGGAACTTTGTCATTCTGGTCTTGTTTGATTTAGATAAATATTACAGATTTTTCTAAACTGGTGTGGTGTCCATTTTGTAGTGTTTTCACTGTATTACTGTGTGTGTTGGCACAAATACTTTACATGTTGCTTCTGAAGTTAAGCCTGCCTGCTTGTGCCAGGCTACCAAAGGGGTGAGCGGGGGTTAAGTGAGGGTGATTCTCCTTTACCCCGACTAGAGTGAGGGTCCTTGCTTGGACCGGGGGTAATCTGACTGCCAACCAAAGACCCCATCTCTAACGAATCTTCATTCAGCCAAGTTTCAGTAAGAGACATAGCAGTAGGCTGAAAGTCATCCGGTAGTTCAAACAGGTCCCATCTATATTTTGACAGTGACCTACGGTTCAAAGGACATATCTGCCAGCAGATACTGGTGTGCTTCATAGTTCTGACCCTAATGTACATATGGTTTGAACACTTATCAGTGGGAGACTTGTACATATACATCCTTCCTGTCCTGTCTAATTTGTTGCTGAGATTGGGGACCTCGTAGGCATGATGGATGGATTCAGAGAGTGGTAATATGCTATATTGTGGGATTGTTTGAGTGGGGAGGGGGCTGTGTGAATTTTTGAATCACCGTGTATTGTTTTTATGTATCGGATACATGCTAAGAACCTTGTCGTTTTTTGCGATGGAATATGTGGTTTTGGAGATCTGTCTTACAATTGTATACAGACATGCGTAGGCTTTTTTAAGTTACGCAAAGATTCCCCCCCCAAAGGGCTCTGGAGCCTGAAATGCATTGGGGACATGGACATTTGTTATAAAATGCAAATTAAGTATTTTTTTCATATTTGTTAAAAAGATAAAAGAAAGACTTGATATGGTGTTTATAATGAATATTCCCCTAATTGATGTATCACGAGGCAGCTCAAAGGAATAATTACACATTAAAAATGAAGTAAAACCATCATTGAAATTGTTTTTTTTGGCTACATGAGTTTACATTTTATTTTTATTTAAAGGCTTGGATCAGCCGTACATGAGGGGGTGGTGGTACTTAAATTAACCTAAGGTGCAGCTAATTAGTTGGAGGTTTAATCAGTGCTTGAGATGGAGCTTTACCACTACAGCACCACAAATTTTTCAAAAAAAGTTGTAAATAAAAAAAAAACAAAAAAAAGTGGAACAAGGAGTGTGCAATTTGGGAACTGTAATTTTGTGTGTGGAAAAGAAAACTTTACCATACATACACACATGCATAGGTAATTATCTAAAACTCTGTCTGATACTGATCATGGGAAGGCGTCAGGTTAAATTTCAGACGGCATGCAAAATAAGGAAAACCTATTTTCTATTTACCCACCAAACTTTGTCAGTTTTATCTGGAGGCCCTGTGTTCAGGTGGAACAGTTGTAATCAGTCAGGGTGGTCTTTGCCATATATATCCGTATGTACATGTGTGTGTGTGTATATATGTTCACACACACACACACCGTTACAGGAAAAAGTAAAGGTTGAATTAACGTTAAAGTTAGGTGAATTTTTTTCATTGACAACATTAATGTTTTGAACTAAAAAAAAATTAAAAAAACGGACAAAAACATTTCACCCGGTATAGTTAGCAGGGCAAACTAGAACTTGCTCTTTGTCCATTCTCTGCTGATGTCCTCACATATTACATATAGTTTGTTGGTTTCTTTTTCTTTCTTTTTGGCCCTTCTACTCTGGGTCCCTATATAGGGTCCTTGGGGGCAAGGGTATCCTTACCCTGCCCCTTAAATTATTTTTTCCAATTTAAGTACAGGGTACAACGAGCCTGAGTACTGTACTGGCTGGTAGCAAGATTTTTCTCATGTTGCTAGCAACCAATCACAGCGCTCTCTCTAGTCTCGCTGCTGCAGGAGCGAGGTGGCCCATGGGAAATTAGGCTCCTTGGACTATTGAGAATGCTCAGTTTAAACTGCAGCTTCTGTGCGAGTCTTTGACTCTTGCGGACCCAACCATCAAGAAAAACAATTATTTTTCAACCTTAATTTCTCAAAAACGACTGAACGGATTTACACCAAATCGCAAAAAAAGCACAATCTGCACTCCAAGATCTAGCCTCTTGCCAAATTTGGTGTAACTCTGTTAAGTAGTTTTTGCTGTAGCCCTGCTTAAGAAGTCTGTGGAAAATGCATGGAGATTTCGCATTTTGTCAACCCCCCTGTTTTTTGTCCCCCAACCCCTATTTTACCTATCACCCTGAAACTTCCCATGCACAAACTAGCCAAAATGTAGTACCTTATTCAAATGTTTCCTGGAGGTTCAGGAGACTGTACCAGTGTTATTAGCTACACAAAATGTTTTTCCAATGGAACAACAGATCTAACTATAACTACATAGTGGCAACCTGCCACTAGGTTATATAGGTTTTACTTACTTTAAATATACTTACCACATGTGGTCAAGGCTTGTGTGCTAATGTTGTACAACCTCCCTAAAGAACGTCCCACCTAATTTCCTTTTGGTGACCTATATGGTGGAAGGGCGACTGACCTGCTGGGCGGAGGTGACCTATTTCATTCCTGTGTAGACCTACTAACTGCATTGTTTCACTTTCTCATTCAAGGGGTAATGGGGTCAATGGATGCAAGTGATGCTGACTTATCTAATAGTGGGGCACATGCACCTCTTTCAAAGTGTCAGGAGTGAAGGGTGCCACTAACTCAGTACTTGGGTTTGGATGAGAGCCAGGCTCAATTTTAAAAATGTTCTCAACAATATTTTGTAGCTGTGATGTCCACTTGTTAGATAATTATTAGACTTTTTGTATGCTGCTAAAATCATTAAGTGAAGATTTTATTTAATTGACAGATGTGGTAAGGACATGATTAGCAGTTTACGGTGTTTTTTTCCCTCATGTTGAACACTTGTGCTTTGTCTAAGATGTAATCATCTTCTGGACCCATTTTATTGTCCCACCTTTCCTCTGAATGTATTTACTGTTCCAATGTAAAACAGTGATTCTTGATAAATAATTGCTTTCTGACCTTGATCTTGTGCTATAAACAATGCTGATTTTACTTTTTACATCCAATCCTTCTTTTACAGTGTCTTATCATAGGTGCTGGACCTTGTGGTCTACGTACTGCCATTGACCTGTCCCTGCTTGGTGCAAAAGTGGTGGTGGTAGAGAAAAGAGATGCCTTCTCGAGGAACAACGTGCTGCATTTGTGGCCCTTCACGATAAACGACTTGAGAGGCCTCGGTGCTAAGAAATTTCATGGAAAGTTCTGTGCTGGAGCCATTGACCATATCAGTGAGTGAAATCCCTGCTAATCTGTGTAATTGATCGTGTCTTCTCAAGTCTGATTAAAGCTATTCCATTTTAGTAAACAGATGTTTTCCTCTATTGTTTTTTCCTGTTCAAACACTTAGCATGAAGACAAGGTCTTCAACTACTACCTGAAATGTGAGCAGTGCTTGAATTTTGAATGGACCGCTAGGTTTTTAGTGTTCTTCTGTTGCATTTTGACCATTGTATTGTATTGTATGTGAGAAGATCAAGGCTCAATTTTACTCTTAGTACATGCGGTGGCTGTTTGAAATCAGTCCTGTTTCTGGGAGATGTAGCACCTGACTTCCAGAACTTTTGAGCATTCTGCTTTCATAATAGCTTTGATTATAGCACAGCGGGAAAATTCTTAGTCAAAAAGGAGCAACAGCACAAGCTTCTGTTGAGCTCTACAGTATACACAAGTTTTCCTCTGAGCATCAGCATTTATGATACAAATAATATACTGGTAGACAGGTGAGTCCCACAGCCCAGCTATCTTCTGTAACTTGATAAAATATTTGGCTGATTTCAAAGCTGAAAAGGAAAAGGAGCTTTTTATGGAATGTATTCCCAGTCTTTTATCTACTGTAGCATTTGCTGCTAAAACATGGCAGGAAGGGGGGTGGGTAAACAGAAGTTGACAGATTTTGGTCCAATGGATGAATAGTAGAGCACTGGGACAGAGTGCTGCACTAGGAACAAACGGGTGGTTATTGGAATAGTAGGCCCTCAAGGAGCCATCAATAATTGGGATGCTAAAAGGTGTGGACACAGCAGTGGCAGCATTGCTTTCCTCCCCTGTATAAGTAAAAATGGAATAGGAAGTAGATTTGTGCACCTAAACATCTTTGTGTTACAAAACATTTGAGGAGAGAATGTATGTTGGAGTTGGTGAGCAGTGCAGAATAAAAGGTAACCAGGCAAGTGGCTTTACAACACTTGTTGTGACCTTCTGCGAAAGAGCACCGCAAGACATGGGGTGGGGCTGAGCACCCTGCAGTTCTGTCCATTCTCTCACTACCTGTACTGGTAGGAGGATGAGAGTAAGAGTTGCAGTAAGGGTGACACCAAGTGCAATTGAGAAAAGTAATCTTGAGAATGCAGAGAAGACAAGACACTCCTGACCGCACTCTTGATGCAAAATAGAGTAGCCACCCTTGCTTAATGACCACTGAAGAGTACATTCTACCGAGAAATAAGAGATCAGTTGAAACTGTGCTATCCATGACACCTAAGAACCAATTCCCTCCTTTCTCCAGTCATACATTAACATTGACAGGCTAACCTGATAACCGCCTGAGGCTACCAAAATGTCTGGATGTGGTAAATGTCTGTAGAATAGGCCCGGTGAGTGGCTCACTCACCTAGAACTGAGACACCCAGCTTTTCTGTGGATGTTTGCAAACATTCATTACCCTTCAAAGACTTGCAAAATGAAACCAACAGATACAACCAGTCTAGTCAAACCAAGGGCCTAATGGGATTACCTGAAAAGCCAGGGCTTCAGCGTTTTACGGAATTCAAGAATTGAGGAGGCCGCTTTGATGTGTAGTGGCAGGTTGTTACACGCTTTACTAGCAATGTAGGAGAAGGCTCGACCTCTGATCTGGTTTTCTTTATGCGTGGGATGTGTCCAAATTGGAGTCCGTACAAGCAGAGATGAATGGAAGGTTTGTAAAAGCATTTATCAGTGACAATCTAAATGCAGAAAACCGTCTGAAGTAACAGCAAAATTGACGCCCATTGGCTACAACAGAAAAAACATTGTGTAGCCCATGAAAAGTGCAAGACGGCTGATGCAAGCACTTATTGCATGAATGTGTCTTTATGGCATAGGGAGATGGTATTCATTGGTAATGTATAAGCTTATTGTTCTGCTGATGCCCAATACCTTAAAATTCTCTCCCATATACTTTTGGAAAATATAACTGAAGTAGGACCCTAGGTGCGCCTTAATTTGAAGGCATGTTTTTAAGCCTAAAGTAAAAAAAATACATAGGTTAAAAGGTTGCTGTAGAGGATCCCAGTTGATTGTCTGTTTTTATATAGATTAACACAGTTTTAATTTGTGAAGGTAGCCGAGGGACATAAAACAAACTTAAAAGGGCAAAAAAGTAACTCTCGAACCAGCACCCTGGCAAGCCTGTGCAAGGCCCATCCTTCCATTTTGAGAGTATTGCCGTGATTTCCTTCTCCCTTTGTGCAATCTATTATTCTGCACCCTGGGACTTGTTCAAAAAGAACTTTCATTCTTATTAATTTCTTGATGATTCGGTTATTGCCACTCACCTGGGAGACTGAACACAACATAAAATGCATGTGCTGCCAATTAGTAACACTAGAGGCCAGGAACAAACAACCGCTCTCCCACCCTCTCCATCAGTTTTAAGGTGATTGGTCTTCAGTCATATTAATTTCGAAAGAAGACTGTTAAACAAAAAAAACAACAAAAAAAACGTTTTTTTGTGTGAAATAAATTGGGAATGAAAACCAAGATGAATAGTTTCACCCACCTCTTGATCCCTTGTTACGCTCATTTGATTGGTTCACCCCATATAGATGCTGTCATGACATTCACATCCCTTCTGATGTATCCTGAGGTACTCCTGGCACTAGCCTAACTCCAATTTAGTATCCCATTTAGTCAGGAAACGGTTGTCATTTAATCCAGTTCATCTATAATCCTGTGTAAACCCTAAAGCTCAAGGTAAGTTTATCATCATGTGTAATCTCTTACGTAGCTCCTCGTAAATGCAAAATGACTCAGTAGGGCAGGAAACCTAGTCTTTCATCAAAATACTTTTTATACCTGACATGCTAGTGCGTCAGTTACCAAGGCAAACTGAATTGGGTAAAGGGCTCCTCTGACTTGTAGTCTTCGTAGGACTGATGCAATATGGTACAGTTTTTGTGCACATCCATCATTGATACCTGCTGTGAACCAAATCCCATTCTTTATAATATTCTTTATAATATTTCAAGCATATAAAAAAGCTATTTGAATTACTAGAAAACCACCTCATCATCTAACAGGTCTGCAGTTGCTTAAAGCATGGGCATGCCTCCAGAAGTTGTATATTGTACAACGACCGGTGTAAAGGTAGCCCGGTAATGAAGTTTGAGTTTAGCCACTTGCCAGTCTATTATGAATTATTTGTAGCTGTTTCTACCAATGTTGATTAAACATGCGTGTCTATAAAATGCACACAGATTACTTGATTTACCCGTTGCATAACCAAAATGACTCAAAATATCTAGGTAAGAAACAATTTATGTAGTGAGGTTTGTTGAGAGCTACTTGTCGATGCTCACTTATTTAAAAGAGCTTATAGACGCAGTAGTCTATATTTATTTCAGCTAGAGTCCCAAGTGCACAGTCCAGCATTCATGGTTGAAGTTTTGATATGTAAGAGATTTACTTAAAGGCATCTTACTTTCAGGCCTGTTCTAAAACTCATTTAGTTGTGTTCTGCCACAGTCTTTTGGTTTAAAGCATTATGCAAGTTAGGGCCCTGAATTTATCGGGGGTCTGCCTCTGTGTTTGATCAGATGGAAAGCTCTTGGGCAAATGAGATGCGTAGATGGGGAGTGCAGGTTTATATTGGGCATGTTAAGGGGTGTCTCTCTCTGAGTATCTTTGACCTGTCTTAGCAGAGCTTGTGGGTGGTGTAGACCATTTTATATTTGTTACCCCCATCTTCTGAGAGCCATTGTAGTGCTTTCAAGGCATGCCTTCTCTAGCCATGCCCCTTCAGGTATTGATAGTCTGACTGCCTGTTATGGAGCCGAAATTTTATTTTTTGTAAGTTCTATATTACTGCAGTCTAGCCTTGCCAGAACCCTTTGCCGCTGCTTTCAGCGGCCTGGTTTGAGTGATGGTAGTGCTCTTTAAAGAAGGGGATCATGCTAACTGATTTCTGTGACTACCATGCTAACTTGAGGGTCGATGGAAACCTGCGCATAAAAAAAGACTTTCAAGGTATTTAATTTAAAATCAATGTTGGAGAGTAGTTTGAGAGACAAAAGATAGCGTAGCCCCGTATTTCTGTTCAGACCAACATCCTAATCCTCCTGTTGCTTACATTCATGCAAAGGAAGCTTTCTTTCATCCAATAGAATATGTGGTCCAGACACAAGGATATCTTGACTTTGTTTTTAGTCCTATTTCCAGTTTAAATACATTTAAGTATTGTCACCATGCATTTGTAAGTTTACTGTATGCTCCCCTTGGCGTTTGGCAATGGGGCTAACCTAAATGCTGAAGAGGTGATAGGGTAATAGTGAAACCTGTGATACTCTTAGAATTAGAAGTAGGAAGATAATTGCCTGACCTTATTTTAATTTATAAATAGTGGTTGTGAAGAAGAAAACAAATCTAGTCTAGAGCTGGTCTGGAAATTCTAGCTCATTCTTTTAGTCTGTTCTTTTCTACTCTATTGTAGACTGCAGGGAGGTCAAGAAGTAAGGTGGTGGACCTCTTGTTTTCATAAGTGGACGTCAAGCGTCCTTATTCGGTGTGAGCTATAGAACATTGGTGCATGTTGCATGCCTGAACTCCTTTTCTATTATGTTGTGCAGAATTAATATTCTTTATTTACTTATTGGTATTTACATTTTGCTGGACCAAGAATACTGGTGCTCTGGTGCATAGCACAATACATCTATTTATATCCAAGCATTGAGTGACTGCCCCAAATACTGTTCTGTGCACACCATAGTACTCTTCTACCATAATTTGTCACTTCTCAAGATCTGCTTAATACTACCGTTCAATCTGGAAGTATTTCTTGAAATAACTTGTTAAACTCTTATTCAATTTCTGGGCAACAGTTTCTGTTTGTTGTTCGTCTTGTAGTCTCATGACTTTTCTACAGTTCCTAATCTCTGCCCATCCAGTATTTAGGAACTGGTTTACAGGTAATTCAGAGAATATTCATTTTATATGCTGTTGGAAAAAAGTAGTGCTTTGCCCTTACATTTGTTTAAAACAGAGAGCGTCACTTTTACATGCTTTGTGAGTGGGACCCCAGAAAGAGCTAGGGAGACACTGGGTCCATAAGGCCCAATCGCCGGCAGAGAGGGAACTGTAAGATATCCCCTGCTCCATGCCAAGGACTCTTGAAACGTGTTGGTAAAATTACCAATATGACAAGTGCATAAAAATGTGTGATGTAATCATTGAGGGAAATAATTGCTGCCTAGATACGGATAATGGCAATAGATTTTCCTCAAAGTAATGGGATCAAAGAACTTAATGAAAGGAAACTGAGATCCACATGTCGCCTGAGACTGTGAGCCCTGCAAGCTTGGGTACGGAATGGGGGGTGCAAATAAACAGTATGCAGCATTTAGTGATGGTGAGGAAGAGGCGAAAGAAGTGTCTACAGATCGAGCAGGCGCTAAGGATTGGCGAAGAGTGTATTGTCTTTGGCCGGAAGGGGTGAAAGAATGATCGGGCAAAAATAGAGCAGAATTCAGTCCATGATTACCAGACGGTAATATTCAGTATATTTTTTTTTAAATTACAATTACCCAATGATTCAATTTTTTTTTTTTTTTAAAGTAATGATAAACAGGTAACCCTAGTATTGATAAGGGGATGAGAAGTGGATGCATGGTCATTATGGAAAATTGAATTACATAGGGGCTTCTAGATAGGCCCCAACATGGAGCACATATGTCTGAGATTGATTTAGACATAGCCCCTCTCCTTCATTCAACAATAAAGTTTCTAGGTAGAACATGATGTTGGAATAATTCCCTGATGCAGTTTTTTGCTGTATGTTTAGCAGAGTCGTCCATATTATTTTGCAGCTGGATTGTACTGGTGGTTGATTTGGGTAGAACTAAAATGGGGTGGGAGAGATGTAATTAGCATAGGCATTTCAAGTGTGCAGACACAGAGGACTGTATTGATGTTGCTGCTAGTGTGAGGTCAAAACAGAAGTCTGTATCTCAGATGATTAGTATGCTCAGCTAGTTGAGCAGCTATTACTGATGTAGCTCATGTGGGCCGTCGCAGTACGGTAGAGGGGCGGCACAGCACTTGGCCGAGGGGATGACAAAACATAGGAAAACATTAAATAAAAAACTTACCTGACTGTCCGCTGTGCTGCTTTTCTGGCTCCACTTGCAGGCACAGGCTACCAGCCTGCCCTGTGGCCAATCTTAACGCTGCTCTCATGCTTCTGGCAGCATGAAAGCAGCATTGGGGTTGGCCAGAGCTCCCTGGAGGTGCGGCGACTCTCCTCCGCCATAGTGGGGGAGCTGCCGCTGTATATGTGGGATGATTGGGGCGATTCTTATGCTCTTAGACCTTCATCACAGCACATAGCAAATATTTACAAATGCTGCTTCTTGCTAATTTGTTACTGACGAGCATCAAGGAGATTTCCTTTAAGGTGTACATTTTCTTTTAAGTATATAATCCCTGTCGGTTCGGCTCCGTCTGAATAGGATTTGTGACCATTTTCTAGTGGTACATTCGGGAATAGTGGTACTCGACTGCCTCCTACAGTCTTCATCCACTTCAGCTGCGCTGTTATTTAAATTTGGGTTCCCCTAATATTTGCATATATGGGCAGCTTCTAGTGTGTAACAAGGTTGTTTTCTAATGTTTGTGCATTTTGTTTTGAACTACGGATGAGAGCTCCCTTTTTTTTGCTTCCCTTTCTTCTCTCCAGGTATCCGCCAACTACAATTGATACTTCTGAAAGTTGCATTAATATTGGGTATCGAGATCCATGTTGGTGTGGAGTTTCAGGGGCTGATTGAGCCCCCTGAGGACCAGGAAAACCGAAGTAAGTTTTTTTATTGTTGCTACCATATTTGATGTTGACCTTCCCTTTTAAGTAACACTCTAAATTGTGTTTAGACAAAGGATTGGTCAGTATAATAAATATATTCAACCTGAGCCTCATTCTGTGAACCACAAGCTATTGAGAATATTCAGTTTTTTTAAAAACATATGTGCTGCTGCTCGGATGGCTATGCTGGCAAAGATAGAGGTGTATTATGAACCAGGGGCAGAAGCATGACAAGTTGAAAATTTCAATTCTGATATAATACTTTGTGCGTGAGGCTGTGTTGATGCCTACATAGAACCTCTACTAAATAGTCTACCTATATACTGAACCCACTTGCCTTCAGCAATAGCAACAATTATGCTTGCTACTCCACTGGTGACCAAAGCCTTGAACCCTTAAACTCCATTACTCCTGACCACTCTTCTCAGTTATGCCATGTTTTTCCCATATTTTCTTTTGCAGTAAGCACACATACCTTTGATTTGCCAACCTATTTTTCTTTCTCTCCATCTCTTCGGTCATACTTGTATTATTTATAACCCAAGTGAACTATTACGTAAAGATGGTGAACTTCCTTATGCATGCCTTTGTAGCTATTTCATTGTAAATTCATAATATGATACGTTCAGGAACAGTAGGAGTTGTACATGTGAAGCAGACCTTAATTAATATTTTGGCTAGTCACTATATTGGCAGTCTGTCCCACTGATGAGACCATTTCTTCATTACAGTCACCCTCACGGGTGAGTAGCTGCGCTTTAACAAACGCTGATTGAGTGTATGTATGCTGCACGGTTCAGTATATATACTATCAAGATGGCGCCCACCTATGATCGCCTATGATATTGGTCACAATATTTTTTTATCTAAGAAGGTCTCTGAGCTGCAGCTGTACTGAATATTCTAGTTGTCCAGCTCTACAGTAAAAGTGAGGAAAACTGCAGAGGGTAAACAATGACTGTAGGTTATGCAGTTGCAGATTACGCACATGCCTCTACAGGTGTTGCGTAATAGAGATTCAACTTAAGTGGTTCTGGTTTGGGTTGCTGGTTGATTGTATATACAAAAGTATGCTACTACAAAACCTAGACTGTCATTCCATGTAGGGTTCTGGTCAGCTACATTTTTGCTCGTTCTTTTCTGCCGCTAAATGCAAATGCAGTTTCCCCTCAGCCCCACCTATAGCTGCCTTGTCACCCCCCTTTGAGATGCAGCCTTGCATTAGTAGAGCCTGTATCAGTTGAGGCTGCCAGTGACCGTGAAACTGAGACTTATGCTAGGAAGTTGCAAAGGAGAAAATTAATATCTGGCATAGTGGCCTAGCCTCCTTTCTACTAATTGTTTTCTCTCACTCTAGGAATAGGATGGCGAGCAGAGGTCCATCCGAAAACCCATACGGTGTCAGAGTATGAGTTTGATGTCATCATTGGTGCTGATGGAAGGCGGAATACACTGGAAGGTAAATACACAGCTCTCAAGGGTTTTAGAAAAGGTTTGTACCGATTTCCTATGGAAAGCATTGTCCTATTTAGCTTTAGAAATATTTGTTTGCATTACTCTAGCACTCCCTCCAGTTAATGTGAAACAATTGATTTGAATTCTAAATACTTCTTAGTGGACTAAATTCTATGTGCGCTTAAAAAGGACTGCAATAAATTAGTCCTGAAGAAGATTTTTATAAAGACATACAAGGGGTCAAAGTTTGCAAACTACAGTGCTTTTTTGACTGCTAGTGCTGAATTATAGGGCTTACCTCCCTAAAAGTAAAAACACCTAGGTACTTTTTAAGTTTGACCTAAGACAGCTTCAAGTTTTTTTCTCATTTTTATATATTCAAAAAGAGCTCATGAGTAAAATTACATATATATAAAGAGAAGGGCTTGGGGTCAGCCCTCTTAACCATTAGTATTGCTCCCATCATGTATCCCTTTTTTATTTTGTAAGTCATTGTTTTGGGTTTAAATTATACTTCAAGGTTACAGTATTTCAAAACTAATTGTACCTTTTGTTAATGTCAGTAAGAACCATACTTTACTGTCAAGGGCATTGAAACTGAAAAGGGGGTTATATGTATTTTCTGTACTCTATAGATGGTTATTAGTCTTGAACCTAGCTTCATCCAACTGCAAAGCCCCAATCAGATTGAACCCAGTCTTGATTTGCTTGTGTTTGGGTGCAGGGAAGATCCACCTTGGTAGTTCAGGCTGGATTGTTCCTAATGGATCTGGGTCCAGACTGATTTGTATATGGCTGGGTCCAAACTGAGGTGGTATGGTGGGCAAAAGAACGACGGGTTGGAATACTACTCCAAGTGATTGCCAGTGATTAGACAAAGTGCACTTTTTGTGTGTTTGGTCTTTTTAAATACCCTTGGCTAGAAAATCTGTGTATCAAAATACACACCTAGCTTAGTTATACATTTTAAGTATTTAATAATGGGTGATATCCATGGTGGTATGTGCTCACAATAATCTGCGAGGATGATTTCCAGTAATCCCTAACCCAGACTTGTAATGTATATTTTATAACTTTTTGTCTAATGTTTCTGTCCACTGGGTAAATAGGTTTTCGTCGGAAAGAGTTCCGTGGCAAGCTGGCAATCGCCATCACTGCAAATTTCATCAACCGGAACACAACAGCTGAAGCAAAAGTGGAAGAAATCAGTGGTGTGGCCTTCATCTTCAACCAGAAGTTCTTCCAAGACCTGCGAGAGGCCACAGGTCAGTCATGTTGCTTACAGGACTAGTAAATATGTAGACAAGCTGAGACCCGTTTAGTTGAATAAAGTCCATGTTATTGTAGTGTCCGACTTTGACACATTTGCACTTCAGAATCCACTTTTACTTTGCCTTGAAGAACCTATTGATTTTTCATTTCTTTCCTAATCAAGGTGTTGTTCAAATCTGATAGAGACATCTGGCTGTAGATTTCTTACCTTAGAGTTATCCCCAGACATCAGACTATATTGGAAAATATTTAATGAGCAGTACCAGTGTGCGCCAGTAGGTGACGTTGTTGGGCTAGTCTGTGCTGGAAGTGACATGCGCCACCCCAGTGTGCTGATGTTAGTATTTTCTTTCCATCCCAGTCCGCGCAGATCAATAAAAAGCTCCTGCAAGTCCTTTTTTGACTGACTCTTTCCAACTTTTTATTAAAGCTTCTGTCCTGATGTGCCAGGGATGACCACTAGGAAGGCTGGTTTCAAATCTTGCGGCACCTGTCACTAACAGATATCGGCCTCTGGTGCCTTGAGCAGGAAGATGATGCAAAGACCAGTCGACTGGACCCGATGGCGCAACAGTCTCAAACTTGGTCGAGAGGAAGGTCCCAGGATCCGATTGCAGAGCTATCGATCTTTGTCATAGTCCCACAAAAAGAAAAACATTAAGAACTCAGACTTCTTTGACTTTTCCCCATCCTTCAGTCATCCAATTAGATGAGGGAGCATCGTCATTAAAGGATTAGCTCTGCGGTTAGGCCTGTGCCTGCTCTGCACCTCTGAGTTTCTGGGAGCCAGAGTGACCCCCGCCGAACTCTGCAAATTTTATGAGGCCATGCACCTGATATTTGGATAGCCCATCCCCGCTGGCACAGCTTCTGGCCCCGTAGGTTTGGGAGGGGCCCTCACTGGTTCCTCACCAACAGGTCCTCCTTCAGCACCAGTTGGGGCCCTTGGATCCATGCAAGGATCCGGACAAGGGCCTGTCATACCACCTTTACCTGAAATCAATGCTTCCGGCAGTGCCACCCCATTCTTATCCCAGACTCTGACACTGAGCAGGATGGTTGTTGCCCGACTCCAGCTCCTATTGGAGCCATTCCTTCCAAGCAAGAGCTTGAGCCATATTTCGATGGGCTAAGGCTTGGGAAAGATTGACAGGGGACACTGTACCCCAAGGAATACCAGCAGCTACACCCAGACATGGACTGGTTTGAAGAATTGGTGGATGACAGTGTACTGGACACCTTTCCAGGTACTGGCTTGGTCTCTTCTCCTACTATGGCTACAGAGAAGGGTGCTAGCTTTGATGTGGTGAGGAGGCGGCGGAGGTCCTAGACCTCCAGCTGCCGCTCAGTGGCTGTCAAGAGTAATGTCTTGACAGGTGCTTCAGCCAGGAGTCACCCCTTCAGAACAACTTCCTCCATTTAATGAAGCCCTCACAGACATTCTGCTTGGGGCCCAGTCCTGTTCCCTTATGGGCTTCTGTTCTTAGAGCCAAAAGGGAAAAGCTGTGCAGAAACTAACCATCTCCAGATGGATTGTGCTCTGCATTAAAAAGTGCCACACACTGGCCAGGAAGCAACCCCCTGAGGGTTTGCGTGCTCGTTCCACATGGGCTACGGCTACAACCACAGCGTTGGCACATGGAGTCCCTATCCTGGACATCTGCCAGGCAGCAAAATGCGTTCTTTGCACAAGCTCCCCAGTAACAACTGCCTAGACAGTCAGGTCCGTTGGGATGGGCACTTCTGAGGTAAGTGCTCGACTTACAGTTCTAGTCTCCGGGAGTTAGAATGTCCACTGGTCGTAGTTCACTACGACCCCAAACTTACACCACCAGCAACACCGGCCGGCCGGGTGCAGAGCTCAGGTTGAAGTTAGGTTTAAAATGGGACCCTATGGAGACCGGGGGGCACGTGGTAACAGTTCTGCTAGCAGGTAAGTACCTGTGACTTTGGAGGGCAGACCTGGAGGGTTTAGGTGAGTACAGGAAGGAGGAGTGTTGGCGGGAAGGGTCACAGATCAGCACCAAACACACCCCCTCAGCGGCACAGGGGCGGCCGGGTGCAGGGTGCAAACACGGCGTTGGGCTCCCAAGGGCTGTTGTCATCTGCAGTTCTTGGTCCTCTGGTGGTCCGACAGTCCTTTGGGGGCTCGGTGAGGTTGCTGGTCCTGCAGGCTATATCGCCCTTTGGTAGCAGAGTCCTTAAAGCTGCAGACAGGCCGGTAAGGCTGGGGCCAAGTCAGTTGGTGTCTGGAGTCTTCCCTGCTTGGGGTTCGGCTTAGCAGTCCTTTCTTCTTTTTGAGGTCACCATGAATCTGGTGAGCTATGTTCAGGGGTGCCCCTAAATACTAGACCCTTCCTGTGCCCACTTCATTTGGGAGAAGGGGGCACATTCCTAACCTTATTGGTCCCTGTCCTCCGAACCAAGGTGGAGTATTCTGCAGGAAGAGTAACAATTCAGCTCTGGACACCTTAGGGGTGGTCCTGGCTGGAGTCGTCACTCCTCCCTGATTAACCCAATTTTCCCACCTGGCTTGCCACTAAAAGTGGGGCTATGTTCTTGGGGGCGGGCATCTCCACTAGCTGTACTAGCACTGTAATTGGAGGCCTGAGCCTTGAGGCTCACCACCAAGTGTTTTGCTTTACTGCTGACAGAGCCAAAATACACACACTGAGAGGAGTTGAAAAGATTCTCTGGAATGCACCTCTTAATCTGAAGAAGACATTTATTATCTTTTTGCAAGGCTCGTGATGGAAGGCCTGTACAACCGAAAGTGTACTTTTAAAATGTGCAACAATAAAGTAAGACCATGTACAAAGAATCTTCAATTTATACACAGCAAATATATACATGCAAAGATACAAACACCTATATTGATATATGTATATATATTCATACACAATGCAAAGCAAATAATTAATAACAATGCATCACCATAGGGCCTGTCTGGTGCTTCATCTTTCTCCTGCCAGCAAGTCCTTGACCCTGGTTTGACTGCAACGAGAAAGAACTCAACCCTCACAGGAAATATCAGGCATTCGACCTCTAAATCCTGAATAAGGTCTCGGACTCTCCCACTGGCGACCTGGGTCTCTTATATACCTTAAACAGACGAGGAAGGAGCATTCTGGAAAACCCCCTCCCGCTCTTTAAGAAGTATTAAAAAATGCTGGCTATTTTAGGTAATCTTTGAAAGAAACACGTCTGAACTTGGCCAAAATCCCAAGGTGTCTTTCCCAAAACTAAACCTTTCCCTGCTGTACTATAAACATAATTCTAGTACATCCTTATCTTGCTGACTCCTCCACGTTATGTCCTAGCCCTTCGGTGAGAAAAGAACACGCAGAATAGAAAACACGTAGCATAACACGTTTTGAACGGAAAGCGACTTGCACCTTTAAGGTGGTGGTGAAGCTAAGACCAAGCAGAATACAAAATGGAGTCTGTAACTGGTGACCACCCATGTGACGGTGGACAGCTAAGCCAAGTGGTGCGACACGGTCAGTGGTCAAAACACAAATATCACTACACCAAGTGTTAGTTTCTCCAGGGGGGAGGTGTGAAGCACCTCCACCCAGAGAAGGCTTTTTTCTGGCTTCATAGAGCACAAAGGCCCTAACCCCATGGGGTCAAAGTTGTCTGCTAGTGGCTGTTCCAGTCTTCAGTGAAGCCATCAAGGAGTTGTGGAGTTTGTAATGACAAACTCCCAGCCCATGTACTTAATATGGCCACAACGCACTTACAATGTCTTAGAATGGACTTAGACGCTGTAGGGGCATATTGCTCACGCAGTTATGCCCTCCCCTCTGATATAGTGCACCCTGCCTTAGGGCTGTAAGGCCTGCTAGAGGGAGGACTTACTATGCCACAGGCAGTGTTTTGTGGACATGGCACCCTGAGAGGGATGCCATGTCGACTTTGCCTTTTTCTCCCCACCAACACACAAATTGCAATGGCAGTGTACATGTGTTTGGTGAGGGGTCCCTTACAGTGGCACAACCCATGCTGCAGCCTTTAGGGATCCTTCCTGGCCACAGGGCCCTCTGTACCACTTACAAGGGACTGAACCTGGTGCCAGAGGTGTACGAATTGGGTTTTAGGTAAAGAACAATAATGCATGGGCCTGGTTGTGAGGATCCCAGCACAGTCTTTCAAGTCAGCATCAATATCAGGCTAAAAGTATGTTTTATAAGGTAAGGTATCTGCGGCTAGAAGTCTCTATCAGATGAACAAATTATGTAATTTTGTCAACGCCTTATCTGGTAGAGACTCCATCTAGCTGCAGATTCCTTAATGACCTACTTATCCTCCCCATCTCCTGGTGTGGAAATTCATGAAAAGAAACGGATGTCAGAGCTCTGGGGTTGCTCCTGTGTAGGTACTGCGCACTTCACTTCTGGTACAAATGACATGCGACCGAGCTAAACGGCGCCACCTAATGACATACATGGATATTGCTCACAAAACATTTCTGAATCCAGTCTGACACCTGGGGATAATTCTAAAATAAGTAATCTGTGGCTAGAGAACTTCTACCAGCTTAGGCGGTACCAAAGGTGAGTAACTTGTTCGATAGACACACATTCAGCCATTTTATAAGGCTGACCGTTAAAATAGAACTCAGATTTAAATTTGTAAAATGCAAAGGAGTAATTTCAAAGCATTTTATTACTTTGTGTGTTGGGCAGATAGAAGGAACTTACTTTATTGTTTGAGCCCATATTAGCAGCCTGAGAAGGAGCACCCTAAATAATGAGTGCAAATGTGTTCTTAGTGTAATCATAAAACTGGCTTTTGGCACATTAACAGTGGAGGAATTGCACCCTGCTCCTGGTGCGCCAGTGTGAACATACATAGGACCTGAATTCCAGTACTCACTACTGCCATTGTCATTACCCGTGTTCTTCAAAGGGAATGTTAACAACTAGGTTTAGTAAGACTGAAGTGGGTATTTAAACACAAATTATCAATCATAACCATGATACACCTGATTTATCCCAAATTGAATTTCCAGTTATAGGCATAGTTTTTGTCTAGTTATGGGTCCCACTGGGATATAAAAACAAGGGAATGTGATTCTGGCCTATTCAGTTTCCTAGAGTAATACTGGCATGTAGATCAAGTATTCTGTAACTTTCTGATGTATACAACTGCCTGTGGGTTCCTCACCAAAAGAATCGTCGCCAGTTCCTTTTTTTCCATGCCTTCGAGTAATGTTTTTTTCTTCGAGGTTACCAGGGAGCTACTGTTTCACTTCGTGTATAACAATGTCTCAGCCAAGGAAGTCAGGTTTTAAACCCTGTAGGGAGTGCGGAGGTCGAATGTCGGTCACAGACCCACATGAGAATTGTTTGTGGTGTCTGAGCTCTGACCATGAGGTCGAAGCGTGCGGTACATGTCGGAGCATGAATCCGAAGGCTCTCAAGGAGCGGGAAGCCAAAATGTTCTTGGCAAGGTCTAAGAAGGAGAGACATCATCATCGTGAGTCTTCTTCCAAGTCATCAAAATCTCATAGGCGACATCGGGACTCCCGACGCTGGCATGATTCACGGCACCGGTCAAGTAAGGACCGTTCCTGCTCGGGGTCGCCGTTGGCTTGGCGTCGAACGACTTGGGAAGTTAGCCCGACTGTGACATCTCCGCCTCGGACGACTCCTACTTCTCCGACGTCGCCACTGTCGATCTTCAAAGTCTATCCTCACCAGGAGCCGGCGGTCTCTCCGGCGCATACGGAGATGCCCGAGCCGACGCCGGCTTCGTCTCAAGCACCGGCTCCGCAAGGATACCTGGCATTCCTAGCGCCAGGCACAGACCTTGCCGGATTTCTTAATGCGATGTTCAACATCTTTGCCACCATGGCTCCGGGAGGTGGTCATTCGGGATCTTTGGGTCCATTGGCCTATGACATGGGTGTTCGGCTTCATACAGACAGACGCCCTTCATGCCTTTCCTTCCTTAGGGAAGTGCTGGTTCGCTGCAGCTTTCATCTACTCTAAAGAAGCCTACGGCACCAATGGATCCGGTGTCGGATGAATCCGATGGTCAACGCCGTCCGAGGTCGTCAGGCAGCTAGTGCACCCACCAGAAAAGGCGTTACCGAAGGTAAGTAACTTGTTCTTCTGATGGATACAACTACCTGTGGATTCCTCACCTAAGGAATAGAGTCCCAAAGCAGTACCGCACTCGGTGGTGGGTGCCTGAATGGTCAAACCAAGAAATCCTGCAGCACTGAGCGTGAAAATGGCCATCCCTCCTAACTTCAGAGTCCAAACGATAATGCTTGGCAAAAGTGTGGAGGGATGCCCAAGTTGCCGCCTTGCAGATGTCAACCACAGGAACACCTCTAGCTAAGGCCGATGAAGCCGCCTTAGCCCTAGTGGAATGGGCTCGTAGCCCCACAGGAGGTTCCTTCTTTGCTAAAGAATAACACAATTTGATGCAAAGAATGACCCACCTGGAAAGCGTTCTCTTGTGGACAGCTTTTCCTCTCTTCTTCCCCACCAACCGAAGAAGAGCTGATTGTCCTGTCTGAACTCCCTCGTCCTGTTGACGAAGAAGCTCAAAGCTCTTCTTGGGTCAATTCGGTGAAGTCTCTCTTCCTCCTTTGATGGATGAGGTGGAGGATAGAAGGAAGAAAGAGTGATGGACTGTCCTAAATGAAAGGGTGTAACAACCTTCGGTAAGAAAGCCGCCTTGGTCCTTAACACCACTTTGTCCCTGTAAAAGGAAGTATATGGGGGTTCCACACTAAGAGCCTGGAGCTCACTCACTCTTCTAGCAGATGTAATGGCAACTAGAAAAACTGTTTTTAAAACCAAAAGCCTCAAGCGACAAGAATGCATCGGTTCTAACGGTGAACCCATAAGAAAGGTCAACACTAAGTTCAGATCCCACTGTGGCATAACGAATGGAGTGGGCGGAAACTTGTTAGTGAGACCCTTAATGAACCTCAAAACAATTGGGGACTTAAACAAGGAGGGTTGATCTGGAAGGCACAGAAAGGCCGACAGCGCGGATAAATAACCCTTAACAGTGGCAACTGCACAACCCCTCTGTGCCAAAGGATAACGCAAACGACAGGATGTCCGATAAATGGGCACGCAAGGGATCAATTTGATTCTCGCCACACCAAATCACAAATTTAGTGGATTGTCACCTGCCCGATAATATAACTTCCACCAACTCAGGTGGGAGAGAAAAAGTACTCAGATTGCCCCGTTCAATCTCCAAGCATGTAGGTGCAGGCTCTGGAGGTGGGGGTGTAGAACCTGCCCCTGCGACTGCAAGAGGAGGTCTGCCCTGTAAGGGAGACTGAGCGGAGGGCACAGAGAGTTGGAGGAGGTCTGAATACCACACCCTTCTTGGCCAATCCGGAGCTATTAAGATGACTTGGGCCCGGTCTTGGTAGATCTTCCTCAGGACCTGAGGAATCAAGGGTATGGGGGGAAACGCGTAAAGCAGCTGACCCTTCCAGGACATCTGAAACGTGTCCCCCAAAGCTCCTTGCACAGGATACTGGAGGCTGCAGAACGACAGGCAGTGCACGTTCTCCTGAGTGGCAAACAGGTCTATCTGTGGATACCTCCACACCTGGAAGATGTAAAGGACCAGGTCTGGATGAAGACGCCACTCGTGATCGGTCGAGATGCGCCAACTGAGACCGCCCGCCCGCACGCACGCACGTTCAGAACTCCGGCCAAATGGTTTGCTACCAAGCAAATCCAATGGTCCTGAACCCAGGACCAGAGCCGTAGAGCTTCTCTGCAGAGAAGATACGACCCCACTCCTCCCTGCTTGTTAATATACCACATCGCGGTAATGTTGTCTGTTAGGACTTGAACCGACAGACCGCAAAGGGAAGGGAGGAAGGCCTTGCGAGCCAGATGGATCACCCGCAATTCCAACAGATTGATGTGAAACCTCTGTTCCACTGGAGACCAATGACCTTTTGACCTCCAGGTCCCCCAGATGAGCACCCCACCCTAGAGTGGAGGCATCCGTTATCACTGTGGCCACCGGAGGTGGCAGCAAGCACGGCTTTCCTTGGGAAAGGTTGCCGTCCGCAGCCCACCATTGAAGATCCACTGCAGCATCTCTGGAGATCTTTATCGATTCCTCGATCTCCTTAGTGTTGAAACCACTGCCTGCGGATGCACCACTGAAGAGCCCTCATGTGCCAGCGTGCATGAGTGACCAGCAGAATGCAAGAAGCGAACAGACTGAGCAGACGAAGGACCTTGAGGACTGGAACGACTGCTCCATTCTGGAACATTGGAATCAACGCCTGAATGTCCTGAATCTGCTGCGGTGGAGAAAAGGCTTGATTCAGTGTTGTCCAGAACTCCCCCTATGAACAGCAGGCGCTGAGAGGGCTCCAGGTGAGATTTGGGCACGTTCACCGAAAAGCCCAGATCGAACAACAACTGAGTTGTCGTCTGCAGGTGATGCCGCAGGAGCTCCGGAGACTTGGCTTTGATCAACCAATCTGCAAGTCGACACACACCATCCAATCTCCTGCATTCAACGCCAAAAGAACCTGTGCTAGGGTCAGCATTTTGAACTTCTCCTGCTTGAGGAACCAATTCAAAATCCTCAGGTCCAGGGTTGGCATCAACTGACAATCCTTTTTGGGGATAAGGAAATAGCTTGAATAATAGCCCTGACCCCTCTCCTGCTCTGGAACCAACTCTACTGCACCTTTCGACAAAAGGATTAGCACTTCCGGCTGTAGTAAAAGAAGATGGTCTTCCAAACAGAAGGATGGGTGGGGAGGGATGGGAGGGGGAAACTCCTGAAAGGGAAGAGTATAACCTTTTCCCACATATCGGTGACCCAGGAGTCCGATGTTATTGACTCCCACATGTGAAGAAATTGACAGTCTCCCCCCTACAGGAGATGCATGCAAAGGGAGTGATGGAGGACTAAGGCTGTTTTCCCTGCTGCACCCCGCCAGAGGAAGAGGCAGAGTGCTGCTGGGTGGCCCCTCTAGTACGAACTCTACCCCTGCCCCTGAATGATCTATAAGGGTGAGCTGTCGAAGGTTTCTGCCCTGCTGCCTGGAATCTCCCTCGAAAGGAAGAGTCACGCCCAAACCCCCTAAACCTCCTAAACAATCTCAAGGAAGCGGAGGTGGATGCTTGCAAGCCCAAGGATCTTTCCTTGGCCCTACTTTCCTTGAACCGCTCCAAGGCAGAGTCAGCTTTTGCTCCAAATAGTTTATCCCCATCAAAGGGCAGGTCGAGTAGGGTTGTCTAAACATCGGGATAGAATCCTGAAGACTGTAGCCAGCCAGTCTTGTCGCTATGGACGTGCCCATAGCCCTGGCCACAGAGTCCGATGTGTCAAGCCCAGATTGGATAACCTGGGTCGCCGCCGCCTGAGCGTCCGCCAAAAGGTTAAGCATCTCCTGAGGCAATGTAGTGTGTGTCTTGGCCTCGTCCAAGAGATCATAAATGTACCTTCCCAGGATACAGGTAGCATTCGTTGACTTGAGGGCCATGCTACATGAAGAGAACGCCTTCTTAGCAGATTGGTCCATTCTCTTGGACTCCCTGTCCGCGGGAATCCCTGGAAAAGATCCCAGAGCATGAGGCGCATGAAGCCTGCACTACCAAACTCTCTGGAGTCGGGTGTCTGGTCAAGAACGCTGGATCTCCAGGAGCCACCCGATACCTCCTCGCAACTGACCTGTTTACTGCCGTCGAAGTCACATGCTTCTTCCACACCTCCATTATTGGGTCAATAAGCACCTCATTAAACGGAAGAAGCGGCTCTGCCACAGCTGAAGAAGGATGCAAAACCTCAGTGAGAATGTTCGTCTTAACATCCTCAGCTGGAAGAGGAAGGTCAAGAAAATCTGCTGCCTTCCTGACCACTGAATGGAACGAGGCAGCCTCTTCAGTGGACTCCCCCGGAGATGCCAAGTCCCACTCCGGGGAAGTGTCCAAACCACTAGCCGTGTCCAAGCCCTGCAGGTCTCGCAGGGGTTCCACAATCTCACCCTCTTCCAAGAGCTGTTTCTCATACTCTTGCTCCTCTAGCAGCCTCAGAGCCAACCTCCTGGAGCGGAGCCTGGATTCAATCCTTGGCGTCAATAAGGCATCTGCTCATCCAGTAATATTGCTCACATTCTTCACTTCATGATTTATTTTTAATTTACTACCATAAGGAGGTAAATGCTCACTAAGTTGTCTGTCGGGTCAAATAACATTTATTTTGTAATTATGTCCCATAAACTACATAGAAATGCACAAGAAAAGTCTATCTTCTTTAAAGCAATAATGGTGCATCAGATATTCGTCAAAGTGAACGTAAAAATATTCAAGCAATCGTCATAAAATTGATATAAAATGTATTTCTCCCAAAAACTGTGTCATGTGCTGTGTACGGAAAAGCTACAAAGAAATAAACTTCTTCCTTTGGCTCCAAATATTTGTTGATAGCAAAAACTCTAATTTGAGTTGTCACTGATTTTCATAATCTGAGTGTTATCTTGTTGCGCCTAAGATCGTCAAGGTTCAAAAAAAAATATTTCTAATGCTTCACATACAAAAGACAAAGACAAAATGTGCCCTTCAATTTCTGATTCATTGTCTTAAGTGGGGTAGTGGCCAGATAAATTCAATTTGCCTACTCCGACTATGTTAATCCTCCTATTGAGAGCATACCAATGCCAATTTGTAAAAACAATTCTTTAGCATATTGTGGCTTCCCAAATCCAGTTAGGTATTGCATACAGGTTTATCCTTAAGCGAAAGATGTGCTTGTGACATGTAGCTGTAGATTCACATGTTGTGCCTGCTCCCGTCGTTTGGTGTTGGGATTGGACATGTGAAACTTGTTTTTCTTCAGAATCTTTTCGAATCACTAGATATAGTGAATTCTGCCTGTTGCTGGTGATGGGCATCAGCACCATTGTTAGATTGTTTATCTGCCTTCTGGTTCAGACATGCCTCTGTGAGATCCCCATATGACCCCCAGGCCCCTGACCCTGTGATGATTACAATAGAAAGAATAGCTGCTCCAGAGCTATATCCTGCAAAACACTCGCACCCAGATGGCAACATTTCATATCATGAGTTTTTGCACAGGAAGGCCTCCTTCCATAAGGTGGAAACACATGTTGAGCCTGAGGAGGACTCCCTCCCTCATGGAGACCTTCTCCTCCTCAAATCGGTCCTTTCATTACCTACTCATGTTGAAAGGCATGCTTAAACGCCTGCAAGTGACTTGTTCAAGGAGCCTGCGAAGGTGGGAATCATCACGCTTTGAGTTATTAAAAAATATATATATATACGGCTTTTTTCTCAGACCCACCTTATCGAAGGCCAACTACCCTGGACTCCTTGGTAGTACACACAGCCAGAAAACGTGCTAACTCCAAGAACACAATAAATGTGCCCCCTCTGGATAAGGGGAGTAAAAAGGTTGATGGAGGTGGCAAGCACCTTACAGTCCAGTCTGCCACCCAGTGGCGTATCACCAATTCTGTAGGCCTTTTCTCCCAGTACAACTGGGCTCACTGGGATTAAGATGGAAGACCTTATCCACCATTTTCTTGATGACCAGTATAAGAAATGGGTCATGAGTTGGTTGCAGAAGAAAAGATAATTTCCAACACCAGCATGGTGCTGGTGTGCTTTGGATACAGTAGAGACTGCTGCACGAGGCTTCTTCACAGGCCTACTTCACAGACATGCCTGGTTGCGTGTGCCTGCGTTTAACACTGCGATGCTACATCTCCTCGACAAGCCTTTTGATAGGGAGCACCTTTTTGGTATGCAAGTAGATGAGATGTTAGAAAAGATAAGGAAGGACAAATGGCCAAAGCCATTGGCACGCTTCAAATCCCATTTGTCCACAGCTATTATTGGGTCAGAGCCAAGACTCCCGCACCTGCGGCATTCACGTCTTTCCTCAGGCAACAGCAGCAGCAAACGCCATCTTGAGGTTATTGCAGGGAAGGATATAAAGGAAATAATAACAGGGGCTAGGGAAAAGGTGCAGCACCCAAATATCACTGCCAAGCAGTGACACTAGAGCCCTCACCCACCCAATTACATAGTGCCTGTCGGGAACGGTTGCAGGGGTTCCTGCCCCAGTGGGCAGAGATCACCTGAGTACAGTGAGTTCTAGACATCATAGTGGAGGGGTATTTCTTAGATAGATAGTAGATAGATAGATATATATATATATATATATATATCTATCTATCTCCCCCCCGTACTTTCTGATCCTCAAGAAGGGCGGGGTCTCTAGAAGCCCATCCTTGACCTCCGGTCTCCTGCAACAAGACGACTTCATGACATCACTATCTGAAGGATGCCTACTCCCACTCACCCTTTGACCCTGCATATTGAAGATTCCTGCGTATTGTGTTAAGTGAACATTATCAGTTCAAATTGCTGCCCTTTAGGGTAATCACAGCCCCCAGGGTGTTTACTAAGTCTTACACTGGTAGCTGCTCACCTCAGAAGGAGCCGTGTCCACATCTTCTCTTACCTGGACAACTGACTGATCAAAAGTGCCACGCAGCAGCAATGCCTAGCGCACACTCATGCTACCATACATCTGCGCCAGTCTTAGCTTAAGTATAACTGTATCCAAAACCCACCTCTAGCTTCCTCAATGTACCCCTTCCTTGGTGTTTTATACTAGTATCCTGCGTATCTGAGCCCAGCTACAGTAGAAGCGTTCCAAGCACTGCTACCCCTTTCAGCGAGATCGCCAAGTAATGACTAGGAAAGTTATGCGCTTACTAGGAATGATGGCATCCCGAATCGCCATAGTACCTCACGCCAAGCTACACATGCGTCCGTAGCAGCAGTGCCTGCGGGCGCAATGGTCACAGGTAGCGGGTCATTGGTAGGATCTAGTGCTGTTTTGGGGCCGTACTTATTGCTGTCTGCAGTGGTGGAATGTCAGGCTGTTACATGGACAGTCCTTTCTTGAACCGTTTCCGCAAGAGACCAGCACCATGGACACCTCACTCAGTGGAGCTTACTACACAATGTGTATGGATGCCTTTTCAACAGGGTTTCCACACCAACCACTTAGAGTTACTAGCTATTTGACTTGCCCACAGTTTTCTGCTTTAGCCAAGAGCATTTGACGGTGGGTGATATCTGTGTCTATTTTCTCACACCTTACATACTCCGTGTGGAAAACGACTTGGCAGGACCCATTAACAAGTCCACCAAGTTCTACCCCGGACTTCCACTGTTGGGGGTTCCCACAGATAGACCTGTTCACCATTGCTAAAAACACACAGTGGCCAAGCTTTGCCTCCACGCTTCCACAGTCCATGGGCAATGCACTATGGATGAACTGGTGAGGAATATTTGCTTACGCTTTTCTGGCTCTCCCACTCCTTCCATTCATGTTCCGAAAACGGAGACAATCATCCCTCACTCTCATCCTAGTAGCTACAACCTCTGCATGCCATCTCTGGTTTGCCACCTGCTCGGCCTCTCATTAGCTTCCATGAGAATCTCCCCAACAGGCTGCATCTTCCCTCTCAAAACCAAGGCATTCTCAGACATCTCAGCCCCCAACAGTTCAATCTAGGGATTTGCTGCCTGAGGTCTTAGAGTTAAGCTACCTCAGTCCCTCTGAAAAGTACGATCCATTCTGAAGGAAGCACACAGGTCTACAACTAGAGCCTGCTACATGGTAAAGTGGAAGCAGTTCATACACTACTGCCTCTCTGAGCAAATTAACCCTCTCACAGCCTAATTTCAGGACATTGTCTGTTACTTTCTCCACCTGCAGGAGGTGGTCCTTGCCTATACCTCCATCAGGGTTCATCTAGCTGCTTTGGCTGCTTACCTACAGAATAAGGAATGCACTTCACTTTTCAGAATCCCTGTTGTCAAAGCTTTCATGGAAGGACTCAAATTATCTTACCACAGGCCCCTCCCAGCTCCTATGTAGAACCTCAACATAGTGTTCACTCAGCACATGGGCCGTCCTTTCTCACCCCTTCACTCTTATCCCTTTCAGTTCTGTTCCTTGTAGACATCACTTTTCTCAGGTGTCCTTGAAATGCACGCTCTTACTCTAGAAGAACCTTTCTTCTAGGTGCATCACAATAGAGCCAACCCCAAATTCCTACCCAATGTGGTTTCTACTTTTCATCTCAACCAAACAATAGAACTCTGTTCTTTCAGCATCCAGCATCAGTAGCAGAGCGCACCCTGCATGCTTTGGATGTCAAGAGAGTGCTTATGTAGTACATTGACAAGATCAGACGCTTCTGTAAGGACGCAACAGCTCTTTGTATCTTTCTCCAAAACACACCAGGGGCATGCTCACTTTAAGTCGGGGGTGGACGCTAGCTAATGAAGTGCACACAAACCTGTTATGCTAAGGCAAAAAGACCCCTACCTGTATCTCCCAGACCTCATTCCACATGCAAGAAATTAGCTTCTATGGCTTTTCAGGGTAATATTACTATATCTGACATCTGTAAGCAGCTGCATGGTCGACCCCACACACCTTTACCAAGCGCTACTTTTGAGATGTTTTGGCCCAACAGCAAACTGATTTTGGTCAGGCTGTCCTTTATACTTTTTCATTCGTCTGCAACATCCTCAAGCTAATCTACCTTTTTTTAAAGGACTACTTTACAGTCTGTGCACAGAATGTGCATCTACAGAGGAAAATATTACTCACCCTGTGAGCATCTGTTTGTGGCATATAGTGCTGTAGATTCACATGCACACTACCTCTTTCCTGGGTGTCTTTGGTTGTTGCAGATGATGTTACTTTTCTCTTAAGCCTTACTTTTCATGGCCTTCTCTGCTGTACCTCTAGCAATAGGTGGAGTCACCATACCTTGTGACATGAAGAGACTTATTTGACGAGAAACAAGTGCCAAATGTCCAAGACCAACACTAGATGGCAGGACTATGCATAGCATGTGAATCTGCGCACTACATGTCATGAACAGATGCTTACAGGGTACCCAAATCTACCCAAATATTAGGAAGGAAGATTAACTTCCTTCCATCCCCAATTAGAGCACTTTTGCAATCTGAGGGTGTGGGTGAGGGGTTGAATTTAATTTCCTCTTGTTTACTCGATATCCATTCCAAACTGATTTCGTCCTTCTGATAAAGAACTGGCCTTACCTACTGAGTCTCATGATGGGCTACAAATGAGAACATCATTAAGTACTTTTGTACACATCTGCCTCCATATTGCTCCAAAAACCATCCCAATACAAAACAGAATTGAAGCGTAATCTATCATTTCATGTAAATAATCCCAGTTCATAAAGGATGGGAATCGTTCCCATAGTTTGGGAAAGGCCAATCAGTGATTTTAAAAAACCTTTTCACCCAGTTTTACAGAGCTGATCTACAATACAATATCCCTAAAAGTTACTCCATGATAGGTAGCCGTTAGTATTTTGTTTTTATAGACTTATTGTTGGGGGGACTTTTAGAAAAACGTTTTACCGTACTTGCTCTCTTTCTCAAAAGAATGAGTCTTAGTCACTTAACTATCCTGTTTCATATTAGAACTGAATCTGACAACTAACTAATCAAAGGTAATGACACTCTCCAGTCTGATTATTCAGAGTGAGTTTACTCCTAAATGGCCAAAGTCTTTCTGCTGCTGCATGGAGCTTTTACCAATTATGAGAACCCTATGGTGCATTTTTTTATTCCTTTAAATAGGAAAATGTGTTAGTCAATTAAAACCATACACACTATCGAATAACAAAATATATCTCGAGAAATAAAATCCTGTCTACAGCTCGCCGTTAACCATATAATAAACACGTATTCAGCTTGCCAGACCATAGCAAAAGTTCCTTAGATTAACAAGTGCCATAAAAAAGATGCAGGATGCTTATATAATGCTTCTTTGATTTCCCATACAGCAGGTGGAGCTTTAATGCATCCTAGGGGCTCGTAAAATGCCCACGGGCATAGGATCTAAAATACCTGGGCACATAGGATGTAAAGTGCCTGGGTGCGTGTAATGTAAACAATATCTAAATGAGGAACTACTACCATCCACCCTCATTACCAAGATCGATAATCACAGTCCTCAAAAAACAAAAATCTTTTAAAAGCGCCATAGTGCCAATAAGGCTTGTGATTTGACCTGTTCCCAGAAGGCGATTTGGGGACTAAAAGCATCCTGGATTGGACATGCTGCTTCTGTAGCTGACCCATTAAGCATAATGGAAGCGGCTGATCAGTTTGGTGCCTGAGGACCAAGATGCACATGTGGAACAAGGTGCACATGTGGAACAAGGTGCAGGAGTATACCTCATGAAATTTGGTGAAACAGTTTCCCACATAAGTATTACAGAGATGAGATCCAAATTATTCTTAACCAAACTCTGTGCAAACTCCGGATAAAGTGGTGAGGTTTCAATTAATACGGGAACTGACCGTTGATTTGGCAGGATAGGTGATAGTAGGTCATATGTCCCCTCACAGCCCACCATATTATCAACAATAACCCACATAGGTATTACAGTGATGCATTCCAAGTAATTATTTGCCCGGCTCTGTGCACACTTGTGGATAAAGTGCCATGGTGTACATATCAATTTATATGACAACAGACCCTTGATTTGGCTGGAGAGGGGGTAGTAGGCCCTAGCAGCCTGCCGTAACATTAATGAGAACCATACTCTAAATACCATTCCCTGTTGAGAGTCTCAAATAGAGACCCTAAATAATATGGCCTCTTTACGTGCCATAGAGCCAACAGGGCCCAGGGTTTTAACCTGTGCCAACAGAGCATGGTTCTAGCTAAAAGTGTACTGAGATTGAGCCTACTACTTCCCTAACTGATAGATTAATCTTAACAAAAATGCCTATGAATCACAATAGATACCATGGTGCATATGAGTGGCGAAATGTGGGTTAACGTCTGTAGGATTAATACCAACTGGACCACTTAATTTGGTGGGATAGGGACTTAGTGAATCTTACATTTCCCTAGCAGCCCACCATAACAATATGGAGGAGCCCATCATGACTGTGATTGAAACTGGGGTTAAAGCTGCCAAAGTTTTTTTTAACAGTCCTTAAAAATGTCCAAAACTATACCAGTCTGATGTTAAGCATTGTATTCTTTTGATCGAGTGATTTTGTTTATGCAGATCTGCAAGTTCTAATCCCCAGTCAGTACGGACCCCTTTGTCAGTAGGGACCTCCGCTTTTGCCCTAGATGTCGGCTAATGCAGAGGACATGCAGCAGCGTCTCATTTGACTTATGGCACAGGCGACACCTCATATCACTCTTTGGTCTCTTTTCTGCCATTTTGGTGTAAAGTCCAGAGTAGGGAGCTTTCCTAATCTCAGTGAAAGAAATTTCTGTTTGACCTTCAGGGTGTATGTTTCTTCTAAAAGAGAGTGATCCTTTTGATCGTCAAAGGAATTCAACACCAGCCACCCGTGAGATCGTTTGGCCAGTGCTCCTTTATCCTCTATCCTACTTTACATCTTAATAATTTGTTTAGCATCCTCCTGAACGCTTGTGTGGATGTTTCTAAATTCCATAACTCGCCCAGCCTGAGTTTTTCTATACTCTCCTCCAAATACTTTTTGTAATAGCCTTTTTTTTCTTTTTCTTTGGAGGTTGATTTCGGTCCAGGTGAGCTAGCAAACTCTTGGATGCAGATCTCAGCTTATGGCAGCATTTTACAAATGCTCCAGACCTAGCCAGGGTCTGTTTTGTCAGCGAAAACTCAGACCTCACTTGTGTAGGCAATGCAGTTCTCGGACAGCCGCAATACCTTTATCCATTAGTTTGGCGTGTGCAGCCATCATCACTTCACCTCCATATGAGCGAGTGTTGAAAACACAAAAATTAAAACCGCCTTTTTCTTAATCACTTCCCTTTGTGGAGCAAACGAGGCTCTTGAGTCAATCTTGACACCTAGATGGACATATGCCGGTGATACATCTATTGTAGCTCCAGTAAGGCATCATTTGCACTGATCGAGGATATGACGATTTAGCAAGATTAATTTAGTTTTATTTAGGTTGATCTCCAACCCTTATCAATTGTGTAAGTTGCCAAGCGGTTCATTGATCTCTGCAGGTCTATCCTAGTGTTGCTTAGCAGAAGCAGATCACCTGCATACAGGATGTTGTACAACGGAAGGCCCGCCTGTGTTTAAGGCATGTGATGCTAACTCCTCACGTGCCGGGGAGAGATCTGAGATTTATAGGTTGAATAGAAGAGGTGTGAGGACGTACCCATGCTTTAAGCCTTTCGATAATCTCACTAACCTACACAGATGGATGCCATCTGACCTTGATTTTGACCCAGGTGTCCGTATAGAGTATCCTGATTGTCTTTAAAAGGTTATGTGGGATTCTGCACTGGTGAAGCTTTGCCTGTAATTTATCACTTGGGACGGGGTTGAGTGCTGCTTTGAAATCAATGAATCACATATACAGCAGAGTGTTGGTGACTTTTGCTCTTCTGAGTTAATTTTCCTTTCCTTTTGTAAACCCAGTTTGGTTCAATAGGAGCCTATTTGTGTCTTGTGCCCACGCCTCTAGATCTTGAAGCAGTAAGTTTAGACAAGCAAGATGCTAGTCTTTCAATAACCTTATTGGATATTTTAATCATTAAAAGGCAATTATACTGGATGACAAATATTTTGAGTAGTGTTGAGTAGTATAATAGCATATAACTCAGAAGGCGATTTATAGAAACCACCTCCTCACATTATCATTGGTTTCTGGTCATCCAGAACTAGTTTCCGCCTGCATATTGACCAACTGATGTTAGTTGATATCATTTAAAAATGTATAGTCAATGAAACTTTTATACTTGCTAGAATCAAAGGTAAATTTAGGAGAAACATCCAATGGCATTCCAACACTTCTAGCGCTCAAATCATATGTAATGGAATAAAGAGTGAATTCATGCACAACCTTTGGGAGTCCTGTTGTAGGGGGTAGACGACTAGGGGGATTACCACAAATTTCATTGTGCTCTTAGGTGAGTTTTAATCTCCTATTATAGGCTCAAAAGAAGTTTTGAAATCTGTGAGATGGACCATGCACCATCCTTAGACAATGCAATGCTAAAGCTTCCAATATATGTAACTTACCAACCAAACTCCCTCATGGACATTAGCAGTTATATATATTCAAAATTACTATGTATATGTTCGTCCATCAACATCTTTCATTGGTTAACTGGGCTCTGTGTGTCCTAAAATGACTGAGTAGTCTGATTCAGGCATGGAATGTCCTGTCACATGTCAAGCAGACATGTGAGGACACTGCCGGTGATGTGCGGGCAGCTCTGGACTTGCACAGCTCTCACTTTCTTTAAACCTCAGCAGTACGCCTCACCTCGTAGATTTGGCAGCCTTTGTGAATGAGGCCGTATCATGTTGAACGGAACAGTGCAAGGGTTTCCCATGTAGCGGTTGATTTTGAGGGACTTCAGGGACGTTTCCTTGAACTGCGTCCTCTCTTCTATGGGAGCGTTTCCCCTGAGTTCTCCATAGATCAGCTGTTTGGGAATACGCTCATCTGACATTCTGACAACATGCCCAGCCCGTCTGGCCTCGGCTGTCATCAGCAGTGTATGAACTGACGGCAGGCTGGCTTTGGAAAGGACTTCAGTGTCTGGCACTTTGTCCTGCCATCTGATTTTTTTCAGAAGCTTGCGCAGATGGAACAAGTGGTGTATGACTCTGAAAGACAGTTCAAGACATGCTGCCGTTCAGGAGAGTTGGAAGCACCGCTGCCTGGTAGACCCTCAGTTTCGTTGGTAGGCTTATCCCTCGACATTCTCAAACATTGGAGCACAATCTCCCAAAGGCAGAGCATGCTTTCTCAATTCTGCAGTTTACTTCAGAATCGATTGACACTGCTCGGGAAAGGGGACTGCCCAGGTATGTGAAGTGGTCCACTGCCTCCATTTTCTGTCCATTTACGGTAGATGTATGGTTCTGTGGATGGACCTATCTTGATGTTAGTGGCAAGACCAAAGTTGCAGCATGCAGATCAAAACTTGTCTGTACTGGTTTGTATTTCTGGCTCTGTACTAGCATTCACAGCACAATTTTTGTAAAAGAGAAAGTCTTGCAGCACGTTTTCCTACACCTTGGTGAGGGTACACAGTCTCCTCAAATTGAAGAGTTTCCTGTCCGCTCTGTACTTCAGGCCTACTCCTTCAGCGCAGTGCTGGAAGGCATCGACCTGAGTCGCAGAGAATATCATGCTGAACATTGTTGGTGCTAGAACACACACTTGCTTGATGCCAATTGTGACTGGGAAGTCCTCAGATGTCTCACCACCATCTAGGCCACAAGCCATCATACTGCCATAAAGTTGCCGTACTACTAGTATAAATCTGTCAGGACAGCTGAATTGTGACATGATCCTCCACAGTCCATGGCGACTGACTGTCGGATACGGTCATGAGGGCCACAAAAGCTGTGTAGAGTGCACAATTCTGCTGTAAACTTCAGCTGTAGTTGACGTGCAGCAAATATCATTTCAATGGTTCATCGTTCTTTGTGGAAGCAGAATTGCATTTCTGGCAGTAAGCTGTGCTGCAGTTGTGATCTGACAGTTCCGCAGAACTTGTGCAAGAACTTTCCCTGCTGTTGAGAGCAGTGACATTCCATGGTAATTGTTTCATACCTGGCAATTGCTGTTTCTCTTATAGAGGTATGTAATGGATGCGCGCCTCGGTTCCTGTTGAATAGATCCTTGTTTCCAGAAGGGCTGAAACCGCTCAGTTTCTGTAGCAGCATGAGACCACCAACTTTGTAAACTTCTGCTGTACGGCATCTGCACCTGGGGCTTTGACACTCTACAGCTGATTGATGGCTTTTTTCACCGTTTCCTCTTCTGGTGGAGCATCCAAGGGGTCAATAACAACCTAGGGCATCCTGTTGTGATGGTCTCATTGTTTATGACTGAGGGGTGCTTCAAAATTTTTGGCACATCTCTACAGGATCTGTGTCTTCTCTGTAAAGAAGCTAGTGCCACCTGAACGCAGGAGAGGAGAACTCCCAGATGACTGTGGTCAATAGAGTGTTGTGGGCTTCATAAAACTATTTGGCATTGTTCCTGTCTGCATATGCTTGTATCTCAGCTGCTTTGGTGTGCAACATCAAGTCTTGCATTTTGTGCAGTTTGCTGTCCAAAGAAATACTAGTAATTTTTAAAAAACAAAGTTAATACCGTTTGCTCTTTGCCCCTAGAGAATAGGTTTATACATAAACTGGCAATTTAATTCAATGTCCAATGTGATGGTACGTCTCTATTGGATGAAATTGTAGCAACATTAAACGCTACTAAAACTCATATAGACCTGGACAGATATAGAATACAAACACCATATTTCTTGAAACAGGCAAGCGCAGTGGTTGACTAGGAATCTAATCCAGTCAGAATCCCTAATTTTGAGTACCCGCCCTGAAACATTCCACCGTAGTTGCTCATAGGGTGTATAATAATGTGATTTAGTTTTGACACAATCATTGGAAACTATAAACTCATTTATCCTCAGATTACAAGATGATGATTAAGTAGGACTACCAGGTGAATCATCCTCTAGTCAATCATTCTTATTTAATACAGAATATTCAACCGTATACAGTAACTTAATTTTGACAGTGGATATCATCTGTTTAATGCTGAACCTTGAACTCTGTACAATAACAGAATACTTTGACACCTTCCTACGTCAATAACAGGCAAAACAAATTTACAAAGGAATGTCAATCACATAACTGTTTATTATTACCCAAGACAAGAGGGCATCCTGAGGATCAGATTCTAATACACCGGTCTGTCCCTCTCAGACAATAGCCACCAATATAGGGAGACCGTCCATCTCAGGCACTGCCAATTCAAGTTGTCCCTGATTAAATACAGGTGTAGCTTGCTTTACATTACCCTGAGCACCAGACATAAGCAATTTACACTTCAGGATCACCTTCCAGTTTTAAAAAAAATAAGTCACATTTTCTTTGGATTGTCTCATGAGATTTTCTAAGAGCGACCAATATTTGATCTGTTTTCTCTTAACTAGAGTCAGATGAGTGTGGTATAACATCCTCCAGCAATGATTCCACTTCATCCACTGTGTTGGACAAATCGATTAATTGACTGTCCAAATTCATTAAACATTTTTTGAAGTGCAAAATTTTAAAACTCTGTATATTCAATAATAATTACAGCCACCTACAATACTAAGCAGTTTCAAGGTGAGTAAAAAATCTGTGTGCAAAGTTGGAGGGGGGTGACTATTCACACACCCAGTACACAATTCAGGGCAAGCCTCCCGGCAGAGAGTGATCATTCACATCTTGCTGTCCTAAATACCAAAAACTAAGGCCAAGAAGAGTGGTCCAGCCTCTTTCAGCCTGGGATGGGCTCCCTTCAGCTGAGCTTTTCCCAGCTGCGGGGATAATAAGTGATTTATGTAGAGTATGGTGCAGTAAGAATGGCCACCTTCCTTCTATCCCTTCCATGGGTCAGTGCAGTTGGGTCGCAGAATCCTGTTGCATGTACAATAGACTTGCATGCAAACCTGCACTATTCCTTAATGTTTTGGGACTGTAATCTGCCTTTATTGACTTGGAGCCTTTATTAAATTAGAGCAAGTGCTTTAAGTGACTTTTCTACTATCATGGGCAGTATTAAAATCATGGGTTAGATTATGTATCAAAGTCCTCTTTTTAACTATTTGGAAGCAGTGGGGCTAAACAATGTGTTGACCTGACCAATGTAATAATTGTTTATTAGTCTGAGTTCTTATCCCAGAAAATCTTTTTACCTGGATGGACCATGTCCCTATTTCTTGTTGAGTTACAACTTTTAGAGTCAACTGTGACTATCCACAAGAAGAAAATATGAGGGAGAGATTCAAGGAAACTTTTCTTGGGCTCTTGAATTTCTTGTTATTGTATTTTCAGACATTTCTTTCACGGAAACGTACTCTCTTTGTAACTAAATTTTATCATAAGTTTGTAACATCCTGGCACCTTTTAAAAGATGCACCATATTGTGAAAAACATCAGCCATCTCATCCATGGCACTCAGATGACCTTTAACAAGTGAAATCTCATGAGCGAACATCTCAGAAAATGGTGTAGTGCCAGTCTCTTACTGGATAAATAACTTTATACCCTTTTGGTATCCTCATATAGATGGGTTATTCAGCTGGCCGATGCTGGCAGTGATATGAAACAACGTTCAGAATCTTGTGAGGTTATGTCATTCTGTTTATGAATTCTACTTTAAAATATTTCTGCTCAAGCTATTCAGGATTATTTTGTGAAAAAGGTAAGTCTAGTTCAGTCTTGGTGTCCCCATGTCTAGGTTGAGGAAATCTCTGGAATGACATGTCCATTGGCTTCATCAGACACTGGTTGGCATATTGACATTTTCCTGCCTTGTTGCCCGATTTCTCATTTCCTGTGTTCACAGTGACTGAGATGGAAGATCTGACTAGAGGGATAAGCATAACTCAATCAGTAATCTGGCAATCTGTGTCCTTTCACTACAGACCTCAAATATTTCTAGCATTACTGATAAATCTCTGTCCATTCCAAACTGTACAGAAATGGCTGTATTGGATATCTGTATAATAATGCTCTGCAGAATACTGAGGAGTTGGGCAGCACTTTTAGTTCAATTTGACTGCTTTGCTTATAATGTGGCAATGATCCACTATGTTAAACGCAGCCATCTACACCTTATTGCTGGGATGTTCAAGTCATTCTTGTGTAATCAAACTACTTGGTTGTAAAGAAGTTGTCCTTGCTTCAGTGTCGACATTGACTCATGCACTGCTGGAGGGCTCACTCTGTCAGCTGTGTGTGTATATGAAATCTATAAGAGCCTGAAACACTGTTGTTTAATATGCCCGTGACCTAGTTATTGCTTCCTTCAAGCATTGGTATTATTTTCCCTCCAATTCCCAAGCCTCAGCACTCTGTTGTGGAGGAAATCCAGATCTGGTTGCAAGATAGTTGATTTTCCTTTGATCCAGATACAACTAAGCTGTTTGGCACCCCTGTTTGGCTGATTCCTCTGGTTAATCAGAACTGAATGGCTCCATTATTAATCCTGTGCGTTCAATTGGAATGGCTGTATAAGGCAGAAGTGGCAGCATGATCACCTTTTTAAATTTTGTTTTTCCTGCATTCACCTGCTTCCGTCTTCTCTTTGGTTGTTGGGAGATAATTGATCCAGAGTCTTACTGTGACTGAAAATAGTCCCGGTACCAAAATAAGTGGCCCCCATTTTGAATTAGATGGCTTAAAAAGTGGCTCATGTTTGCAAATTAAGAGAGGGTTGAACTTGTGAAGACATTCTGCAAAGTTATTTTGCAAGGTATGTATGACTGCCTGAATTCGGAGCTTGCTGTGGGCAATGTTAGTTATAATATTGGTGGAACCAACAGTAGAAACAGGCCTAGCAAACCATAAAAAACAGGCCCACAAATGGCCAAAAGAGGTCCCACACACTGACCTGTCGGATCGTTCATAGGGCACTTTGCCCTCTAGACCAATCCACCCTGAATTGAGTCATGATGGTCTATGCAATTGTTTGGTATCGCCTGCAGGATATTTTAGTGCTGTCGTTTGAGAGCCTTTAATAAGCTTGAGGTGCCTAACTAAGAGTCAAAATAATGAAGTGAAAGATGTGGCAGGATTTTAGTCTTTTTCACGGTGTTATACATAATTTATGGAGAAATATTAGCTTAATAGCCACACTATAGCCTGGCTAATAAACTGGTGAATGTAAGAGTTAAGTTGTGAAATTATTTCCGTTTAGAGCAAGAAGCCACTTCTCTACCTCGGTGTAACAGCAGACTAAAAATCTATGAGAACAGAGTTCAGTTCTTGTCACTGTTGTTGCTGCAGGTGGCACCAGAATTATCTTCGGTTGTCACCTAATTGATGTGCTTGTAGTAATGGGTTGACCCCTTCTGCTCAGCCCTAAAAATAACTATTTCTCCATCTGGATCTCTAATGGTAAATGTAAGTACTGAATTAATTCAGTTTTCTTTTTTTTTTCTTAGAAACAGACAACATTAATTTAAAAGACCCTTCATTAACCAAAAAAACAAGTAAAATTCTTTAACAGACAATTTTTGAAGGAAATGTTAGAGAAAAGAAGGGCATTGCAACCAAATAGGCCACAGCTTACAGAGGCTGGAGAAATTCTCTACAGAAGCACATTCTATGGCCGTTACTACAGTTCAGTCAACTGATCTTTATACAGCTAAAGCCATAAAAGTTAAAATAATGAAACTGTAGTGCAGCCAATAATCACGATTCAATACGTGGCAGGATATTACAGTCAAGACACACAAGCTGAAACGTCAAGACTGGGCCAAGAAATATCTCAAGACTGATTTTCTAAGGTTTTATGGACTGATGAAATGAGAGTGAGTCTTGATGGGCCAGATGGATGGGCCCGTGGCTGGATTGGTAAAGGGCAGAGAGCTCCAGTCTGACTCAGACGCCAGCAAGGTGGAGGTGGAGTACTGGTTTGGGCTGGTATCATCAAAGATGAGCTTGTGGGGCCTTTTCGGGTTGAGGATGGAGTCAAGCTCAACTCCCAGTCCTACTGCCAGTTCCTGGAAGACACCTTCTTCAAGCAGTGGTACAGGAAGAAGTCTGCATCCTTCAAGAAAAACATGATTTTCATGCAGGACAATGCTCCATCACACGCGTCCAAGTACTCCACAGCGTGGCTGGCAAGAAAGGGTATAAAAGAAGGAAATCTAATGACATGGCCTCCTTGTTCGCCTGATCTGAACCCCATTGAGAACCTGTGGTCCATCATCAAATGTGAGATTTACAAGGAGGGAAAACAGTACACCTCTCTGAACAGTGTCTGGGAGGCTGTGGTTGCTGCTGCACGCAATGTTGATGGTGAACAGATCAAAACACTGACAGAATCCATGGATGGCAGGCTTTTGAGTGTCCTTGCAAAGAAAGGTGGCTATATTGGTCACTGATTTGTTTTTGTTTTGTTTTTGAATGTCAGAAATGTATATTTGTGAATGTTGAGATGTTATATTGGTTTCACTGGTAATGATAAATAATTGAAATGGGTATATATATATTTTTGTTAAGTTGCCTAATAATTATGCACAGTGATAGTCACCTGCACACACAGATATCCCCCTAACATAGCTAAAACTAAAAACAAACTAAAAACTACTTCCAAAAATAATAAGTTTTGATATTAATGAGTTTTTTGGGTTCATTGAGAACATGGTTGTTGTTCAATAATAAAATTAATCCTCAAAAATACAACTTGCCTAATAATTCTGCACTCCCTGTACAGCACTTTGAATTTCCTTTTAAAATCTGGGAAGAGGGCGGCAGCTACCCCACCTGTGAACAAGGAGACTCATTTACAGGTGTGTGTATATATATGTATGTGTGTGTGTGTGTGTGTGTGTGTGTATATATATGTTCGATGGCATGTGTAGCTGCAGATACACATGCTGTGCACATCCCGCCATCTGGTGTTGGGCTCGGAGTGTTACAAGTTGTTTTTCTTCGAAGAAGTCTTTTCGAGTCACGAGACCGAGGGACTCCTCCCATTTCGACTCCATTGCGCATGGGCGTCGACTCCATCTTAGATTGTTTTTTTTCCGCCATCGGGTTCGGACGTGTTCCTTTTCGCTCCGTGTTTCGGGTCGGAAAGTTAGTTAGAATCTCGGAAAAAACATCGATTTTGTTTGCGTTCGGTATCGGGTTAGTTACAACAGATCGACACCGAATTTTGAAGAGCTCTGGTGGCCCTTCGGGTTTTTTTTCGATCCCCCGTCGGGGCCTGGTCGGCCCTGCCACGTGTGACTTCAAGGCTGATGGAACGGACCCCATTCCGCTTCTGTACAAAATGCCATAACAAGTATCCGTATACGGATCAGCATCTGGTCTGTAACTTGTGCTTGTCTCCAGAGCACAAGGAAGATACTTGTGAAGCCTGTCGAGCGTTTCGGTCGAGGAAGACATTAAGAGACTGAAGAGCCAGAAGACTGCAGATGGCGTTGACGCCGACAGGACAAGAGCGTTTCGAGGAGGAAGAAGAAGCTTTCTCCATCCACGAGTCGGACTCGGAAGAGCTCGAAGCCGAAGAAATGCCGAAAACCGTGAGTAAGACGTCGAAACATAAGACTCACGAGAAGACAACAAAAGCCCAGGGGACGCCACCGCCAACAGGCCATGGCTTAACCCAAAAAATAGGTGACCGATCCAAGGCACCTAAAAAGGGCATGCTTGTGTCGAAGTCATCCGACTCCGGTCGAGATATCGCCGCACAGCAATCTTGGACCGGAGACATCGGCTCCGAGAAATTTCGGCACCGGGACAGCAGCACCGAAGAAGTTCGGCACTGAGACACCACCACGCCGAAAATAAAAAAGGTTTCTTCGGAGCCTAAAAAGACGTCCGAAAAAGTTTCGGTTCCGAAACATCCAGCCTCGGAGCCGAAAACAGGTTCCTATACAGAGGAACAAGGATTGTCCTCCCAAATGCAAAAGCATAAATTCGGAGAGGAACTTGAAGCAGTAGAGCCAGACTATACTCAGAGAAGGCTCCACATTCAAGAAGACACAGGGAAGATAACCACTCTTCCCCCAATTAAAATAAAAAGAAGACTTGCCTTTCAAGAAAAGGACAAGCAGCCACAGGCAAAGGTAGCAAGAAAAACAACTCCACCACTGTCTCCATCACCATCAATGCACACATCACCGGTAACAACTCCTCCACTGATGCACTCCCCGACTCATACTACAATGAGTCAAGATGATCCCGATGCCTGGGACCTTTACGATGCTCCAGTATCGGACAACAGCCCAGACTCGTACCCTGCGAGGCCGTCGCCACCTGAGGACAGTACATCTTACACACAGGTGGTCGCAAGGGCAGCTGCTTTCCATAACGTCACCTTGCATTCCGAACCAATTGAGGATGATTTTTTGTTTAACACGCTATCCTCCACTCATAGCCAATACCAAAGCCTACCTATGCTCCCAGGAATGCTAAAACATTCAAAACAAATCTTTCAGGATCCTGTTAAAGGCCGAGCCATAACTCCGGGTGGAGAAAAAATACAAGCCACCGCCAACAGATCCAGTTTATATTACAACGCAGTTAACACCAGACTCAGTAGTTGTCTGGGCAGCTCGTAAGAGAGCGAACTCTCATACCTCGGGGGACGCACCACCTCCAGACAAGGAGAGTCGCAAATTTGATGCTGCAGGCAAAAGGGTTGCAGCACAAGCAGCAAACCAATGGCGCATTGCCAATTCACAAGCACTTTTGGCAAGATACGATAGAGCTCACTGGGATGAGATGCAACATTTCATAGAACACTTACCCAAAGAGTTCCAGAAAAGAGCACAACAAGTGGTGGAAGAAGGACAAAGTATCTCTAATAATCAGATACGGTCTTCAATGGATGCAGCAGATACGGCTGCAAGGACAGTAAATACTGCAATAACAATAAGAAGGGACGCATGGCTGCGTACGTCCGGGTTCAAGCCAGAAATTCAACAAGCCGTGCTAAATATGCCATTTAATGAACAGCAGTTGTTTGGGCCGGAAGTCGACACTGCTATTGATAAACTCAAGAAAGACACTGATACAGCAAAAGCCATGGGCGCACTCTACTCCCCGCAGAGCAGAGGCACATTTTGCAAAACACCTTTTAGGGGAGGGTTTCGAGGGCAACCTACAGAAACCACAACATCACAAACAAGGCCCACTTACCAAATCCAATATCAGCGGGGAGGTTTTCGGGGGCAATATAGAGGGGGACAATTCCAGAAAAATAGAGGAAAGTTCCAAAGCCCCAAAACTCCTCAAAATAAGCAGTGACTTACAAGTCACACATCCCCATCACAACACCTGTGGGGGGGAGACTAAGCCAATTTTACAAACATTGGGAGGAGATAACAACAGATACTTGGGTACTGGCAATTATCCAGCATGGTTATTGCATAGAATTTCTCAAATTCCTTCCAAGAGTCCCACCGAAAACACACAGTATGTCAAAACAACATATAGATCTTCTAGGATTAGAAGTTCAAGCATTGCTACAAAAAGAAGCAATAGAATTAGTACCAAAACAACAATTAAACACAGGAGTTTACTCACTGTACTTTCTAATACCCAAAAAAGACAAGAGTCTAAGACCTATACTAGATCTCAGAACATTAAATACATACATCAAATCAGACCACTTTCACATGGGTACATTTCAAGACGTAATCCCACTGCTCAAACAACAAGACTACATGACAACACTAGATCTAAAGGATGCATATTTCCATATACCAATACATCCTTCACACAGAAAGTACCTAAGGTTTGTATTCCAAGGGATACATTACCAATTCAAAGTGTTGCCATTCGGAATAACAACTGCGCCAAGAGTTTTTACAAAATGCCTGGCAGTAGTAGCTGCACATATCAGAAGGCAGCAAATACATGTGTTCCCGTACCTGGACGATTGGTTAATCAAAACCAACACGCTAAGACGGTGTTCACAACACACAAAATATGTCATAGAAATCCTACACAAACTAGGTTTCTCAATCAACTACGCAAAGTCACACCTTCTGCCGTGTCAAACACAGCAATACTTAGGAGCAACAATCAACACAGCAAAAGGGATTGCCACTCCAAGTCCACAAAGAGTTCAAACATTTCACAATGTAATACAGGCCATGTATCCAAAACAAAGGATACAAGTCAAAATGGTAATGAAACTACTAGGCATGATGTCTTCATGCATAGCCATTGTCCCAAATGCAAGGTTGCACATGCGGCCCTTACAACAGTGCCTAGCATCACAATGGTCACAAGCACCGGGTCAGCTTCTAGATCTGGTGTTGATAGACCGCCAAACATATATCTCGCTTCAATGGTGGAACAGTATAAATTTAAACCAAGGGCGGCCTTTCCAAGACCCAGTGCCACAATACATGATAACGACAGATGCTTCCATGACAGGGTGGGGAGCACACCTCAATCAACACAGCATCCAAGGACAATGGGACATACAGCAAAGACAGTTTCACATAAATCACTTAGAACTGTTAGTAGTATTTCTAGCGCTGAAAGCATTTCAACCCACAAATACATTCTTGTCAAAACAGACAACATGACAACAATGTATTACCTAAACAAACAGGGAGGGACACACTCGACACAGTTGTGTCTCCTGACACAGAAAATATGGCATTGGGCGATTCACAACCACATTCGCCTAATAGCATAATTTATTCCAGGAATTCAGAATCAGTTAGCAGACAATCTCGCTCGGGATCACCAACAGATCCACGAATGGGAGATTCACCCCCAAATACTGAACCCTTACTTCCAAATTTGGGGAACACCACAAATAGATCTATTTGCAACAAAGGAAAACTCAAAATGCCAAAACTTCGCATCCAGGTACCCACAACATCAGTCTCAGGGCAATGCGCTATGGATGAACTGGTCAGGGATATTTGCGTACGCTTTTCCACCTCTCCCACTCCTTCCATATCTAGTAAACAAGTTGAGTCAAAACAAACTCAAACTCATACTAATAGCACCAACATGGGCAAAACAACCTTGGTACACAACACTACTAGACCTTTCAGTAGTACCTCATGTCAGACTACCAAACAGACCAGATCTGTTAACACAACACAAACAACAGATCAGACATCCAAATCCAGCATCGCTGAATCTAGCAATTTGGCTCCTGAAATCCTAGAATTCGGACACTTAGACCTCACACAAGAATGTATGGAGGTCATAAGACAAGCTAGGAAGCCTACCACTAGACACTGCTATGCAAATAAGTGGAAAAGATTTGTTTATTAATGCCATAATAATCAAATTCAACCCTTACACGCATCTGCAAAAGATATAGTAGGATACTTACTACATTTGCAAAAGTCAAAACTAGCTTTCTCTTCCATAAAGATACATCTTACTGCAATTTCAGCTTACCTGCAAATTACGCACTCAACTTCATTATTTAGGATACCAGTCATAAAAGCGTTTATGGGAGGCCTAAAGAGAATTATACCACCAAGAACACCACCAGTTCCTTCATGGAACCTCAACATTGTCTTAACACGACTCATGGGTCCGCCTTTTGAGCCCATGCACTCTTGTGAAATGCAATACTTAACGTGGAAAGTTGCATTTTTGATTGCCATCACATCTCTAAGAAGGGTGAGTGAAATTCAAGCATTTACCATACAAGAACCATTTATTCAAATACACAAGAATAAAGTAGTTCTACGGACAAATCCAAAATTTTTACCAAAAGTTATTTCACCGTTCCACTTGAATCAAACGGTACAATTACCAATGTTCTTCCCACAGCCAGATTCTGTAGCTGAAAGAGCACTACATACATTAGACATCAAAAGAGCGCTAATGTACTACATTGACAGAACAAAACTAATTCGAAAAACAAAACAACTATTTATTGCCTTTCAAAAACCTCATACAGGAAATCCAATTTCAAAACAAGGCATTGCTAGATGGATAGTTAAGTGTATTCAAGCCTGCTATCTTAAAGCAAAGAGAGAGCTGCCTATTACACCAAATGCACACTCAACCAGAAAGAAAGGTGCTACCATGGCCTTTCTAGGAAATATTCCAATGAACGAAATATGTAAGGCAGCAACATGGTCTACGCCTCATACATTTACCAAACACTACTGTGTAGATGTGTTAACTTCACAACAAGCCACAGTAGGTCAAGCTGTAGTACGAACATTGTTTCAAACAACTTCAACTCCTACAGGCTGAACCACCGCTTTTGGGGAGATAACTGCTTACTAGTCTATGCACAGCATGTGTATCTGCAGCTACACATGCCATCGAACGGAAAATGTCACTTACCCAGTGTACATCTGTTTGTGGCATTAGTCGCTGCAGATTCACATGCGCCCACCCGCCTCCCCGGTAGCCTGTAGCCGTTTAGAAGTTGACCTTGAACATTTGTAAATTTGTAAATATATTACTTTAAACTTCATTATGTACATACGTATTCACTCCATTGCATGGGCACTATTACTAACATACACAACTCCTACCTCACCCTCTGCGGGGAAAACAATCTAAGATGGAGTCGACACCCATGCGCAATGGAGTTGAAATGGGAGGAGTCCCTCGGTCTCGTGACTCGAAAAGACTTCTTCGAAGAAAAACAACTTGTAACACTCCGAGCCCAACACCAGATGGCGGGATGTGCACAGCATGTGAATCTGCAGCGACTAATGCCACGAACAGATGTACACTGGGTAAGTGACATTTTCCATAAATATATATATATATATATATATATATATATATATATATATATATACAAAAAAAAAAAAAGTTACAGGGACGTTAGTTATGTTCTGAACTTACTCGTACAAAACTATAGAAATTCAGCCGTTATAGTTGGTTCTTTCAAGTAACTGAAACTCGTGCCCTAAGGTAACTAACTTGTGCCCTCGCCATGCACAGTCCTTAACAAATGAATCATTTTACTGCAAATGTTGCTGTGAAAGATGGAATAGAATTTCATCAGTGACATAACATGTCGAGTTAATAGCTGGCCATGGTGAAGGCTCGAGTTATAGTTACCTTCGGGCACGAGCATATTTAAAAAAAAAAAAATGTTTTAATAAAAAGCCAAATTCTTAGCTTTCAAGATTGTTCACACCTTCATACCTTATTCCAGAACGATATGTTCTCTTCCATGGTATCCTCATCAATAGTCATAAGCACTGAATAGTCTCACCCACTTTCAGAGACCCAAGAGCACTTCTTAAAATATTGTATAGATATGTGTAACAAGAGTGTATGTAGCACCACACACACACACACACACTATACCCCCCCCCCCCCACTGCAACCAATGGAGAGGCCAAAAATTGCCAAGATTACATTGTTTTCATTTTAAAAAGCCATCCATTCGTAGAAAATCATGTCCTTAATAAAAGGACCATAGAAAATATTTCACAAACCTTTAAAAGGAAAAGGAATATAAGACATTATTAGCCAGTATGCTGCCACTCGCATAATAGCAAAGCAGACTGGCACAGTGCTTTGAAGAGCCTCACATCACCCCTGTATCATCATGCCTCACACATGACGGGTCAGTCCATTTTTAGAGGTTCTATTGTTAGAATCCTGGAACACTGAACTCTGCCTTTTTGGCAATTGAAACTGAAAATTCTTCTTAAACAATTTGACATTTCCCTGTACTCCAGTGCCGAGAATCCTTTTTCTGACAGAAAAGATTATTTCCTATTAAAAATGCTGTTAAACCTGACATCCTTAGGACGGTCTTACCCCAGACATTTTACCTTTCCCTCCTGTTTTGTTGCTGTATTTTCTGTAGGCCTTATGACTCTGAGCACTTTACCACCGCTAACCAGTGCTAACATGCATGTGCTTCTACCCTAAAAACATGGTAACATTGGTATATCCACAATTGGCCTATTTAATTTAAGTGTAATTCTCTTGTAGAGTGGTGTATCATATGCCCACAGCGGTTAAATTAAATGCTACTAGTGGGCCTTCAGCACTGATTGTGCCACCCACTAAGTAGCCCTGTAAACATCTCAGGCCTCCCACTGCAGAGCCTGCATGTGCAGTTCCACTGCCACCCGACTTGGCTTTTAAACTCCCTTGTCAAGCCCTACACTCCCCTTTTCTTACATGTCACACCTCAAGCAGGACCTGGGGAGCCCATGCGGCAGGGTGCCACTTAAGTAAAAATTCAGGACATATAGTTCCAGTTTCCATGTCCTGGTAATGAAAAACCCCTAAAGTGTTTTTTCATCACTGTGAAACCGACCTCTCTCATAGACCAGCTTTAGTAATTCCTTATAATATATATAAATTGTATTTCCTGACCAGAGAGGTTTGGCTGTGTCATGTTTAGTATGATTGGAATGGTAATAATAAATCCTCTTCACTGGTAAGGTTGGATGTATTACTACTAGTCTAGAAATGTCACTTTTAGAAAGTGGGCATTTCTCTCCACTCACTGGCCTGTAAGCCTACAGTCTCTCTCCATTAAATGTCTGGCTTGGGTGGGGTGTCAATTCCCCTTGTGCATTCCCTTCAGACGCCCACAACACAAGATACTCAGCCATCTGCATAATGATGGGTCTTCCTGGGGAGGGGATGGGAGGGATCTTACACTTGCATCTAGAAAGGTAAGGGCTGACGTCCACATAAGAGGGCAGACTACCTCCCCCTGGCTGTCTGGAGCCGAGACTAGCTTGAAAGGGGGACCTGAGCACTTCATAAGCATTTTTTGTTGGTCATCCTCCACATCAGACACTTTTCTGTATAAGTATTGGGCCTCCTGGCCCACGCCTCAGATCACTACTGGATTCAGAAGAGACCCTGCCAGGAGTAGAGGCTGCTGCGTTGAAAGGTGGTGTGCTGACTGTTTCCAGGAATTGCTGCCCTGTCGCTCTGAACTGCCCTGTGGCCTCCTGACCTCTGCCCGGCATAATCAACTTTCCACATCCTACCAGAGTAACTCCAGGGTCTTGTGGCCTGTCCTGCCCCACCAAGAACTGCACTCTGTGAAGGACAAACAAGCTGTGCTCTGCTGTTGCCAGTGCTGTGGCGACTAACCCCACCGATCAGCATATTCATCTTATCTTCCACTGTACGCCCTGTCGCTCTCGAACGAAACCCCTCCCAAATTGCGGCCCCACTCCTGCTGATGGTGTTACTGGAGAAACTCCAAAGAGAATCCCCAGCTGGGAAGGCACAAGAATACTGCAGAGTTGTGTGTTGGTCGCCAGGAAACTGTGAGGACACAGTCACAGGCCCTGCAGCTGCTACTGGAGTAGCTGCTGTGCATCTTCAAGTGCCACGAGACTTCTCCTGCCGGTGTGAGTGCCCTCGGGGCTTGCGCTCCAGCTCGATAGTTTGGTGCACCTGGGCCTGCCTACATCGGGGAACACTCTCCCATCCTCCACAAAGTAAGTGGACTCTGTGGCAGTGACACCCCTCACCGCCCGTCACTCACCTGGACCAGCGCACCTGGGGGGCTCCAGGCTCGACCAAAGGAGCCTTCGTCGCTGGCTGTACTCCACCTTCACCCAGATCAGCATTTCTTCCCACCGCCTCGGCGAGTAGACAGATTGTGCCCAAAGACACTATTTCTCAGCCACTCAAGGGAGAAGAGTGCAACCAAGAAAATACTACACTACCCAAAGGTGAAGGTCCTTCACCATGACTGTGCCGGACACTTGACTAAATAAAACCTCATCACGGTGCATACCCTGAAGCAATGCTAATTAAATGATCACTTTGCGTTTCCTAAGAGTGCTATCAAATTGAAACATCATTGAATCATATAAGCTGAGATACTACTAAATGGATTAAAAAAATGTTTTTGAATATACCTAAGAATATAAAGATTCAGATTTTTTTTTTATAACACTGAGTGGAGTTTTTTGTGTGGTGCTTACATTGGGTCACTGTGGTTGTGAATTGCACTAATACTTTACACGCTGCCTTCTAAGTTAAGCCTGCCTGCTCTGTGCCAAGCTGCCAGAGGGTGAGCACAGGTTAAATTAGGTTGTGTTTCTGACTTGCCATGGCTGGAGTGGGTGAATTCTGCTTGGCTAAGGTGCCTACCCTAGCAAACCAGAATCCCCACTTCTAAGAAAGGCCTTCCCTTTTTTTATGCTGCCTTTCCTGTGGGAAGAAAAGGCTGAGCGACTCTCATTCAGTCTGTATTGTCTGCCTATCACAGTCACATCAACCTGAGACATGTGGTCACTGCCAAAAGTTATCCAGGCGTATTCTGAAGGACATACAGAACATTAGAATTCATGGTCTACGAGAGTGGAAAAACTTTTATCAAGAGGACTTGGGAAAGGTCATCCTTCTTTCAAAGAGCTCTCCTCTCATTCCCAAGGAAGATCTTGTGAAATCCATCAAAAAACGAGATACTGATCGATGTTGAGAGGTATGACGCCAAGGACCGAGAAGATACTGGTGTGCTAAACATTGAAGACAGTTGAAGGTAGGGTCAAGTCACTGATTGACATCAAAACACACTAACTAGTCACTGTAAGAATGACATTGCCATCAAGAGCTCAGTTGATGGCTAAAGTATGTCACCCTTCGACGTCGAATACGCATATAGAGGAGATTCCTTTTATGTCAAAGGATACCTAGTCAGTGTTGCATAAGTCAACTTTGAGAGAGTCAAGCTTTCCAAGCAGGTAAAGCAGAGTCCAGACCTCGCTAATTATCTAGAGCCAGATCGCAAACTCCAATGGACATCTTTACGTGGTAGCTACAAAGTTTACAATGGAGCCTGTGCCCAATATGTCGGATTCTGAATACTCCTAGACATAGTCTCCTTCCAGAACAACAATGGAGATTCGGATTCCAAGCACACTGTCTCCTACAGGGACACATTTTTTACCAAACACACTGTCTATGCCTCTAGCAAACTCTGCAGGACCTTTAAGAAGTCTGCACCTTCCACCTACGACACAAACGTCTCCTCAAAGATCTAGGAATTCACTATGTTGCTGCTCCAGATTTTCAGAAAATCTTCAGCCTGTCTGGTTCAAGAACCAGATCTAGGTCAAGATCTAGAAGATCCCATTGTTCTAGATCTAGACACTGGAGATGGAGATCTTCATCCTGGTCCACAACGTCTAGATCACCAGTTGGAGACTGCCCTCCTACCTTAATGTACACACCTCTTGCAAGAGTGTCTCCCTTGGGTGATCTTACATTTAATGATGTTCTAACAAGAGGAGAAACAAAACTAAATATTGACATCCCTACTATGACAACCACATTGTCTGATCTTTGAAACTCACAGAGCATCCACAAAACAATCACTTCTTCTGGTTCTCTGGAGCCTGAATGCAACTATTTCTGACCCCAGCCTCATTAAAGTCGGCCCCTTTATGGATACAATTGAAATACCAAGCTCTTGACCAATAGCCATTATTTCTAAAATTGGATCTTCCTCCTGACTCCATGATTGTCGCTGTAGCAAGAAAGTCCCATCCTGTTGCTTTGTTCTCTTCTGTCGCACCAGAAAACGATAGCAAGCAGATAGACACTATTGGCAGAAAGGTGTGTAGAACATCCACATTATCCATGAAGGTGGCAAGTGCTACTCCTCTGCTTGGAAGGTCATTGTGGGATTCTCTGAACACGTTTACTGAAAGACTGCCAAAAGGAGGATAGATGACATTAAATCATAAGTGCAGCAGCGGATGCCTCAGACCTTACTGGCCCTGTTATAGTCATGGCATTTCTGCTCGGATGTCATCTAGGCCAAGACTCACCTGGCTTAAGCCAGAAGCTCAATGAGATTATTAAATTGACTTTTTTAACTTTTTGACACACATGCAGATGAGGAGATGTCCAGAACGAAAACCAAAATGAACATGCAAGGCTGTAGGTAGAAAAGCTGCAGTATCTCGGAGCAATACTGGATACATAGTGTGCAGAAGTGTATCCTGTGACACAGATTGCATCCTTACTAGAATCAGTGGCCTCTTGCATCTTCGTAGTTCCTCATGCAAGATTACAAGAGACCTCTGACCACTGGGGAGACAATCTGATTCTATTGCAAGCGGCAATTCAGTCTCTTCCATGGAGGTCTCAAACAAAGCTTTTGGTAGGGGTACTTTTCCATTGGGATCTACCAACTGAGGCACTTATTGTGGATGCTCCTCTCCAGGGACAGGGGTGCTCATATAAATCTCATGCAGGACCAAGGTATTTGGTCGGACAAAAAAAATACTTATTACATCATAGTGCTGGAATTGAGCAGTTCATTTGGTTTTGAAATCTTTTCTACCATCTACACAGACCAACAGTACACCAACAATGCATTATCTGAGCAAAGAGTAAGGGTCTTGCTCTTGTCCTCTCTCTCTTGAAGCCCAGGACCAAGCCCATGTGTTCTAGTAATGGTTACCAACCAGGAATTTAACCATAACACCCATTCACCTACAAGGGATTGAAAATACCCACGCAGACTTTGAGTCAGGATTTTGCAAGAAATTTATGACTGGATTTTAAACTACAAGGCCTGACAAGACATTTTCCAAGACTGGGGATACCTGCAAATAGACTTGTTTGCAAACGCAATAAAAAATAAATGCGAACTACACATCCAGATTCTTCCAGCCAGTGTTGAAAGAGAATGCCCTTTTGATAAATTGAAACAACAGTTCTCCTGCTGGATATAACAAGACATAAAATTACCAATAAGTGTTCATAAGCACAACGGCAACAATGACTAGCAAAAAATGAAATAGCTGTCCAAGGAGGTCTATAATAACCAGCAAAGTGGAAGCAATGTGTAGGAAAGAGTCCCTTTTGGCATGATCACCCTTCACATTTTGCCTGATATTAATGTTGTCTTGGCTGAGTGTGCTGCTAACCAGGTCCTGCACCAGTGTTCTTTCCCTAAACTGTACCATTGTTCCTACAATTGACATGCCACTGGCACACAGCTAAGTCCCCTGTAAAAGGTACCAGTGGTACCAAGGACTCCGTGACCAAGGAAGGTCTCTAAGGGCTGCAGCATGTATTGTGCCACCCTATGGGACCCTTCACCAAGCCCATGCACACTGCCATTGCAGTTTGTGTGTGCTGGTGGGAAGAAAAAGGTAAAGTTGACATGGCATCCCTCTCAGGGTGCCATGCCCACTAACCACTGCCTGTAGCACAGGCAAGTCACCCCTCTAGCAGGCCTTACAGCCCTAAGGCAGGGTGCAATTTACCATAGGCGAGGGCATAGCTGCATGAGCAATATTGCCCCTACAGTGTCTAAGTCCATTTTTAGGCCCTGTAAGTGCAATGTGGCCATATTGTATACATGGGTTTGGGAGTCTGTCATTACGAATTCCACAGCTCCATGATGGCTTCACTGAAGACTAGGAAGTTTGGTATCAAACTTCTCAGCACAATAAACCCACACTGATGCCAGTGTTGAATATATTGTAATATGCACACACAGGGCATCTAAGAGATGCCCCCTCTATTTTACCCAACCCTTTAGTGCAGGGCTGCCAGTCTGCGCCAGCCTACCACTAACAGACCAGTTTCTGTCCCCATGGGGTGAGGGTCTTTGTGCTCTCTTGGGTCAGAAATATAGTCAGCTCTCGATGGACATTCTTTACACCTCTCCCCTAAAGGGACTGTAACACTTGGCGGTGAGCCTAAAAGGCTCAGGCTTCCTGTTACAGTGCCTCAGGGCACTCCAGCTAGTGGAGATGCCCGTCCCCTGGGCGAAACCCCACTTTTGGCTGCAAGTCCAGTGGGAAAATTATGTATCACAGGGAGGTATGACGACTCTAGCTAGGACTACCCCTAAGGTGTCCAGAGCTGAAGTGACCACTTCCCTGCAGAATCTTCCATCTTGGTTTGGAGGACAGGTACCTAAACGGTTCGGAATGTGCCCCCCCTCCTCAAAGGGATGGGCACAGGAAGGGTATAACCACCCTCAGGGACAGTAGCCATTGGCTACTGCCCTCTGACCCTTGTAATGCCCTTATATCAAGGATTTAAGAGCACCCCTGAACCTAGCTCACCAGATTCCTGGTGACCTCAAGAAAAGAAGCAAGAAGGACTGCTAAGCTGATCCCAGCAGAGAAGACTTGAGGCACCAACTGACTTACCCCCCCAGCTCTACCGGCCGTGTCTGCAGTTTCAGAAGCCCTACTATTAAAAGGCGATGTATCCAGCAGGATCAGTGACCTCTCCAAACCCCCAGAGGACTAAGAACTCCAGAGGGCAGCGGCCATATTCACAAACTCCAAGAAGGTCTCAGAAACTGCCCCAGATCCGTGAGTCCCGCGCACTCTGCACCCGATGCCCACGACCCAAGTCCAGGTGTCCTACCAGCCCAGAGCAGCCTGCAGCCTAAATCTAGAGGCTCCCCCTGACCGCAAGAGGACTGGACGAAGATACCCTATGCCCAAAGGTATCCCTGCACCCACAGTCCCCTGGCCTTGGGAAATCAGACCGGTCCTTCAACGGTCAGCAGGCGGCCCTCCTTCTTGTTCAGTCTTTGGTTTTTCAGAACTGACCTCCTTGGACCTAGCCTGCAGCATCTTTGTGGCCCGGACTGTTCTGAAAATTGCCAACTTTCGAAAGTGAAAAGTGTTACTTGCCTGTAAACGGTTTTATTTGCCAAACGTAAGCAAAGGACATTTGATACATATGATGGATGCTTACTTACCTGCAACGAGAAACTTTTAGTTCTACAAATAAAGTAACAAATATATTTTAGTACTGTGTGCACACTTTCTCATTTTGATGTAGTATATACAGAGCCAGCTTCCTACACAATGTGTGCATATAGCATTATATTTATCAAAATAAAATAAAGAAATAAGCACATTGTGCTTAGTGTCCCATGTAAACAAAAGGAAAAAACAAAATAATCACATATGTAATAGATAGAACGTATAAGTTGCCATGAAAGCAAAAAATGACGACGTAAACCAAATTATAAACTGATGAGAAAAACCCTTGTGAAGGTTTCAAGGGACCAAAGAGTCTGGTTTGTTTCGTGCGTCGACGTTTCGACTGCTTATGAAATATGGCGTCCCATCAGCCCCAAATCAATGCAGGTACACATGAGGATAAAGAGAAATCCCAAATGACTATTGTATTGCAGATCTATGGCTGCATACCAAAGAAATTTATATTATATTCACACAATACCTGTTGGTGTCTGCATAATATGAATGTTTATATAAATGCCAATCTGCACACCCAAAGTGATAGTAACAAAACTGTACTTACAAAGGGCATCCAGGGTGGGAAGTATACAAGGGGAATAGAAACAAATGGCCACAAAAATAATGTCAAGTATACAATTGTAAGCTTACAACACTGTAATGCACGTGTATTCTCAAGAAAGTACTGCAATGGTTGCCAAATTGAATGGGCGAAATTAACAATAATAATGGCCCAATAGGGAGAATACCCTCAGCAGCAGGATAGCTCAGAATCGCACAGAAATCAAGTGGAATACTTGTAAAAAGAAAATGGGCGGTGAAAGTCCAGCTGCGATGCTGCCTGAATGAATACTGTGTCAAAGGGAATGCGCAATACCATTCATAACTTGGATATGGATGGTTTACGAAAGTGAAGCTTGGAGGGCATTGTGCTCCAGAAGCCTCCAATTGAGGGAAAGAGTCAGACAGATAATGAAAACGTGGTCTGGAGCGGGATGCGCTCCAGGAACCTCCAATAGTAAAAAAAAAGAAGAAAAAAAAGAGGGGGCGGGAACAATCTCTGGGCAACGCTAGGAAGCTGGATCAAAATATTGGTTATATATGCATATTGTAGGGGCATAATTGTGTGCTAACCTAGATACCCTGTATGGCAGAAGGGGGAGTTGGTTGGAGAGATTGGGAGGATTTTTCTAAAAAGGATACTAAGGGCAGGCAGGTATAATGAGAAGTTTACAAACAAGAGGCAGTTCATCTTAAACATAATCCAAAAATGTCAGTCCATCGTAATTTTTTAGTTCAGCTACAAACGCTCTCCACTCTTTAGCAATATTCAATCCATGATTGATGGAGTCGCAGCGTTCGATCTACTTGCATTCCATTTTCTGAAGGATGAGACTCAGGTCACCACCTGTCTGGGGAATGCTGGCGGTATCAATGACCTGCCATATGAGGTCTTCTGCTGTATGGTTCCTCTTAGAATAATGGGTCACCAGGGGTCATTGACAACCCCACATCTAATTCTGCTCCGGTGTTCACATATGCATGCCTTGACCGGTTGTGAAGTTAAACCTATAGAAATCAATTTGCAGGGACACCTTATGCAATAGATGACATTCTTAGAGTTACAATTTGAAAACGATTTTAAGTCAGCTTTCAGTGGCTTATGTTTGAATATTGTAGTATTGGGAGTGTAAGCACAGGCAACACAATTGCAGCAGCGATGCTGGCCTGTAACAGGTGGAAAACCCCAAGCTGCTTCAAGGATGCCATTGTTGGGTGAAATATTTGTAGATGCTGAGTGTAGTAGATGATCTTTAATATCTCTGCCTCTTTTGTAGGAAACCAATGGTTTTCTTAAAGAGGAATCTATGCTCTTTGTAATGTGCCATTATTTGGTGATCAAACTACGCACTCTGTTGTTGTGAGGGCAGAATGTGGTTACACATCTGTTTGAGGTGTGTTTTATGTTTGTTGTGCAATAATTCTTCAATACCATGCGCTTTTCCTGGTTTTTCTGATTATCTTTCCAAGGTAGGCACTGAATACAAGTCTGTACTCCAGAACTCTTGGCACTTTAAAAAAAATAAAAAAAATAAAAAATCTTTCTTAAAAGTGCAATTTCTGTGGAGTCGTAAATGTTGCTCAAAGGGGAGGCCATCTCACAGTGGCCTCGGATGATAACTAATATATGCAAGAAAGGTATTTCTTTAGGTAGGTTTCCTAAAAAGTCATATGCAATCTGCCATGCTCTTGCTTAATAGTCCGGTCAAGAAAGGTGATCTCAGTCTTATTTGTATATCATTAAGATTAGGCCACAAAGTCACTGAATCTGGAGACAGAAACCAAATCAGAAAATGTCATGAATATAACGCTTTCAACATGTTGCGTTGGAGCTGTATGGATTGAAGTCAGTGAGAACAAATTTCTGTTCTAAGTCGTTCACATGTATATTGGCCAGATTGAGAGGAAAAACTGCACCCATCAAGGTGCCAGAACATTGCTGGTAAAAATGATTGTCATACTTGAAATAATTGTATTGAAGGGCAATCCTATGGAGGTTCACAAAGTCAGTGGGGTCTCATCTGGGATGTTCATATGTGTCCAATAAATGTGTTACAATCTCAATACTATCCTCCTGTGGGATGTTGGTATACAAAGTTGCAATATCAAAAGGTCAGGAAGGTCAGTATCTAAATGCATCCCCTCCACCAGGTCAACCATACAAGTACTATCCCGGACATATGTCTCCTGTAGCGGGACAAATTATTTGATTTAAAAAATATTGATATACTCTCCAAGGTGTTCCAAAGTGGAGCTACATCCTGATGCAATGGATCTGCTCAGGGAATGGATGCGATCCTTGTGGATCTTTCGTAAAGTGTATAGCACTAGGACACGTGGATTCTCAGCATTAAGATAAGCAAGTTATTTGTCCGTGAGAAAGCTTTGTTCCGTACCATGTGTAGCGACCCTTGGTATTTCTTCAATAATCTTCTCTAAGGGGTGGAATGTAGTCTTTAATAGTGTTTAATGTCCGAAATTTGACTTCTTATTTATGCATCATATTCACGGAAATCTTGGAGGACAATCCCACCTCCTTTATCAGCTGTTTTGATGATACTGGACTTGTCATTCTTAAATATGAGGAGGGCCGGTCTTTCATCGAGAGAGATATTGTAAGGACAAAAGTTTGTGTTCTTCATTGCTTCTAGACCCTTAAGAATCAGTTTCTCAAATGTAAGGGGTTCAGGTGGCATAAATGTATTAGAGGGCTAAAACGTAGATGGGGGTTTGAGTCCTGTAACAGGTTCATTTCCATCAGGAAAAAAAGATCCTCTATCTGATCTGACTGGAAAAATTTCAGTAACTCAGTCTTCAGAGTAACAAAAAAAAGGTTTGTTCTCTCTGTAATAACAAATGAGAGACCCTTGCAGAGGAAGTTTCAGTGGAGGATAAGATACGGTGTGAAATATAAAGAAATTGGTATTTGTCGACTGGCGTTTAGACAATGCCTAAGGACCCCCATAGCTTCCGCCTGGTCTGATGTTCCTCAGGGAGTTGATGCCATGGTCTGTTCCTGTGTCCCTGGGGGATGGGGTCCTGGGGGCCTTGATCGGCCTGTTGAGGGGCACCATGTGGCCTAAAAATTGTAATCTATATAAATAAGGTTACAGGGGTGTGTGTTAGGTTCCGAAGTTACTCATACAAAACCATAGGAATTCAGCAGTAATAGAGTTCTTTCATTTAACAATAACTCTCACTCTCGCTATGCACTTCTAATTACGAGAGATATAACAACTTCTATAACATCCTTAAAAGTATAAATGAAACATTATCAGTCACATTTTTGAAGAAAAAGCTGTGCATGCCGAGGGCGTGGGCTATAGTTACTATAGAATGCAAGTTATAGTTACTTGAAAGAACTGTAACTATAACTGCAAAATTTCTATGGTTTTGTACGAGTAAATTCATAACTTAACCATAATGTCCCTGTAACCTTTGTTTTTTTCAGTCAATATATATTCTAGTTAGGGCCTACATTCCATAGGAAGTGTTTTTGTGTTGCTAATAATTTTGTTGTCATTTCACAAATCTTCACTCAACTTTCAAAACTAGTTTGCCACTCATTTCAGCCGCTGTTGGGTAAGTTTCAGGGTGGTTAATCAAGCTGTGTTCGGGGAAAAAAGGGGGATCCCAATACATATTTTCCCCATACAGATTCCTGTAGAAATCTTAGAGGTGACTACAGCCCGAACAGCTGAAAGGAATTTCACCAAATTTGTCAGAAAGCTAGATCTTGGTCCAGAAAGAGTGCTTATTGTAATTTGGTTTAAAACTGTTCAGTAGTTTTGGAGTTAAAGAAAAAAGATTTATGTATGTCTAGAGATGTGGACCCATGTGCCAGCAGCAGTGCTATGATTCGCTGGCCGCATCCTGAGTGGAAGGTTGCACCCACCATTTTGAGTATTGGGATTCGTCTGGACAGGGTGTCCGGGGATGGGGGCATGGAATAAAAGTTAAGTGATAGAAGGGGTCATGGGAAGGTACCCTGAGCCCATGGGACTGATGGAGGGGTCTGTGAGGTGCCCCTCAGGAGCACGAAATTGCCCCAGAATGTTCTTTTGGGGTGCACGGGGATCCGTGGATGCTCTGCGGTGCTTGGTGTGGCCCCTGTGTAAAGCTGTGACGATCCGCTGATCCAGAACCCAATTAAAAAAACAAAAAACATTGCACCCACTCACAGACCAACTCTCATGCAGACACACACACCCACAAACCACTCTCACATCCACGCACTCAAACACCCATTCAGCCTCTCACACATCCACAGCGTGGGGTTGGCTTCATGTGGAGGAGTTGGCCATGGATCCTGACTGCAGGCTAGGCACTGTGGCCAATGCACTGCTGTGCACGGACGAAGGTAGTGCGCAGTGTAAGGTTAGCTGTATGTAGGGTGGTTGGCTGCAGGCCCTCCGGCCAACTCTGCACTGCACACAGCCTTTGGCCGTACACCTCGCCGCGTGGATTAACGTATGTTAAATATTACTTTACTTTAGTCGTAAAGTAAGTATAACCCTCACGATGTGCTAATTACCCCACATATTACATCAGTCATAACATCTTCTGTAACATTATTGATATCACTGCAGTATTTGCAGTAAAATTGAGACAGTTGTGCATGGTGGAGGGATGCCTTTAGTTACCTTAGGGCACGAGTTATAGTTTCTTGAGATAAGTATAACTGTTAAATTTCTATGAACTGAACTTAATTATAATGTTCCTGTATAATATATTGTAAGAAGTGCTTCGGGGTCCCCACATGTCTATTCATTGCTTTGTACTTTGATGAGGATTTCCCTGAATGAGAATCTAGAATTGCAGGTATGCAACTTTTCCTTTTATTTTCAGCAGAGACACAGCTTTGTGTGCTCTTGATAAGCACAGTCACTAATACTCCTAGCCGAGACAGCTTTTGAAGGTTGACGGTCTTTCCTGCATCTCGGTCTCTGTCCTCCTGTCACCTGGCATGAAGTCCTCTCTGACTTTTAGGCTGTACATATATATGTAGATGCACAAAGATAGCTTTTAAAAGGCTTAAGATGGCCTAATTTAGTGTTTTATTTTAAAAATGCATCTTATTCAAAAATCTAATCGCCAGTTACATCGAAAATGACCATAAAAAATGTTGAGCAAGCCCTTTTTTAAAAGGAAATAAAAGGGAATGAAGGCAAATTTTGGTAGACGGTCTGCAATTTAAACCTTACGAAAACTGGTCCTTTGTGCTAAGGGCATGTTCCACCATTTCTCTAAGTTATGTAGATACAAGGTTAGTTCATATTTCTGGCTCCTTGTGAAAGGATCTCTTGAGACCTAGAGTACATTAAAAATATTTTTTTTACAGAAAATCCCCCTTTTTATGTCAAGATGCCTTCACTGTTTGTAAAGTGCTCTGCCTTTGTGAAGTAAATGGCCCAATCAGACCCTCACAAAGTCTGTATTGTTTGCTTTCATGAAGACTCTCATCGAGAAATCTGCAGCCACTGCCAAAACTTACCAGAAGTCTTAAAGACAGAGGTAAAAAAGAGAAAGACAACAGGAAGCTGCAGTTGGTAGTTCACAAGGCATAGGGGATGGTTGTCCATTTACCAGAAATGCCGCTACCTGCTCCGGGGACTCCCGTAGGAGTAGATCCAGAGAGAAGCATCACCAGAGGAAGAGTCTACTCTCCTGTTCATCGCCGAGAAGCACGACATCGAAGTGGACATACAACCCCTTTGTTCGCTGTCAACAGGAAGACCTTGATGAGACAACATATGAAACGGAGTCGGAAGAGTAGACATCAAAGCATCCATAAACATCAAAACCACCTTCAATGTCAACACCCCCCAATTATATAACATCGAGACTGACATCACTGGCTGACATCGCTTTCCAGATCATCCAGAGAAGGGAGGCCTTGAAGGTCCTCTGAAGGGAGAGAAACCTTACACTCCTTCTCTAAATGCTCCGGCAGAACGCCTTGTTCTTGACAAATAGACAATCTCCATCTTGGATCACTTCCTCAACTAGTTCAAAGACTACTCGCCAACTCTCTCTGATTTATCCTTGCAGTATTGTTGACCTGTAAACCTCTCTACTTTTAATGAAGTACTTTGTAGAGGGGCAGATAAGTTGAATATGAGAATACCAACTACAACAACTTCACAATATTCAGACCCTGCATCAGAAACACTGATACAGGGTCTTGATTATCATGAACCAGCAAAAGAAGATACAAACTGTTTCTTTTGCTGTTTCCTGGTTCGCTTGAACCTGATATACAGTTATTTTTAATACATGTTTCAATAAGGTATGCACTGTCTAGACCTTCAAAAAAGTATAAATGTATAAACCAGTAGATCAGGACCCTTTCTTCTTAAACAGATCCTCTTCCGATCTTGGTGACTGTTTCTGATGTAAAGAAATCACACGCACCGGACAAGGAAAGTAAGAAGATGGATTCTTTAGGAAGAAAGAGATGCAGAACTTTGGCTTTGATAGTGAAGTCTGCCAGTGCCACTGCACATTTGGGGAGGAGATATAGCAGATCCCCCTGGGACTCTCTTCAAAGATTCAAAGACTACCAAAGAAAGTCTGCAGGATTTTCAAGGAATCCTTAATGAGGGTATGCTTGGTGCAGAGGCAGGCACTTCAGATATGGCTGCTCATGGATACTGTCAAAGCATCTTTCTCAGCAGGAGTTCATGGTTGCAGTTCACGGATCTGGAATCTAAAGCTCAACAGCAGACCCTAAATTTACCATTCTCAGGAAACTGTTTAAATTATATGCGTATGACGAGATGAGTTGCAAAGAATTAGAAATTGAGACTTTAAAAGCAGTTGGTCTTGAAAGGAAGAAAGACTCTAAAAGGATGTGATAGAAGGTATGACGGATGAATTTCTCCCCTAACTATAACATTGTTAACCTTTGTTTTCACCTTGAAAGTGTGTGTGTGTGTGTGTACAAATGCTACAAATGCCATATAATCATGGTCTGAGATCCCATGCGGGGTCATGCCTGTTCAGTGCTTATGACTGATGAGGATTCCATAGAAGAGAGCTAGGATTACAGGTAAGTGACTTTTCCTTCTGGTTGCCTTGTTTTGCATCATATAGTTTTTCAGGAAAGTCACATTCCATTATGTATTTTACATTGTTAGTGTATCACAATGTTGGTATATCACAAACGGCAGACACACGTTTCCCCCCCTCCGTGGCTGGTTTGCCTGGGTCTTTTTCAAGGCTGCAAGGTTGATGAAAACACAAGGAGTGGATTGGCGAAACTAAAACAGTAGCCCTGCGGGGGCAACTTGGAATTTAAATTAAGGAACCAAGAGTCTTAATCATTGGATATGACCCAGTAAAGCAGGGATTGAACAAGGATGCAGAACTACATAACTGGCTGTTATGAAGAATGACAATAGCCCTGAATGTTAATATGTATGTAAAATCTGATAATAGGAAATTAAAAGTACAATGGACTTTGTGTCAGCTGGCATAGCTCTGCCTCAGCTCAGCCTATATATTTGCAGTACAATCCCATAAGAAAGGATCCTACACTATCACATAGCTGAGGGGTGCATGACAGTACCCGTGCTGCCGCTGTCAGAAAATCAGGCACATTCTACCCAAACAATATATGTAAGAGTCGTATATTATAACAGAGAAAGGACATAGTTTACATTACCCATGCCAGCCCCTCCCCCCTTAGGAGACTAATCACTACTTAATTGAGATACTCATAAAGCACCTCTTGAACTGATTGTCACCACTATATAAAGTAATTGTACAAGGACATACACACTGCTTCATACTGCTTTCAACCAATAGAAGCTTATTTACACTCCTTATAACATCAGTCCCCTGCTTAGTATTTCATTAGATTAGCCAGAAATACTCTATACCCGAGGTGTTACTGTAATATATTATTAGAACTGACATGCCCTAGTTAAGGGATAAGAATGTATATTGAACCAGACTTGGTATGCCATTAGGGCTAATAATCGCGATGAGATTACTTTTCCATACGACCTGCATATTAGCACTGATTTTCATAATCTTAATGATGCCCTGTATCCTGGCACAGGGAACATAGTTGTAGGATAAAAATACCCTTCACATTATCGCAAAAAATGTGCTTTAGGCAGAAAAGTAAATTTGTAGTAGTCAAATTGCCATTGGAAACATGCTGATCTCCCAAATAAGTTTTTTTTAAAAATCTTTAATCTCAAAATAGCTGTTCCTCCGACATGGAGGCACACTACAATATAAGATGGTGACTGTCCAAGCGCCTATTACTGCACCAGTATGCTCGCAGCACTAAAGAGGGACTGACTTCCCAGGTGACCTTTCATAAAAATAGCACAAATGTAGGACGCCAAATCCACATGACTGGCGTTTTGACAAGAGGGTTTCAACCTGTGATGGGTAAGAGTGCTCGTATACATTTTTACGCCCTGCATTGGCACAAACCAGTCCTCAGAGCTGTAGCCTTATTTATACCATGCACTATAAAAAAATAATAAGCACCCCTTTAGTTTGGGAGGTGCCCCGCTGCTGCATTTAGAGCGCATTTTGTACACGAGCCAGTCTGCATTCATGCAGCCTGGGGAAATGAGCGCCCCAAGAAGAGGCAAGCTATAATCTGCTTAAAAAAAGCTTCTACGTGCATACTATAAATTAATGACTAATCAGACACATTCAACGGAATTGTGCCGCGCAAGATGGCTGACCCGTCCTTGTGCGACCTCCACACTCGTTCAGCTGTGTTGTATTTCTAAAAATGCTAGTTGGCTGCTATCATAATGTCGTTTACATTTCATTATCTCCTGAGAATAATGACATACTGTTATATCACGCTCATGTACAACAAATATTTGCTTGATATTTTATTGTATAGAATGTTCAACTATCAGCAACTGTGCAACACATGTATTGTACCTCAGAAAGCCTACATATTGTTAGACAAGTGAAATTGTTTTCCATACAGAGAACTGTGACAGGAATTTGAGAGGCTATACGTTACTTACTTTGTAATGTACAAGTCCTTGCAGAATTTAACCAGTATCTCAGGATGTAACAAATGCCTTTGGAAATTCACACACTTTCAGGGCACGAAAGATTTCTCAGGGGCTCACAGACATTGCGTTAATATGTAGTATGCATGACTTTGCACATATTCTTATCCACGACACCATATATGTATTGCCATCACTTGATTTTCGTTTTGTTTTCTTTTTGTCTTGGCAATATCATCTAAACACGGACTAATAGTTTAATAATAATAAAGTCACATGTCAGTATTGAAAAAGAAAGCTCTTTACATTAAATCAATTCTTACTCTCTAATCACTGAAAGCACTTTGGGTGACTAATACTTATAAAAAGCGTTTTTCTTTTGGCGAGCACATGTCTGGAGTCATGCATGTAGGCAGCATAAACAGCACTCCCTTCACCTATTGTGAGGGACTTTACACAACCTCATGCCTGGCAAAATAGGCATGTAGGTGGTTTTAATTAATACTTCATGTATGGTGGTGGACACGCTGGTTTGAATATTGAAAACTAAATTTTACGCATACTTCAATCTTTCACCCTTTAAAAAGCCTTAGGTAATACAGCCAGACAGAGGGTGAAACAAATGTTGGCTGTTTGCTTGTATATCACAATGTTGGTGTATCACAATGTAAAATATATATATATACTGGAATGGGATTTTCCTGAAAAACTAAAGGATGCAAAGCATACAGTGAAATATATGATCTCTAAAGATAAATGGAAGAATAAAAACTTAGCAAGATAACAATATTGTTTTTCTTTAACTCTTCGGGTAGACACACTGTATTTTTATTTTTGTACTTAACTGGAAAGCGGTATAGTAGGTCCAGACCTCATGATTGGACTCCCTTCCTGAGCTCAAAGACCTGGCTTATTTTGAAACTCCTTCACATGTTGTTGCAACCACAAATGTTTCCTTGCAAGCAGGACATTTTCACCAGAATGTCTTGCAAAATTTTACACTGCACCTTGCTGAGTTCAAACACCTCATGATTATTTGCAGTTGGTCCATCTAAACCTCCTGAGGAGTTCAGGCTTCCTTCTGCCCTATCCTATACATTTAAGTGGCAGGTGTTCTTCAGTGCAGTTTACAGAATTCCTAATAATGCCCTTTGTTTGTTCAGTGTAGTGTAAATAATCCCTGTTCTGTGCATCAGGTAAGGTGCAGACTGTACATAAGATCTACTTTTCAAATACCAAAAAAAGTCTTTTTTTTAAAGACATGTTTTCTTTCACCAAAAAAAATGAGTCGAGTGACAAATCTTGTGTTGATCTGGATCTGTCACAGACATGTTCATCCTGAGGTTTCCTATGTGGTAGATAGTTCCTGTGCTTGCAAAAGCTGGCACCACTCTTTTTTTCAGTACCAGAACATTTCATATTTGTTTACTTTAGAGTAATATGACTTGCTTGTTCCCGAGTTATTTCTTCTTTTTGGCATGTCTCTATGACTTGGCCTTACTCTAAACATAGGGACTGTTTTTACTACTGTGATTCAGTGATTACTAGATTAGTGGTTTTTGGTGACCGTCATTAGTCTATATCCAGTAAACTGTGCTTGAGGTCCTACTTGAGTAGCTATAGGTAAAGGTCTAGCAAAGCAAAATGGTGAGCCGTTGTCTCGTTAGAAGTCAGCAGACATGACAATTTGTTTTCCTGTCTAGTAAAAATGTGTCTTCCTTCATTGTGGCTGCCTGAAGAATGTAATAGGACTTTGATGGAGCATGCACGTTGACTGGTCATGGTGGTACTTTTTTAGCCGGCTTCTCTTTAACTGATCATGTGCATGCTTCCTATGTCTGGGTTGTTGGAATGGCGATTTCCTTAAACAATACCACCATGTGGACAGTAGTTCTACTAGAATTGTAAAATATCACATTGTTATATTCTTGCCTTCCCACTGGTGTTGGCGGCCTCCTGCTTCTCATGTATGTTTACATGTTCCCTGAATTCATTTTCAGTCATTGTAGTCTTGACCAATTCATCTTGTTGTTGACAGTGAGTAGTTTGCATTTCCTATATACATTTGTTAGCAGTGTCCGTAGTGGAGCATGACAGAAGATTTATGTGGGACCAGCTCTACAATTGTGGGTGTGATCAGAGGTTTTAATTTATTCGATCTTTCCTTGATCTTATGTAGTCTGCCAGTCCAGTTCTTATTTAGATGCCGCAGCTGGTATCTCCCAACTTCCAAGGGTCCATATCACTTTTAGAAATGTCTGTCCTAGTGCCTTAGTGTCTTGTGCTATGCTGTCGGCTTTCTTGTTAACTCAGAAAACGGTCAGGTTAGTTATAGTTTTGCAAGATTCCATGTTACTATGGGTCCAACTGGGTAACTGTGTCCAGCAAATACTTTTTTGTTTGTGGTTTTCCATCAAAATGCGTTGTGCAAAAATACAAACTTATGTTGTTCATGTAAACATACGCGCAAAACACAGAATTGGGTATGAAAACAGTTGATGCTGCCCGGTTTTCATTAGTTATAGGTGTTTTCTGGATCCATATAATTTCCTTGTAGCGGCCGTATCGGATAGGGTTACTGAAATCCAGTGGAAAGTTAATTATTATACATATATGGCTGAGACACTAAGCCACTGTATGCTGTTCAAGCCGGTTCCCAAGGAGCAAACTATGATGTTAGTCTATTGTTCACTAAGTGTCCAGGCAAATTGTGTGTAAACTTTGCATCATCAGCGCAGTTATGTTATGTGCTTCCTTAAGAGTATTTCCCTGCTTGCACAGAGTAACATTCAAGGTGGACGTTTATCGTTAGCCCTCTCCATGGCTGTTTGCACCACATAACCCCATATCACTTGTTTGTCTCATGTACCCCTGTTCCTCACCTTATAAAGTAGGATGCTTTCAATCTGTGCCAAGTATATCACTACTGTTCCCGTATCTTGACCATTGGTTTTTCCAATACCAAACTTTCCAGTCACCTTTCCCAGTTCTCGTTATCGGACAGGACCATACCTTCTAAAAGTCAGTCTCTGAGGCCTTGTATCTATGGAGAATGCTTAGGAAATTGGTTATAACCTACTTAATTTTTTTATTTTTTTTACTTTATTTTTATTTGCAGTGAGGTATGCTTTATGTGCAATATAACGTTTCTGGCGTTTAAACTTTGCATATCTATATATTTTGAGGACATACATAAAGAGCGGTTTCCAATCTTCCCTGCACAGAGCTCTGTAGTGTTCCTTGACTAGGCAGTTTGCAATGTTCCAAGTCATTTGAGTGGCTGTGCTGTAGAGCTTTCTTGCCTGTCACGCAGTCTAGCATTGTCTGTACTACAGTGTAAGTTGCTTTAGGATGACCTCCAGGGCCGTATTAGCACCTTACTATTATTCACCCCCTCTCCCCCCCCCCTCCACACCCAGGCAGTGGTCATATTGGATGTAGTAACCCCAAGGCTAAGTAGCCCATTTGCCACTCCCCTTCACTCCTATAAATTCAGTATTTAGCTAGTCCACTGCCACCAGGAACGCTGATTCATTGGACCAACGCCAGATGCGTTGAGAGGGCGAGTTCACACCCCTCAAATGGTGGTAACAGCGCAGACTAGCAAAGCAGACGCATGGAGAGCTTAAGGCTAGCCCTTCTGCCCCGATCTGTGCCTGGATGGCGCCAGAATCCCTGGCCTTTCTGAGTGAGCTCACCAGCAGTACTCTTCTATTGAGCTTAAGCATATAGCAAAAACTTCTGCCAAATACTTGCCGTCATGTGCTAAACCTCACACAAGCAGAGACTTGCTGTGAAAATGCGGATTCCTTGTCTTGACTGGACCTCCTTTGGGCATGAAGGTTAGTGCTATACCACAGCTTCTGCCTGCGGCCTTCATCTCTAAGCAAACTTTGCACTGGTCTTTTTCGGAATTATCCATTTAGGGGGTGTGAACCTGTTATTTTCCCTCCACCCCTCAACTCTCTCTCAAATAATTTCACTTTAACAGAGCCTTAATCTACTGCCCTCCAGGCTCAGCTTCTGGCTTTATAACGTCCTTAGCTGATGCACTATCTCGACTCGCTGTGTGCTATTCTAATCTCCTGCTCATCAGAGATTTTAATTTGCATTTTGATGATGCTTCTTGTCCCATGGCAGGGGCTTTGGTCGCTGACTTGGAGTGCTTACAGCTATTTCAATCTGTTTCTTCCCTTACCCATAGACTTGGGTACATTCTTGAACCTATTTCTTCCATCATGGTTAATTTATCTACCGATTCCCCTCTTCCACTCACCTGGTCTGGCCATCTTGATATTCCTTTTTCGGGTTGCTTTGCCAAACCCCCATCCTGTCTGTCTATGGCCTCGGTAGTTCGGTCACACAAACGGGCTAGAGTGTGACTCTAGTCAGCTTACTCAAGTCCCCCCCACCCCAATAGTTGTTTCGACATAGCCAACACACAACTGGATTGCTGGATTTCTGTTGCATTAGATCAAATAGCTCTTTGGCTGATCGGAATCTCCAGAGACAGAAAACATCAGCCGATTGGTTCAGTGGAGAACTACTTACTTAAAAAGAACAAAGCGTTTGGAGCGTTCTTTGTATAGAGCCTATGACTTTGTCAGCAAGGCTAATTATCTGATGGCCCTTAAAGCATATCATGGCCACATTGGGCAACCTTGCCGCAATTTGTAAGCCAACAAAATTATTTTGGTCCAGAATTCCTCTCAAAAAATCTTCTGCATTGTCAAGTCCTTCACCTCACATCTCAAGTTTCAGCTTCCACCATGTCTTCTGACGTTAGATTTAATGCTTCATCCCAGTTCTTCTCAGACAGAGTAAGAACTTATTATGCCTTCTTTCCACTCCACTCCAGAGATGCTCTGTGTCTTAACACCTGGTTTGATTCCTCAGAGGATTGCTCTAGGTTGCTTCATTTCAAACTTACTGTACTTGAGGAGTTGTCTCCTCTTAGCGTATCAATCAACTCTGGCTCCCTGCTCGCCTCAGCCTCCCCCTCCACTCTGGAACAAGGGTGGAAACTGTACAGCCTGTGCTTCGCAGGCTACTTAGGATCTCCCTGACGTCAAGTCCGGCCCCAATGCAATTGAAGCATGCAATGCTGGTCCCATTGCTTAAAAAAATCCTCTGAGACCCCACTAAGCCTGAAAACTAGCAACCCATCTCGTTGCTACCTTTTTCTTCAAAGGTAGCAGAAAAATATGTTCATCAGTACCTCTCCACTTTCATTGAGGCTAATAACCTACTCCATAGGACGTAGTCAGGTTTCCGCCCTTCCTATTTTACGGAGTCTGCCTTATTACTTGCATCAAAATCCATTAGTCAAATTCTTGATAGGGGTGACACTGCAGCGCTGTTAATGCTAGATCTCAGTGCGGCCTTTAACACCATGTCCACCAAACTCTTGATTGAGCATTTGTGAAGTTGTGGTGTCAATTACAAATCCCTGCAATGGGGTGCCTCCTTTTTGCAGGACTGCACCTTCCAGGTGTTTCACAAACCCTTCCATTCGCAGATATACCCCCTGCAACAGGGAGTGCCTAAGGGCTCTTCTCTGCGCCTAATGTTATTTGTCTTCTATGGCCCCCTGCTAGAGGTCATAGAGCGTCACGTTTTAACATCATTACGTGCAGAGAGGACACTATACTCATTATCGCCCTGTCACAAAACTCTGTTTTATTGACAAAAGCTACTAAATTGTCAAGAACTATTGTCAGCATTCTCATCTTTGCTAGAACTAAGAGAGTGTAGGGTGATAGTCTCTTCTTGATTCCATGCTTTGGTTATTCAAGTCCAAGTACCCGTAGCCACTGTTGTTGTGGCATTGTGGGGGTAAAAAAAACTAAATCTAGCCCCCGTTTGGTTCTGTTGGCTTTTTCCAGTCAGTTCCAATCTCACCAGTCCATCATGATCTTGGCATAGACTTTTTAGAGGATGAGATACATTTTGTCCTATAGTCTTGTGGGTAACTGTATGGTCTAATTATTTTGCAGAGTTGATCAGTTCGGTTTTAAAGATGTTCTTGGGAGGATTACTCTTACTTCCTTTCCCTGGTTGCATTTAGTGCAGGTTAAACTAAATGCTATTTGTTGTGGCGCATACATTGCTACCTAGATGGTATAGTTCTTTCCGCTAAAAATGAAATAACTTCCTTGTTTTACATGGTTACTACGCAGGAGCGAGAAGCATTTTGAATTTACCAAGCTGGTTATTAAGCCTCAGGCTCTGGTATAGAAAACCCAGGTAACAGTATCTGGGCTGGATCCACAACCCAACAGAAAGAAATCTTTAGACTTAGTTCAGATTTGGGCTCATTAGGGGTCCGTTTTCTATACCAGAGGGTAGAATATCAGGCAAAATGTATGTTCTGTCGTAGTCAATTTCTGCGCAGTCCTGTTTCACTTATTCTGTAAAATCTGCAAAGGTTAATGTGGAAGAGTACACAGTTACAGGCTCAATGACACTGCAATAGTAGACCTGCTTTTCTGTTACAGGATTTATCCAGCTAACTTAAGTTAGAGAGAATTGTGATAATTATGAATTACAGAAATGAAGTAGTTTAATATTATGTTTATTTGGAGATCAGTCATGTATGTTTTTTTTTTTTTCTTCTTTTTTTACTTAACGGTGATGGTATGAAACATTACATTTTTACAAGTTTTTAAGATTTTTTTAATTTTTTTTTAACTTGAAATAAAACTATTTTGGCTGACTGGTATCACCCTTTTTCCTCTAGTTGCTATTCCCTAGAAATGGCATTTGTAAATCGAGGATGTGTTTGTCTTTTCAGCAGATGTCGTTTACTAACTGCTGTGGCCAAAGGAGGAAACTGGAAGCTGGGGCATCCTTTTTCAGAAACAACAATGGGTGTAATGTTTTCCCTTCATCCTGCAACGACTGTTCATCGAGCATTCGCTGCCATTTAGTGAAAGGAGTAACAGCAGGATGAGAGAAATTAAATTAAATGAAAGCACTGGATATACGTTTGTTTTTGGGAGCCTTAAAGGATGTTGAACTCCACTCAGCTGTTTGTTCACTTATCACCCTCATCTCTTATGTTCCTGTTGTCTTGGAATCAGGCCTACAGCAGTAATCTGTTATGCACAGCTCCTGTTGTCCAAATGTGAAAGTAAAAGCTGACAGAGGAACTGGCATTGCAAAGACATTGCACTGTTCCCATTTATGACCAAGATTTCTTGAAAGGCGGATGCTTATTATTCCCCTAAACTGCTTGTGCAGTGAGACTTGGAGGAAAAGCGTCCAGTGCTCACTGGCATGTTCCATATTAAATGTGTTCTTGAAAATCTACTGCAGTTTTGCATTTTTAAACCCTCCAAAGACCTTTGTTTCAATCTAGGTTGTTTTTTGTTTTCCATAGGGGTGGATTTGGAGAATATTGTGTATTACAAGGATGACACACATTACTTTGTAATGACAGCCAAGAAGCAGAGCCTGCTGGAGAAAGGAGTGATCTTGCATGTAAGTGAGGACTAACTATGGAATACCTTTGCAGTTTCTTTTCACTCTCCAAGTTGTGTTAACATTTTTACATCATATACAGGAGTACTTTGTAATGATCTTAACCTGAATACGGAAGGTCCTTCTATGACACCCCTCAATTTAGCTGGAGGTATAAAATGCAGGCCATTTATACCCCAAGTTTTCTATCTGTGTGACCTGTTAGCTGCTCACACATAAACACCACCAGATCTGAGTGCAAGTTCCCTCAATTGTAAATCTAAAGTGAGGGGCACCAGTACCCATGTCGGACTTTAAATTAATTAATATACTCTGAATTAGCCCATAAGCGTATTCTGAACATATATGATAACACAATAGAGGTAAAGGTTATTTTGGTTAACCGAATTGCATCCGATTAGTTTCTGTACATGTTACATGTACTGTGAATAAGTGTCCATAGACATCTGGAGATCTGTAGTTAAAGGTTTGATCATTGTGAATAATATAATGAATGTTAGGTATGGCATAGTGAATGCAGCTTCATCCCTTCGTTCATACCAGGCCGTTTGAAGATCTATGAAAAGGGATAATGGGCTTATTGGAACTGCAAAACCTTTGTTTTCATAGTTTAATGCACATAATATGAAAAAGCAACAATACAACAAGCATGTGTACATAAAAATATTTCCAAGTGGCAGTTCCAATAATGGCTACATGATTATCTACCAGATGTTTTCCAGCACCTTAGATAAGCTGTTTTCGGTTGCAGCAGAGAGCAGTATTTGTAATCACTCATTGGAAAGGCCTACACGCCTATTAGTCTCCATACCATCATTAACTTTTTATAGTGGCTACTCAAATCAAAGTTATAATATTACCTCTTGATAATAAATAGCCAGGCACGTGTGCTCCCTTTCAGTTTGGGCCTCTACTTTACTACATCTGCTCTGGCACATGGACCCAGGTAGAATGAAAACATTTCTTTATTGCCTTATCTATATACAGTCTCTTCTTTCTGAAGTCTATTTCAAAGCCACACACCTGCTGTTGTTGCATATTACTTTGCTGCCTGATAGAAACAAGTTACCGGTTTGAAAGTCTCACTGTTTTACATCCCTCGTTTAGTATATGCGAACCATTGACTGTGGGAAAATCTAAACAGCCTAATGAAAGTTTAAAAACGTATCAGAAATAAATAATTTTACTAGACAAGCCTAGAAAGTTTGCTTTTCTCGTCTACATTGCTGCTACAAAATGCATTTAATTGCTTTGCATGCAGCGATATAAAAATAAGTGACATTGTCAACATCATTACGGGGGTTTTGTGTAGAAACACACAGTACCTGCTTGATTGTAGATTAGAGCTACCTACATACATCAATATAGTCACCTACTGTGCGTTGGGTTTGGTAACGAGGGTTGTGGTCCAGAGGATGCTTAGGGATCTGCATTCTTGGTTGTGTGTAACACTTTTTTTTATGCACATGAAAGGTTTTATCTACATGTAGATGTCCAAGCCTGCTTTTTATGCTGTGAGACTTTTATTAAGGACATATCACTTTTAAAAACAAAACAAAAAACCTGTATCAGATGGCTTGATAGCGCCTTAAGTTAAGCATTTTATATTGCCATGTTTATATGATGTGTAGCTGTCTTTCACCTATTAGAGTTCAACGGGAGGGAACCACTGGTGGCTATTCTCAGATCATAGACCAACCCATGAAAAGAGAATGTTACAATGCAGTTTAACACGCATTCTGCGTAATGCTTCTCTGTTCAGCCTAGCTTGACAAAAATACTCCTTCTACTCCCTTTTCCAGCACTCTAATCTCAAACAATCTAAATTGAAAAGACTGTTTGACCATCACAACTTGATTGCTCACTGCACAGCACCACTTCACACAGGTATGTCTTAGACCTTGACCTCGGAAACAACCTCTGCACCTTAAAATCTGTCCAAAAATACTTCCTTCTCCATACCGAATAGATTTCCAGCTACACGCTTGCTATGCCTTGAAAGTGTGGACTTTTAACAGGTGCTCTGCACAGACTGCGTACTGGATTCGTAGTATTTTACTATCCGCTGTTCAAGCTATAATTGTGTTAACTTTTTTACTCTAATACACCATGACCTTGAACATACCATATTTTTAGTGTAAAGAAAGCAGTATTGTTAAAGCCGGTAGGTCTCACCTTTTATAGTGAGACTGAGCTATTACCTTTGTGAACGCTTCTTTCCATTGTGTGAAGAAAATTTTAGAATGACTGAAGGTGCATTAGTAGGCATGTACTTGCACAGATGGCTATCTTGAAATGTGCTATCAAAAATTAGAATCCAGTAAAAACAAAAAAAGTTTGGTAGTGATAGAATAATAAAAATTACAAGAGTAACAAGCAATTGGAAAGACAGTCCGTCTGGCTTAATGTATTTTTAATTGAAATGGACTTGTCATTCTCTGACGAGTTTGTATGTGGGGTGAGTGGGCGAATGTAAGAAGGTATCACTGGTTGCATTGGAAGTATGAGTATGTAATTGAGCATCATAATGGAGGTGCAGTTTGAATGAGGGGTGTTAGGGAAATGGCGAGGGATGCAGGTGCAATATGTTTGGAAGATAAGTCTCTTTAGTCATTAATTAGAATATTAATGAAGAAGAAATAGGATTATTAAAGTATAAATAGATGGTGAAGAGATATTGATGACTGGAACACGTTTTTAGGTAATGCCTAAATACTCCCTGCCTAAATATGCCTTCCCTGTGTGGGTTGAGGGAGATGCTTGTGTCCAAGAGAGAGAGAAGTAAAACAGAATTGCAAGGATATGTGGTGTGCAAACTGAGTTGTATCTATAGTAAAATGAGCGGTAGAAGGTCAGCCGAATTAGATTGCCCCACATTGGATGTAGTATTGTACACTGGAGAATGAAGGGCCACACTTTCACCTAAGCAGTGGAAAATACCCACAGTGAACTAGCCAAAACAGCAAAATATTGATATAGACCCACCTATCACCTCTTTGCGCTCTTCCTGAGGAACATCAGCTTCTCTCAGCATGCACTGTAACACTGAGCGTCAAGAAGTATCATAGATTCTTGGAAGGATTACAAAAGATTTAACCTCTAATCAAAAGGCACAATTCCCCATATGTGAGCTCAGTCTAGTTCCCTCTAAACTCATGACTGCTTCTTTTGAGCCTATGCATAAGGCCACATTGCAGCATCTTTCATGGAAAGTTTTCTTAATTGAAGTCTTATCCGCTAAGAGAATCAGTGAGTTACAGGCCTTTTCTCCTGAGCCCTATCTGATCTTCCATCACAACGGGGGACATCCCTCTTGTCTGCCCAAAGTTGTTGATTTTCATGTAAATCAAACCTTTTCTCTTCCGATATTTTTCCCCAATCTTTCCTTTCCATTGGAGAGCACTCTTCATTCTCTGAATTTGAAGAGCACTAAAGTTTTACTTAGACAAAACTAAATCAATTATGAAGTACGGGTCATCTCTTTGTAAATTATGGTATTCTCTGAACATCATTTTGTGTCCTCCAAACAGACTATAGCTCGGATCCCATATTATATTTTGCTAACACTTGACAAATAATCCTTTACTCGTTAAACCCAAAGCACAGTCTACTAGAGGAAAAACAGCAGCTGCTGCTGGGGCCAAGAACGTTCCCCTCAGAGAAACATGTAAGGCAAGCTTGGAAATCACGTTATACTTTCATTAGACATTGTTTGGATGAAGATTCTTGAGTTGAAGTGTTGGTGGGCCAGTTGACGGCATAATCTAATTAATTCTTTTTCTGCAGGCCTCCCTTAAATATAATTTTATTTCTTACATCGACAGCCTCAAAGTGGGGATATGCTTGCTACTCTGTTCCACTTTTATGACTATCACTATGATACAGAAGAAAATGCTTCTTATAATCCTAGTTCTACATCATTGGTATTCTCAAAAAAAGCCATAAACAACTGTGGGTCCATCGAGGTTATCAGTGTAATAAATTGCATACAAATGTTTAACTTTAGGACGTAATATTCTCCAGTGCAAAAATAAATTAGGCTGTTGGGCACACTGGCAGTACAGTGCATGCTGGTTAAGGGAAGCTACTGGCTCTCTTAAAGTTAGTGCATCCTGAGTGCAGCTGGAACCAGCCCCTAGATCCCAACGTGGGCTGATAGGAGGATCTGGCAGACACCAGCGGACTGGCATGGTCTCTCCTCCATCCGTGGTTATGGTCCAAGCCTCAACCTCGCACATAAATCCTGTGCATTCGCTTCTACCCTATGGTGGTGCCAGACCTGGCTGAGAACCATTGGCCCCTCGCCAACCCCAGTCCACGTTTCACTCTTTTTGTTTCCATGGAAGGGGCTTCCAACAGTATCTTTTCCCACCCATCCACCACAGTGTGCAAGCTTCCCAGCCTCTTGAGTTGCCTAGGATGTGGTACCTACAGACCTTGTGAGTCAGGTGGCCAGAGATCTGGCGAGTCCATCACTCCCCCGGCAGCTGCAGCATCCAAACCCATTTAGTTTGCCCTTACTCCATCACGGGCAGTCGGTAGGAGGCAGGATACATCCTCACCTGCTCCACAGACCAGTGGGTTCTTCAAATTGTCGTCCTCCCCTTTGTGACCTCCCCTACATCCATGCCACCCACTTCCGAAAGACTGACTGCATACCACTCCTCTTATGTCCCCCAGGAAGTGACAGCGCTCTTGGCCAACGAAGCCATAGAGAGGGTGCTGACACCAGAAGTTGGTTGTAGTTGCTATTTCTGCTACTTTCTGGTGCCCAGAAAGGACAGAGGCCTTTGTCCTGTTCTAGACCTGCACCCTCTTAACTTCCTTCCGCAAGAAGGAGAAATTCAAAATGGTGACGTTTGCTCAAGTCCTATCTGCTCTGAACCTATCAGATTTGATGGCATGGTTGGACTTCAAGGACTCTCACTTCAACATTCCTGTTCTGCCTGCCCACAGGTGTTACCTGTGGTTCCCGATAGGCTAGGAGCAATTTCAGTTTACCATGCTTCCCTTTGGCTTTACTAGTGCTCCTCTGAAAGTGAGACTTACTCTGAGGCTGCTGGGTCTCATGGCCTTTTCCATCCTGCTGGTGAAACATGCCCGCTGGCATATGCAGGCCCTGCAGTGGAACCTGAAATTTCAGTGGGTCAGCATCCGAGGAATCTCTCCAATATGGTTCAGATGTCTGAGGGAACAGCGGTAGACCCCATTCCCTTCTCCAACCAAATCTGACTGTAGTGACAGATGCTTCACTCCTAGGGTGAGGCTGGTGCAGGTGTGCACGGACAGCACCATCACCATGTGGTATTGCGATAAACAGGGTTGGGAGGGGTCGTGGACCCTTTGTCAAGAGGCCATGTGCCTCTGGACATGGCTGGAACATCAGGGCATTTCCCTGGTGGTTCAACACCTGACTGGCTCTCTGAACTCCAGAGCAGATGAACTCGGCCGATGATGCCTAGTGAATCACAAATGACATCTGTATCCGGAGTTGTGTAAGGACTCTTTCAGCATCAGGGAGAGCTTTGGTTAGATCTGTTTGCCAGTGCAGAGATCGCGCAATGTCAGCAGTTCTGCACGCTGGAGTTTTCAAGTGGGCTATCACTTGGAAATGCTGTTCATTTTGAGTGGAGCTCAGCCTCCTCTATGCCTTTCCGTCCATTCCACTCCTGCACAGAGTTCTCAAGAAGATCAGGAATGACCGGACCCAAGTCATTCTTGTGGTTCTGGTCTGGACTTTGAGAGTTTGGTATCCTGAGCTGTTAAGCATTGTCATCAGTCCTCCGGTCAGGCTTCCCCTTCGGGAGGATCTTCTGTCGCAGGGGAGGGCTCTCCATCAGAACCTGTCAACGCTCTGCTTTCATTCATGAATATTGAGCTGCAACAGTTAACAGCTTTTGACCTTCCACCCGAAGTCTGCAGTGTTATCTTGGCAGCGAGATGCCCTTCTACCAAGACTGTATACTCCAGCCGTTGAAGCCAGTTCGTGGCATGGTGTGCAGAGAAACAGACTGACCAAGTCTTTGCTCCCCTTTCTCAGTTTCTTCTCTTTTTTTCCCCACCCTCACCTTGAAAGGCTTTGCTCTGGGTGCATTCAAGGGCTATCTTTCTGCTGTTTCAGCCTTCTGGTGGCTGCCTGATCAACCTTCCCTCTTCAAATGCCGCAATGTAAATGCATGTCGGACCTTATTCATGTGCTCACTTTTCTCATGTGCGCTTCCTTTGAGCTTTTACATCATTGTCTTCTCAAGCTTCTTACCATCAAGATGGCCTTCCTCATGGACATATCTGCCCAAAGGGTCGGTGAGCTTCAGGCCTTATCATCAAATCCTGCATATCTGAACATTTAACCAGACAAACTGGTTCTGCGAACTAGGACCTCTTCATTGCCGAACATCGTCATCCCATTTCGTGTAGGCCAAATCATCTTGCCTACTTTTTACGCTCCACCACATCCCTCCAAGGAAGACAAGTGACTTCACTGTCTGGACCTTTAAAGAGCATTGTCGTTCTACCTTGACTGCACAAAAGAGTTCCGGGTGGGCAACCAACTCTTTGTGGAATATGTCAGAGTGAAGAAGGGAAAGGCTATGCAGAAATGCACCATCTGCCATTAAATTGTGCTCTGCATTAAGATCTGGTGCGCACTTGCCAAAGAGCAACTCCCTGAGGGTTTGCGTGCTCCTTCTAACAGAGTAAAAGCTGTAACCACTGTGTTAGCATGCAAAGTTCCAGTCCTGGACATTTTTCAGGCAGCAATGTGGGCCTCATTGCACACGTTCACCAAGCACTACTGCCTGAGCAGTCAGATCTATTGGGATGGGCACTTTTCCCATTCGGTGCTGCAGGTCTAAAATCTGCCTCACAGACTCGTCTTTGGGGGGAGGTATTGTTAGGGTATTTTTTCAAAGGTAAGGAATCTGCGGCTAGAAATCTCTATCGGATTAATAATGCCTTATCTGGGAGAGACTCTATCTAGCTGCAGATTCCTTACCAACCTACCAATCCCCCTGGCTCTGCGAGCAGATTGTAAGGTCAGGGTGGTTCCCTTTTCAGGGCTTTAATGTTCGACACCATTGGTCAGTGTTCTTCGTGGCTCCACGCTCCTATTGTGGAAAGTTGTGAATAGAACCTGATGTCAGCACGCTGCTGTGGTGTTTGTATAGGCACCACACCAGTCACATCCGGCACTGACGATGCCATGCGGAGGTGTGCCGGCATGCTGCTCACAAAAAAATTCCTGGTCAAGTCTGACGCCTGTGGAAAATTCAAAGGTGATGAATCTGCAGCTATATTCTCTACCAGATAAGGTGTTACCGAAGGTAAGTAACTTACACTCTCTCTCGCTCTCTCTCTCTCAGATGTGTTCCACTGGTTACATGCACTTCCTTCCTCACACACACAGTTCTGTTTTAATGTTGGTATTCAAAGGCCTCATTGACAAAATACTTACCAAAAAAAATTGCAATAATTCAGAGACCAAAGAACACTGCTGAAAGATGGTATTTAAGCACAAACGAGCGCGGAGAAAGGTTAAATGGGGAGGGGGGTGCAGATAGGAGATGGGGGATTATAGATAAGATTTGCAGCCTGTGGTTGATAAAAGCAGAGAGGAATATGGGACCAGGAGGATGGGTTAGTTGTAGTTGAGAGTGAAAAATCTAGAGTGAGACATGAAAGAGTAAGTCTGCAGATGTAGATCAGTGTGAGTAATTTAGGGATTGGTAGGAGAGTGTAGGTGAAGAATACATTAAGAAAAATTAAAATAGAGTGGGTAGTTCAGGGCTTTTGGGATGTGTGACGGAGAGGAGGAAAAACACACTGGTGATGAAAGCAGAAGATGGGAGAGTGAGGCGTTAAAGGGATCATTTGACGGATAAGAAGAATGGAAAAACATCAGTGAAGTACATGACCTCAGACATTTAGAAACACCAACCCAAAAGACTGCATTGATCTACCTGAAACTGCTGCTGTCAGCGATGCCAGTGACACTACAATAAAGCACCCTGCAGAGAGCTTGGTACTGGGAGGTCAATGAGATTACAACAGAACAGTTTGTAGGCAGCTGTTCATTCAAAGGACCATGCGAGAACTACTGAACAGGCTGTAGAAATCTCAGCACCAAAAAATTGTAATTGTCAAAAAAGTGAAGTAGACACAGCTGGCTACAGAATGAGCAGGGATACTGCAATAGAAAAGCCATCAGGCAGTTCCCCAAAGAGTTAAAAACAAACTGCTTGTATCAGGGGTTAGTTCTGATTTTTGAGAAAAAGGTCATAGATTGCTGGCCACAGGAAGTTGGTATTATTAGATCAAGGACTCTGTCGCCAGATATTTCAAGTAGATTACCACTGCCATGTGAGAGCCATCCATAGATGCATTCAGAACATCAAATTTGATATTTCCGTTAAAGTAGATTTTGGGGGTTGAAACAATGTGTTATTGTTTACTTATAGCAAAAGTAACACAAAGTCCACTTTAAGGCTCCAGCCTTCCTCTGACACTCACAGACCGAGCTTCCCTTTTAAGCATCTCCTCACGATTGTGCTTGCACTCGCTGGGTATACAACAGCTACACTCTGAAGCTGTACACAGCCATCTTTTCATCTGTTTGCGTACATGGGCAGTATGAAAATTCATATACACCCCACCTTATAAAGTCGTCCTTCCCAGCTCACCTTAAGATTGATAAGATGCACATTCTACAGTCAGTTTACCGTAGACTGTTCTCCCCAAAGAAAAATATACCATAAAATATAGTTTACAGTCTCATTTAACATGAAATAAAAAATAGTATAGCACTACCACTTTTATAATGGACTTGAAGTTATGTACATTGTGTGTATTTAGTTAAGCGGGGGGATGGAGGGGTGGCCATGCCGTCGACCGAGATGGCCGCACAGCTCTGAAGCTCCACGCTCTGTCCCAAAGCAGCCTGCCAGAATGGGCGGATATTGCACATTTCCGGCCTACATGAGTTAGCGGAGCAACGCAGGAGGACTGGGGGTCATGGCTGGCGGGTGACACTGCCCTGCCGGCTCGCCCAGACCACATTGAAGCTTTGGATGGGCGTGATCGTGGCCCTCTGGCATTAGGCATGGCAGGGGCCTGGGGACAGCTGGATTGAGACTGTGTATCCACCCTTGCGCCCCCCCCCCGCCAGGTTGCAGCTGGTGTAACCGCAAGTGGTGGGGATTCCCCCATATGTCTGTCCAACAACTGACCCGCACTGGGGGCCCTTGATTCAAACTGATCCATCCCCACTGGCGATGCTGGTGGCTCTGCTCCTGGACAGTGGGGTAACAACTGCCCTCTTTGCCATGCAGTGGTATTACAGAGCTTGATTGGTGGTGCCCTGCACAGTGAACATAGTATTTGCCTCGGCTGGTAGCCCCTGCGTTACTCCTGACATGGACCGTTGCGACCCAAAGCAGCAGAAATTTCCGTTTGAAAAGCAGCAGCCGCCCGATGTCCTGGGTTCCGCACGATTGACACTAGATTTGACTCTGACTGCTAGGCTGAAGGGTAAGGGGAGCAGATTCGATAAGCCACAGACCCGCGGGGAGGGAGCGGAAAATCACATTTCCACTGTTGAGGATGGAACGGCAGCGCTATCAAAACATCTGGAGAAAGTGGAGGGCATGTTGAAAGCAGTAGCAATGAAAAACAAGGACTTGGAGGCAAGTGGGCACCACAACAACCTGCCCATTTCAGGAATCTTCGAATCCACCAACACAGGCCTGATGGACCTATTTGTTGAAAATCTTTTGGCAGAATTGCTTGTCGCCAGGGTTTCAACCCTGCGTACGTAGTGGAGAGAGCTCATCATTCTTTGGAGCCGCGTCCTGCCCCTGGTGCCCCTGCATGCCTCATCATTGCCCGTCAACTCAACTACAGAGACGGCAGCACTGTTCTCCGCCTGGCCTGGGAGAAGGGTCCTCTCCAGTATAAGGATGCTGTTGTGTCCCTGTTTCCGGACTTCACGTCCGCTGTGTAGGACGCTAGCTGGAAGTTCTTGGAGGTTAAGAGGGCGTTGAGGAACCTTGATATTCGCTACGGAATGCTATATCCGGCCCAACTGAGTGGAGGTAAATGGTAAGCCATGTTAATTTAATAGCCCTGGAGATGCCATGGCATTCTGCAAGCTACAATCCAAGCAGGGTTCATCGCCTCATGTGACTATGCCGGTGCATGGCTATCTAGATCCCGGGCCCTCCTCTAGCATAGACCTGTTGCTCCCCGGACTGAATCTACTGGACCCACGTAGGCTTTCGTGCTTACCGTGCCTCTGGTTTGATTTCACTGAGTGGCATAAGACTATAGCAATGTCAATTGCTCTATCTCCCTTATAGACTGAGTGCAGATGCTGCAATACCTTCATAGGCACGGCGTATGGGGAGTCTTTCTACAGGAGATACACCTGCCCGCTGACACCAAGCCCATGTTCGCTTCCACCTGGTGCTCGCACAGTTATTTTGCTAGTTACAGCACTTACTCTCGTGGGGTGTGCATCTTGATGCACAGGAGTGTTCCATTCCGCCTCCTATCAACTTAATCGGACAGGGATGGTAGATATGTTTTGGTAGCTGGGCTACTCGATACCCTAAAAATTCTGCTGGTAAATGTATATGCTCCAAATGTTGATGCCCCTGAATTTTCTCATGGTCTCTATTCCCACATTGATCACTTTGAGGTAGATCACATAATCAAGCAATCTTAACATGGCAATGGATCCGGCACTTCACACTACATCGTGCGATTTGGTGACCAGACCCCGGTCTCTCCGCGCCCTATAGGCTGTCTGCAAAATATATGTTTTACTGGACCTGTGGAGACTATATGGCTCCGACTCACTTGCCTACACATTCCGTTCGGCGCCCCATGGGACATGGTCACGAATCGACTATTGGCTTCTAACTAGCACCGTTGCCCAGTGGGTCGCTTTGATCAAGCATCTTCCCCGAACACTGTCAGATCTCTCACCAGTGCTGACTACACTTGATTTCCCAGTGTCTGGGGATACCGGGCGGTCCTGGAGATTCCCTGACATGGCACTTCAGGATGCACCGTTCTGCGATGACCTGAAGGAAGCAATATTCGAATTTCTTTGATTGAACAAGGGATCGGTGGCCACCAGGGCAGTGCTCTGGGATGCGTTCAAGGCATACATCAGAGGCATCTGCATATCTAAGCATTTTGGGGTATTACGTGATTTTCGCCGGAGTCTCGCACATATAGAGGCACAGCTGGTGGAACTTGAACGGGGGCTTAGGGCGGTGGGTGATGACTGATATATCGACGGAAATTATTACTGAATGAGTTTAATGAATTGGCTGGAAGGGAAGCAAATTACATGGGTAAATAGCCCATGGCACGTAAATACGTGGAGGGTGACAGAGTAGAGAGCACGTTGGCTAGACTTATCCACCCACATACTAGAAATCAAGAGGCTGGATGCCAGTCGTGCCGTTGGTAGTGCAGAGGTCCAGTCTGAATTCTATGCACACTACTCACACCTTTATATGGCTCACCCAATTCCACCACGTCCTGAATTACATAAATATTTAGATGATATTTACAGGGCTCCAAAAATCTACTGGACTACTGGCAATGGAGTCTTATTTGATCAGGTCAAGCTACTTTTAATACTTACTCCCTTCTGGTGAGTTGACACTGAATAGGTGTTCTGTTCTGTTGAAAAGTGGAGGGACAATAAAAGATGCCTTTAATTCTTGTTCTTATGTCACATTTGCTCTGTGTTCACGACAGAGGTCAAAAGTCAGTTTTTCTTACAATTAATTTTCCTTCTGACTGCAGACTTCCTGGACTTTGTAAGGTGAACTGTGTGACCTGCTGCTTAGAATGTAAAATGAAAGGGCATAGGGTGTCGGGTTTCTCCTAACACACAAATTTTAAATGACTAAGTCAACTGTGGAAACATTTCAAAATATATTTCAGTAGTTGTGAAAGCCCTTTTTTATATTTGTGTGATGAAAAAATATTTTAATAGGATGAAAACAAATCAGAATATCTACATGTTGATGTGCAAAGGATATGTTTTCTGAAACCCAATTTTCACAGATTGTTAATACACTATATAGTTTTATCAGTAAAACTGCAAGTTAGCGAAGAGGTTTTTGGACATTTCTTGGATTGTTACCGTGTGTAGATGACAATATGTTACCATGCCATGATTTAGTAATATATTTATTAAAATAAAGTGTTTAAACAAACTGAGAAACGCTTCTGCCCTGATGGCAATGTTGTTAGTAAACTAAAAGAAGTCCTAGGTTATGTGGGCTAGATCTCATGGGGATGTGGGCTAGATTCTTGTGATGCATGCAGCAAACTTTAGTCTACTTAATCAAACAAAAGAGGTATTTTTGTACTGCAGAAATGCTGAGCTCACATAATTCAAGGTGCAACCATATGTGAGAATTAGGAAAAAGGCGACTCTGTAAACTATTTGCCTAGGATCACACAATTTGAGACCCGTTTACGGGTCAAGTACATTACAGTTTGTCGAGTAGATTATTTAAGTTACTCAACCTGCAGGTCTAGTAAAATTTTTATGATTTTTCAAGCCCTGATCTAGCTAAGGTATGGCTATACTCTGCTCAACAGCAATTCCTCAGTGAGCCCTTCTCCGTGAATGAGGTCACGCAGGCAATAGATTCCCTGTAGGGCGGGTTCACAGGTGCATTATACAAAAAATATAAAAACATACTTGGCCCTCGTCTGGTATCTGTGTATGCGGAGGTGCTTGAGGCTGGGGTACTCCCCGCAACAATGCTCGAGGTAGTCATAACTCTACTGCTGAAACACGGTAAAGATACTCTGTATTGCGAGTCATATAGACCCCTTGCGCTTTGCTAAATTTTGGCAATAAGATACTGGTGAAAATGATTGCTACCCGCCTCTCTCTTTTGTTAGATCAGATGATTTCCTCAGCTCACATCACTCTACATCTTTCAATCTCTGCACTGCCTTCACAGTACTCAACAGGATATCGCCAGAAGTACTGGCGGTTATCACCTAACTGGATGCAGAAAAGGCATTTGACTCACTTGAATGGGCGTTCTTACACGCCATCCTTCGCAAACTAGAATTTCTGCAGGGATACATGGCGTTGATATTCCTGCTGTACGCGCAGCCTATGGCCACTGTACAACTAAATGGGGCGCTCTCCCCTTTTTTCCCCAATAATGCATGGTACCCGACAGGGACTCCCCCTATCACCCTTGCTATTCATAATAGCAACAGATCCTCTTGTGCGTCACCTGTGGGAGAGACATATATATAGGGGATTACAATTTACTAGCGGCATTGCTTGTCTCGTTTTATGCAGATGATATATTGCTGTTCATCCGCTGCCCAGAAGCTAACTTAAAACCGATATTAGATGAAGTGGTCCGCTTTGGTGCATTTTCAGGGATGCACATTAATTGGAGTAAGTCTGAACTCTTTCCACTAATGACAGTATCCTCCCACCTATGGTAGAATATCCCCTCAGATGGTGTGAGGACTCCACAAAATAGCTTGCTCTACATATCCACAGGGACAAGGCCCAGGTCATCCGGTTAGATTATGGGCCTGCCATTGAAAGGCACACTGCCCAGGTGGATAGATGGGTGAAGCTACCATTATGTATGGCGGGCCGTATATCCCTCTGTAAGATGGTGGTTCTCCCACAATTCTTATATTTTTCTGAACATCCCCTTAGCATTAACAAATTCCTTTTTCGCCACACTCTGTAGTTTGCTTATTAGACTTGTGTGGGCGGACAGGCACCCCTGCATCCTATGGGAAGTCCTTACTATTGTATACGAGCAGGGTGGCTTCGGAGTTCCCCATTTTCAACTATATTATCTTGTGGCACATTGTCATTATTCACACTGCTGGTTCCATCCTGATGTGGGCATTCCCTGTACAATCCCCAAACTAGACCTGGCTGCTCTGGTCTCACTGGGTGCCCACTTACCTCGGGGACTTCCCTTGCACAGTAAAGATGTTCAAACTCTTTCCATCACTAGCTTGGCTTGGCACAAATTAGTTTGACTGCTCTGGCATGATGTGTTGTACTCCCCGGCTCTGACACTGTTAAGCACCCATTTTCTGCCTATCACGCAAGAAGTGCTTGTCCAACCAACTTTAAACTTTCTCAGTCTCCAGACAATGGTGATGTATTCCCCAATGATCATATTTTCTCGCGCATGGCGAGCGCCCGCTTCACCAATTCCACTCACTTGCAACACTTTGTGCTATGCTGATTGCAGAGTGCCTTACGTGCACTGTATACTACTTATCCACTGGCTCTGGTCGAGTATGTTCCTCTTACATTGGTCATTGTAGCGGATACCGGAGCATGACTGGTTTCTAAACTGTACTGTGCCTGTATTGAGATCTTGCCTATCTCCGATGACAAGGTCAGGGAATCTGGGAAACAGATTTAGGACGACCCCTGTCCCAAAATATTTGGAAAGCGTGCTGTTCTTAAAAGCCATTTTGTACCCTTCAACATAAATGAATACACTATAAATTCTTGAGGAGGATTTATATCACGCTGAGTGATACAATCTGTATTGATAATAAAAATCCCAAGCCTGTATTGTGCAGTGCGCCCCTTGCTGATTTCCTGCACATGACATGGTTTTGCCCGAATATTAATGGCTTTTGGGGTGATGTGTTTAATCGATTGTCTAGCATTGTGGGATTGCCCCTGCACCCTGACCCACTCTTGGCCCTCTTGGGCTATACAGGGGATCTGCCCAAAAATATTAGATCCCTCACAGCCATATCCTTTTTACTTGCCAAGTGTGAGATGGCGCTCCTATGTGGCGCTAGGCACACACCATCAGTTATGAAATGGCTTACAAGCCTCATATATTGTGACACTAGCAGTGAACTCTATGCATCGTTATAGCCATTAACATCAAGGCCTCGAGATATTTGGCAGCCGTTGAAGGACTACTTATGCACATTAGATATAACTTCTCTGACTTCAGTCATCTTCCGAATCCTGATGACCACACAACCTTGTCATCTCTTTATTAACCACTTTGCCTTTGAGACTGCTTAACCATCTCTTTACTATACTGTTGGAGGATTTGAAACTGTCCAAGAAAGAATCAGTGAAAGCATTGTTAGTGAGTGGATGCCTATAGAGGAAGTGGTAGGTTAAAGTGGAGTTTTTTGGCATCTAGGTTCACAACTTCTTCCAATTTGGTGATGGTTATGGTGTCCTTAAATACAATGGGTACTCTACCTACTTTTTTTCCTTCTTGGTTGTGTAATGGCTTGATGTTCTGTGAAGATGGTTCATGCAGTTTGGGCACCAGGGCTTTCCCTACCAAGTTTCAGTGGTTAATAGTATGTCTAGTTCTCTGTCTGTAGATAAACATAGTTGTATTTATTTTTTACTTATTGAACAGGCATTCAGAAGCAAACAATTTAGATGTACTAGTTTTAGTTTGTGGAAGTGAGGGTATGCGTCTGGGTTATATTTACTCTTATCTATGGAAGTCTGTTTGGATATTTTTTATTTTTAAAATGTATTCTTTGTGTGAATGGGACGGTAATAAGTTAGGAAGCGTTGACGCTGGGATTGTGGTATTTTTCGCCTTTGCTGTCCTGCTCCCTGCTCAGGTAGATTTATTACCGATTTGATGGGGGGTTTATAGGAAGTAGAGTATGAGCCAAATAATGTTTTTGTAATTATCTGTTTAAGATTGTTTTGGTGATTTGTTAAACAGGGTTGTGTTCTGTTGTGATGTAGTGTGGGTGATGCAAAGTTTGTGTGATTGATGGTATTTTTCTTTTTTGTTTATTGAAAGATGAAGGATTCTGAATAAAGGGTGATGGGGGCATTAGCAATTTAGTTTTAGTGGTGTACAATTAGCAATTGAGTGTTTTGGATTTGTGGGTTTCTATAGTGTTGAACTGTGTGAGTGATTTCGGTGTTAGATGAAGATGGTGATTGTGAAGAAGGGTTCTATTGTGTACAGAATGAACACTTCCTGTGGGCTTAGGCTAGCCCGTTGGCTGGCTTTCTTGTTAATCTCATTTGCTTGTTTCTTATTCATTGGGTTTCCTTCCTCTACTTGTCACTCTGCTGAAGCAAAGCTTCTCTGCCATTATTTTGATTTGACCACTTGTATCCCTGGAGCATAGCTTCCCTACCATTATTTTGATTTGACGACTTGTATCCCTAAGCTGCTTAAATTCTCTGAAGAATGTATTTGCTTTTCTTTCAGCACTCCTTGGGAGAGTGTTATTTCTTGTTCTTTGCCATATGTGCTGCTTCCCCCTTCACATCCTAGCACCAGCACTCTCCGTGTTTCATCCACTGCTAATCATTTGCCTACCCTACCAGGCTCAGATTTATTTTTAATTTCCTTCTGCCCTTAGTCTTCTCTGTTGCTACTCTGCCCCTCTGTTCTCATCACTGTTTCAGATACATTTATTTACTCACCTCACACCCAGTTGCACCTCTGTCTCTCACATCCTGCTTTTTAGGAGAGTCGGCAGCCTCAATTTAACGGGCTGTTTCTTTTACTAAATTCGCTTTTGCACACTTTTGATATTTTTTGTAATTTGACAATTGGAGACTCCCCGGCATCCACTGTTGCGTTACCTTTGCTATTATTGCAGTCATGTGTCTCACCATTTACTCACTTAGAAGTCATCCAGTTCACCATGGGATCTTACTGATAACCATAGACCAAGGAAGCTGACTGCCCCAGCTAATACTGTTACTGTTGTGCATGAGACAATTCTTCACTGCTGCTACACAAGCTCCATGTGAAAGAAGCTTGCATCACTGCAGCCACCTGTACTGTAACTGAATGGAAAGGTGAATTTGTGAAGCTTGCACTGCTGGTCATGATCTATGATGTACGTTGGTGTCGGTTGGCAAAATTCTTTCTTTATATAAATGCTAACACTGTTGGCTTTGTCATTGCTTCAGACTTAAAGAACTGTTGATACTTTTGGGGGGAATATCAATCATTAAATCTTTTACATATACAGCGACTTATTTCTTGCATTGGCTCATCTTCCCAAATACTTTAAACTACTTGAATATCTGCACCTACCTCCGATCTACCCTCTATGGCAGCTAGAGAAAGTGATGAGCGAGTGAGGGGCATAGTTTGTGGACAAGACAGCACGCAGTAGACTAGCATAGTTTTTGGTTTTAGTTTCTCTCCTCACCCCCAGATGTTAACACCTAATATTGAATGGTAATTAGAGTTTGGAATCAAGACTTCATTTTTATATAAGACAGTCTATGAACAGGAGACTTGAGCTAAATATAACTGAATCCAGACACTTCAGAGATGCACAAACCCTATGTCATTCCTTAAATTCTGCAGTTCCCTTATTTTCTGATTGTTATCCTGACAGACACAGTCAATGGCAGATGAGGGGCATAGTTGTTTTGAGAACCAAACACCTCCGCTGTGAAGTGTAAAGTTGCACCAAGCCATTCTAGCTGTAAATCAGTTAATCTAAAAAACAAAATTGATTTCATAGCATTTTAATCCTTCTTAAATTTAAAGTAAGTTTAAATCTCTAAACCTCGTTGCTTATACCAAAATCTCGTACCACTTCTGTTCACTCGATTTTTATGATTTATTTGTACTGCTGATTTAAGTTAATGAATTTGATTTCACATGCTTTTACCCAGAAGGAAGTGATTTTTTTCTCCCCCCTGAATATCAGAAACAAATCCTATCAAATTAACAAAATAGAAAGGTTCTATTAGTATATTGCTCATGTTCAAATTAAGGTAAGTGGGGGACAACATTAACAGACAATTTTGTTCCTAAATATGGTTTCCTTCTCAGATGGTCTTTTTTTCAATGTTAACCATAGCATGTACTTTTGAAGCAGTAGATGAGGCTGATTTGAGTTTAAGGGGGTGAGGTGGGGAAGAAGTAAACCTGCAGCCTAGGTTTTCACTGTTTTGGTGCCAATACTGTCTGCTTACAGGGAGTCAGGTACAGGAGTGACGAGTTGCTCTTTCTGAAAAGCCTATCGGACAAATTGAAACAATTTAGAGATGTTATTTTCAGAAGGAGTGTATTAAAATTCAGGGGTGACTCTTTTGCATTGGCGTCGCCCCTCTGACTAAGAGCCAGCAGCTGAAAAAGTGTAGTCGGTGCACTAAGTGTGCATGTCAGTTTGTCCGGGCGTCTCAGGCTGGCCAAACTGACATGCACACTTGGGTTTCTCCAATCTGGCTGTTTTCCGCAGCCGAGTTGCAGAAACTGTAGACACCCATGCAGTGCCTGAGTGGCAGAACAAGCCTCTCAGACCAATCCTGGTACTGCTCTCATGCTAAGCATAGAATGAGAGCAGCACCAGAATTTCATGGGGGAGACTGTGCTAGTGTCCCAGGGATTGCTGGGACGCCAGGAGAGAAGAGGGGCGATGCAGCAGATGTTGGAAAGGTAAGGTCCCCAGCCATCCTCCTGAGATTTGCAATGGTCACAGCTGGTAAAATTTTACGATTGTTTGTGACAGACAAGTTTTACATTCACTTTTTTCCTTTTTTTGAAAGGATTATGCTGACACCGAGCTCTTGCTGTCACGAGCAAATGTGGACCAGGAAGCACTGCTCAGTTACGCTCGTGAAGCTGCAGACTTCTCCACCAATCAGCAGCTGCCGTCTTTGGACTTTGCCATTAATCATTATGGGCAGCCAGATGTGGCGATGTTCGATTTTACATGCATGTACGCCTCTGAGAATGCTGCTTTAGTACGGGAGCGGAATGGCCACCGTTTGCTGGTGGCCCTGGTTGGGGACAGCCTGTTAGAGGTAAATATGGTGGATCTTGTTGAAAATGTAACTTTTGAAACCACGCTTCCTGTCGGATGGGGTTCGTTAATTTTGTCTCCCTGGTCATTTGTCCTTTTAGTTCCAGATCCAAAAGATTGATGGAGAACTTTGTGAAGTCGCCAACAGCAACCATTAGCAGAAGCTGTCTTATTTCTGAAATAAAATGTTGACAACCATTGTGCAGATTTAAAGTGCTATTCGGAACTATTGAGTTTTCCCTCCCCCAAAACTGCCCATTGATAATTTCAACCCCCCTTTCCTTGCACTGCACTAGTTTTGCAACATTTTTCATTGGTCTATGAGGTCTGTTGCCATGCATGACAGTTAAAGTATTTTATAGGATAAAAGTACTCAGTGTGTTGTAATCCAGTAACAGTGTCATTTTTGGTAAGTGTTTGCTTGTTTTGTTTTTCAGTCTGCCGAAGTATTGATAGCTGATAGCTGTGACCGTTCCTTTTCAGTGATACTTATGTGGAACATTGGAGTCACATTTTGCTTCGTGGTGCAAACATAATTTTATATTTGACTGGTGTAAAGGGTGGAAAACTGAAATCACATGTTTGTTGCTCCTGCAATTAGTCTTTTAATTTGCCTTCAGCCTTAGGCAAGTAATGAGCATACACATTGTGCCTCAAAGACATGCTTGGTTTTCTCTACATGTTTACAATCTTCTAAATTATCTCACGTTTCCACCCCTATTCTGGTCTTCTTCCATATCCTTTTTTTCCAGCCCTTCTGGCCCATGGGAACTGGAATTGCTCGTGGCTTTTTGGCTGCTATGGATTCTGCATGGATGGTGCGCAGCTGGTCCTTGGGTGCCAACCCATTAGAGGTCCTTGCGGAAAGGTAACTAGCATTGATATGGATAACAGATGGGCTGGGTAGATAATCCCTTAGCATCAGGTGTTACAAGAGGAGCACTTAGTACTAGTCATGAAAAACTCAAACCTAGAGTGTTGTTTCTTTTTTATACATGTGCATGTGTAAGCCTTAATAGTATGTCCTCCTTTCTCCTTCGTATATTTTTGAAGAGTGAGAATTTAAAAAGTTCCTATTTGTTTAATCTCCATGGTTAATCAGTCTGTGGATGAATCCCCCTCTTGTAAGCCCATTTAAGTTCCCTTTTGTAGGTTTAATATTATACTCTGCCTGTCTATTATCCGTTTATTTTTCCAGTCTTCTGCTGTAACCTGCATTTGCATAATTAATCAATTTGCTGGTTTTATAGTCAGTCACTGTAGGCTTCCAAAAGACTTGCTTGATAATGCGGTTTGTTCTGGTTCTCAGGCAGATTTGGTATGCATTTATCACTGCCCTCTCTGATGAATTGTTCTAGTTTACTTAAAGTAGTCTAAGCACAACCAAAATGGGATTCGCTCGTGACTGATAGAGCTCATATATTAGTTAACTACGTACGTAGGTGCTGCACATTAGTATAGAAGAGCAGGACAATAAATTATGGATGATTATACAAAGTGATCATTTTCTGTAAATATTTTGGAGTAACTTTATGCCTGCCAAAAGGTTGTGAAATAGCAGCCAAAGCAAGAGCTTGTGAAATTGTGTCTGTCATATGCACTGCTGTTGTGGAATATGTTTGTTGTTTTGAACCACTGCTGCATACAAGAGTCCTTCCTTTTAAGAAGGAAGCAAACGTAATATTTATAAAGGGTGGGCCCAGGTGTGCCTGGAATATCATCAATAAAAGGCCTTTATGTCTGGCACAACTCAAGAAGCAATCCACTCAGTTAGTCTAGGGTAAGATCTTGTTTCCTATGTTGATAAAAGTAACGTTTTTTTTTTTTTTTTTTTAATAAATGTAACTTTATTTTTCTTTCTCTGATTGAACCCTCTCTCAATTATAGGGATAGCTAGGCATTAATTAGTGCAGAGTCTTGCAAATTATAGAATTTATACCGCAGAGCTTGAGATAGTCTGTATTTCATTTGGTATGAATACAGGCTTGGTTGCCAGGGCTTGAAGTTGAGTGAAGGTTTAGAGTTGTGCCAGTACTTTAGGATGCTTCTGTCCTTCAACCATGTACTGTTCACACACCAGAATGATACTTTGCTGACAGATATGTAAGTTGTTAGAGATGCAGAAGCACTGCTTGACCTCTATGCCACTTGTACAACCAAGTGATAGTTGATGAAGAGAAATTTATTCTGCCAGTATTTCTGCTGACCCTTTTGGCTGTAAGATGAGGGTAAAAGCTGTAAACCATTGTTGACATGTACACTAAAGTGCACCAAAGCTTGGGCTTTGACAAGTGTGACAGGAAAAGCAAAGTAGATATGTAGACTGTGACAGTTTAACAGTAAGGATTGTTGACTTCACACACCCAGCAAATCAGTGTTACATATTACTTTATCATTTGTGAACTGTTAAAATGGTTCAACTTTGGGTATTTTAATTTGGAACATTACATCAAGGGTGAGGGTTTTAATATGCATGGAAAGGATGGCACATTGATTCATGGTCTTTGTTTCAGAACTGTTCATATATCTAACAGGCACATGTTTCTGTTTCAGAGAGAGTATTTATCGGCTGCTCCCACAGACAACCCCTGAGAATGTGAACAAAAATTTCAGCCAGTACAGTATCGACCCTAGCACACGATATCCCAACATTAGCGTACATGTCCTCAGGCCAAACCAGGTAAGGTTTCCTATAGCACGTATGTCTTGTAATTGCATAGTCTTTCAATAACCTAAATAATAGTTTTGGTGGTGCATCTTTTCTGAGAATTGGGTCGTCGGGTATTCCGTTAGAAACTTTCTTTGACAACGTTTGACAGAAAAAGTGATCAAGTGGCTAGTTTCCAGGCCACGCATTGTGCAACAAACCTGCAATCCTAATAGGAGAGTTATAACGCACAGCTGATGTGAATGGGTCATTGGCAGCCACCAACAGAACTGAAATACCTCCTGGGTGCACTGTTTACTGTTATGGAATATTGGGTGTCCTCTGGTTCCTCCTCCTTGTTAACAATTTCCCTATTTCTGTTTCTGTATTTCCCCTGCCCTGGGCCAATTTATTTCCATCCTCACTGTTGTGTGCCAAACCTAGTGTTACCTTTTGGATAATAAACCACCACATTTACTATTCTTTATCTCTGACCATCTGTTACCATCCATCTCATGCATTCTCTCCTTTGACCTGTACATCAACACAATTATACCATGTGTCATTTACAAAAATGTTGATGGATACTTCTGATTGCAGATTCCTCCCCTTTAGAATATCCCAGGCACAAGCCTGGATCCAGAAGATATTTTTGCATAGCCCCTACATGCCAGTATGTGGTCTCTAATTCGTTCTTGCCAGTTTGAGCTTTTAATCCATATTTGTTCTCCAGTGTTCAATGGAATTTGTCTCCTGAAACTACAGAGCTTAAGCCTTTTAGCCAAATGTCTGAAAAATCACCAAGAGATGCGTCTCTAGTGTTTGGGGTTGGGCAATGTCTCCAGGTCATGAAAGAAGTGTGCCCTGATTAACCCAAAGTCGATCAGGCACCATGAAGCCATGCTGTACATCGCCGAGCACTGAAGGAAGTTGTGTAAAGGCTGCTCCTGCTCTAAGTCGGGGACTTGGATCTACTCTCGGGGCTCATCCTGTGACAGGTCATCATCACGAACCAAGTCTTCAGGTGAGTTTAAATCTAGTCATCCCTGCCTCACCACTCCCTATGTGAAAAGTTGCACGTATGTCAGGGTGCCTAGCTGTCTTGTTCCTAGTCCCCTAATGGGGAGCCATATCCGTACCTGGATCCTGCTACCTCCCTCTGGTGTGGGTTTGGGGCCCATAGATCTGTGAAGGCCTCCAGTTAGGATATAGCTGGGTGGGCTTGGCCTCACCAATATCTGTGCCTCCTGAACCTGTTTGTGTTCATTTTCGATTCCAGAGCAGCCTCCACACCTGGGCCTGTTATCTATGCTGGTTCCTGACGAATTGCCACAGACACTGCAGACATCAGTTTTATCAGACTGAGTAGAATCGATCTTGATCTCGGCCGAAGACACGCTCAAGCAAAATCCGTTGACGCCTGTCCCACATACATTCTAACTTAGATGCGTCCTCTAGCATAACAACTTTTTATATCTGATTCTAATCCGAGCCAACAAGCTTTCGGTGATGATGAATTCTCACCACAATATAACACCTTTTTATATGCACCTTCAAGAAGCCATTGGGCTGGATACCTCTCCTTCACAGGACTGCTTCCCCCACTCCTGGCCTTTCAACAAAGTCTGCTTCTTTTGCCTTGATAATTAGATGGGCGGCTGAACTCTGGGATCTACAATAGCCTTTTGTTGAGGTAATAACTAACACCCTCACCAGAGTGTTACAAGCCAGACAATCCTCATCTGAACCCCTACTGCCAATCAACAGGGAACTAACTGTGACACTCATTTGTACTTGGACCAAACCATGCTCTTGCCCATCTGTAAACAGACAGGTAGTGCATTGTCACAGGCCCCTCTCCAGGTGACCATGCCTTTCTAACTTCGCATCCTACTCCTGAGTGCCTGGTGTTACAGGCCTCCTAGAAGGGTTAACATCACTTTATTTCCAACCACTCCATAGGAACAAGGATGTTTGTTTCACTATCCTCGTCCTCATATCAGTCAGCGCCAGCTGTTTGTTTGGGGAAAGTACTCTGATGTATTAGGGGACTTGGCTTCTGATATTTTACCTGCACTCTTTGAAGAATTTTGTGCCAATTAGGCACAAACCATTCTAGCTGACCAGCATGTGACCAAGTTTATCACCTGGTCAGGTTTGGCACAACAGACTACTTAGGTAAAGCTGTCGGCACTAGTGTGGTGCTCCAATGCCATGCATGGATGAGATCCTTGGGCTCCTCAGGTGATGCTCAGGCATCGCTCATGGGTATGCCTTTTGACAGTCTCACCTCTTTGGCGAGAAGTTTGAGTCAGCCCTCAAGTGTTTCAAAGAATAGAACTACTGCACTCTCCCTTGATCTTTCCACACCTGCAAGGCAATATCCACAACAATTTCACCCACGGCATTGTCAGGGATTTTACCTTCAAGCAGTGTCTAGACCTACCGCCCCACCTAAAACGCCCCTAGTCCTCTTGTTAGGTGACTGGCCGACAATGTCTAGGACAGCCAGGGCAACAATCTTCACAGTGGCCAGCCCCTCCGGCAGCAGCCTCCAAACCGCTTTAGTTTGTCCAGGAGCATGCATTTTCTCTATGGGTGGCAAGCCATATCATCAGCTAAATGGGTCTTGCAGATAGCCCTATGTTCTGCCATTGCTTTCTGCCCCACCGCCACTTCCCTCTTCAACCCATATTGTTCTGGCATCTGTCCTTTGCTGCAGGAAACTCAGGCTGTTTTTGGGATGATGTACATATAGTGGGTCTCAGCCTCCAAGATTGATTTTGAGTATTATACACCAATATATCATAGTGCAGAAATAGGGTGGGAACCTTTGCCCCATTGTAGACCTTTGTATTTCATCCCCCCCCGAGCTGCCTGGAATGAAGACTGGATAGAAGCTTTGGACTGACGGGATGCCTATTTCCATGAGTTACCTGCGGTTTAAGGTGGGCGGTGAGCATTTTCAGTTTCATGTGTTCTATTTTGGCCTTTTCAATGCACCCCAGGAGTGTTCACAGAGAGGGTGGTGGTCGCAGTGCACCTCTGTGACTTGCTGTTGAAGGAGGGCTCACCCCAGTTAGTCTCAGACCACCTCCAGACAGTGGCAAACCTCCTTACCTCATTGGGGTTCATGCTCCATGTGCCAAAGTCATACCTGACTCCTCTCAGAGCATCCTTTTCATCAGAACTATCTTCTGTATGGTACACTTTCCGGCTTTCCCTCCAGGTGGATGAGTCCAGGACATTCGTATGACCCTGGTGTTTTAGCCTTAGTCCTGCGTCTCGGTGAGCATGACTGAGGCTTCTTGGCCTACTACCTTGCCTGCATGTTGACCATGCCAGGTGGCATATGCAAACTGCAGTGAGATGTGGTGGGGGGACCTGTCTGACTTCATCCATGTTTTGAAGGAGACTGGTAAATTCACACAGTGGTGACTGCTTGACTGCAATTAAACCAGCTGCAGAACCATCTACCTTGCCCGCCCACAGCTGACGGTTGGGTTTGTCATCTGGGAAAGGTGGCGATCAGAAGACTCTGGTAGCTGTCTGTGAGCAGCCTCCATATTAACCTGCTGGAGATGCGGCCGTTCTCTTTGCTTTGGAAGTCTTCCTGCCCTTCATCAAAGAGAGGTTGGTTCAAACCCCCATGGACAACACCAGCACATGTGATATTGTAGGGTGGGATTCTGAGCCTCTGTGCCAGGAGGCCCTGTGCCTCTTGCCCTGGCTGAATCATCATGGCATTTTCATTATTGAACACAACCTGGCAGGATGTTTAAAGGCCAGGGCAGACAAACTCAGCTGGTGATGCCTATTGGATCACGAATGACAGTCACACCCAGAGATGGCATAGAATGTATTCCACCAGTGGGGCTAGCCTGCTTCTTTCTTATCGCCACTGTTGAGAAAGTGTAGTGTCATTACTTTTGCACACTGGACTTCCTAAGCAGAAAGGCACTCTCAGAGGTGCCTAGAGTGGAGCAAGGGACTCTTGTATTGCCTCTTCTGCCCTGAGGTCTGAAGATGATGAGGAATGACCGGGTTCAACTCATTCTGATGGCTCAGAGAGGGTGGTATCCAGACATTTTCGGCATGAAAATCTGTCCTCTAATCAGGCTGTTGCTTTTGGTAGATCTTCATTTGCTGCATCGGGATAGGGTCTTGCACCCGGCCTTACTCAATGTGCACTTCTATGCAAGGAGATTAACATGGACCTGTTGTGAGTGAAACTGTTGGATATAACTGTTTGTACTGTTATTGGTCAAAAGTTATTTGTCAGCCTTTTTCCATTTGTGTATTTACTGGGCCTACCGTCCTTGTTCCAGTCACCTGTTGTGATGCGTTTTCTGAAAGAGTTGGCCAACATGCTTCTTCCTAAACCTTTTCTAATGCCACCGTAGGACCTTAATTTTGTCCTCACTTCCCTGATGCGTATGTTGTTTTGAGCAGTTGCTCAGCTGTTCCCTATGATCCTTGAGTCTTTCTCTTCGCAGTACCCTCAGCCTGTCTCAGTGAGCATCAAGCTCGGTATGACCAGTTTCTCTCCACTGCCTTCTTTCCTGACAAACTTATACTGAGAATTAGAGCAACCTTTCTCCCAAATGCTGCGACCTCCTTTTACATCAGGCAGTCTGTCACTTACCCATGTAGTTTGCCCCACCTCACCACTTGAAAAAGGAAGGGAGGATCCATTATTTGGACTGAAAAGAGTGCTTGGCTTTTAAATCAATCCCTCAAGAGACCTTTGGGTAGATAAACATCTCTTTTGGGGGTTATTTATGGCAAAAGGGGCAAAGCACTGCAGAAACTGATGTTGTTCAGATAGATAATTCTGTCTTAATAAAAGCATCCCCAGAAGGCCTCAAAGCCCATTCCACCAGGACCACGCACACAGCGTCTCTTCTCTCGATATGTGTCAGGCTGTGATGTGGGCATCAGTGTACATGTTCACGAAGTACTACTGCCTTAACATCTAGGTCCGATGGGAAGGGTGTTTTTGCCATGAGGCCTTGCTGGACTTTTTAATCTGAGTCATTACATAGATCCTACACCGGCCGAGGATCTACTTGTGTGTCTGTGTGTCTATTAAAAAGGTGAGGAGCCTGTATTGAGTAGTGTCCATTCGAAGAGTGTTACTTATCTTTGGTTGTGCTCTTTCTGATGGATACCCTAGCTTTAGATTCCTTACCACCTTGATGCTTCCCCATTGTATGGAATGGACTCTTTCAAAATTAGAGTTCTGCACACTGGCTTGAACAATCAGTGTTTGGGCAGCAGGGGCTATGCTGGAAAAAAAAAATCTGGATCCAGTCTGGCATAGGGGTAGTCTAGAGTTGACCAATTTGTGCTCAGATAGTATCCACTAGAAAGTGTTGCTGTAGGTTAATTAACATGTTCATCTAAGCCACACACCAGCATTTTTCTCAACTTTGCAGTGTTTGGCCTACTGCCCACCACACCCAGAACTTGCCTTGGCATATCCAAAAGCGTTGCAATCCAATAAATACCTTTTCCCCACCAATTGATACTTTAATATTCAATGAACATTAAATAGCTCCTTTTACAAGCCCAGAACAAAAACATAACTTCAGTGCATTTGCTGATTTAAAGTTATGACCCTCAGCCGTAAGGGAGAAATTAAGAACATCTGTACGGAGCATGAGGAGGGGGGAATCTGGCCACTCCTTTTGCTGCCAAAATTAACTGAGTGCTTCCTAAACTTCTTTCAGTTGTGTCACTAAGGACTCTACCATCCTAAGCTGCTGTTTGTTTTCTTTGAAGTTTCCATCACCTTTATTCTCTTTAACCTCTTCGCTACCAGGGTTTATACACTTTCTGTGCATTTTATGACATACACATCAAAAATAGTAAAAGGGTAAAATGAGAGATTATCATTTCTGCCGAAGATGTCGGCACATAACACAGGGCTGCTCCATGACACCAGACTTGGGCGCACTAAGAAATATTAGGTAATATCTTTGCCATCAGAGGCGACGATGGTATCCTCTTGACTATCTGAATAATTGGAGCAAGAGAGGGGGTAATAAGAGCGAGCCAAACCTTCTGCTGGATGCCACTGTGTTGTGCCCGCCCAAGCGATCAGCATCCAAAGTGGCAGCAACCACAGAGTAGCTCAATTAAGGATGGCGCCTGAAGGAGATTGCAGAGGAACTGATAGCTAGAGTGTTCCCCGAAACCCAAATAAGTGGAAGGCCTTCACTAATGTATGGGTTACAGAAGATGTTGGAATACAAGAGGCACAAACGTCCCCCAAGGATTCATGCAGGAATATAGGGATTTGCAATCTCTGTGCATGGACGCGAGTAGAGCTAAAGTAGGTGCGCGCACACCTCCCCACCCCCCTGACCAGAAATGGCTGAGTAGTAAAAAGTAGCACCACATATGCCTAAAGCAAAAATACCTTCACCAATGGTGGAAACCTTATCACTTTTTCTTTTAATCATCTGCTGTGTCTCTGTCCACACAAACCAGCATAGGCACCTTCATGAAAGAACTGACTGAAAACAAGATTGAGGCAGGGCCAGCTAGGTTATGAGCAGACCTTGGAAGAGAGATAGCAGATACCCGAACTAGTGTTCAGACATTGAATCAGAGACTAGAAACTATGGAAAGTAGACTGGAAACAAACCTGTCTAATGAAGAATTTGCTCATACATCTGTGGCCCAGCTGGAGTCCCAAGTCAGGCATATACTGGACAGATTTGAAGTTTGAAAATAGATCGCAAAGCGGCAACATCAAGATCAGAAACTTAAAAGAAAGGGCAGAAGTAGATAATATCTATGCATGCTTTGAAGACATCTTTAGAAAATCACTATAGGGATCAAGGATTTGAAGACTTACTTTAAAATGGGAATAGTGAGAGAGTGCATAGTAAGGAGGAAACTGTCTCCTCAGCAAAACCTAGTGATTTAGAGCAAACACTGTCTACAAAGACGAAATTATGGATAAAATCAGGTAAATGAAATGCCTGCAAATTGAAAACAGTACATTCCTTCTGTTGCAGGAGTTACCAACAACCATTGTACAATGGAGAAAAGATATGAGACCCCTCAATCCAACTCCTGAACAAGGAACACATTAGGTTTAGGTGACCATTCCCTGAGCAGTGCAGTTTACTTAGAAAGTAACTGAAAAGAAAATCTCAGACATGCAAAAGGCACTAAAGTTGATATGCCCAGATGGGAGTTAATGATCATTTTTATCTTTGAACTTTGTGGTTATAGTTGCTCCAGAGTTTCCTACCTAACCCTATGTCTATGCTGAGAGCATATCGGGTGTGCCCTTCTGCCTCATCCGATCAAAGGAAATAGTAACAGCCCCATACCTGGAAATAGTGTCAGGAATCAGCCTGTGGTGTAGATGGCAATCCTTTTGGGAAGCTGGCAGGTCGTCGCCAGCTGAGTTGCGTGTCACAGAGTGTGCTTCTCAGGATAGTTGTGACTGGAATGCCCTCTTTGAAGGGGGAAAAAGGGAGAAATTACGTCTTGTGGTGTATTGATAGTAGGAAGACTTATTTATACTGTTGGACTCCAAAGTTCAAACCTTGCTTAAGGTCAGAGGGCTAAACTCCCCAAAGAAGAGAGAGATGGTATGGAGTCATGTAAGACATGACTTGGTTATCCTGTTTCTGCCGGAGACTCATTTGCTCCACCAAGACCCCATTAGACTAAATCATAAGAAATGTCCCATTCAGTTTTGGGTATCAGCAACCTTGTCAATAGGAGTAGTGGCTGTTTTGTGTAAACAAGGCATGGGAAGCTGCATCGAAGTAGACTAAAGATGCAGAGGAGTGATAGTTGAAGAACCCACACCCTAATAAATATGTATATGCCATACATGGTTCAGGGTTAATGAAGGTGGTGAGCACAAAAGGACAAGTTATAATGGGGGTGTTTCCTAAACCTGGTCTGGGACCTGGAACTAAATAGGACCATGATTGGAGTTGGGGGGAGTGGAGTAGGAGATGTGGGGGACTTAGGGAGGAGAGAGAAACTGGCATTAACGTAAGAGAATATTTTGAAAACAGGATCTAGAATATGCCTGGCCTACCTCACTCTCAAATTTAGATTATTTTTCTTGCACACACATGTGCATTAATAACCTATGTATGACACACAGGTTGATGAGTAGACTTATATAGCAGATGCAACTATGTTAACATGCATATGTTGGGATAGAATAGGGGAAGGATCAGAAGGTGCAAGCAAAGCCCCAGTGGCTAATTTCCAAGTGAGCATTTTTAACGAGTAGGAAGCAGGCATTAACTGAGAAAATAAGGAAATACCTTGAAGACTTCTTGAAAGCAGATAAATTACCCACTGGCATTTGGGATGCATTTAAAGTAGAAATTAGAGGCGTACGATTGAGATATCAGCAGGCGTTAAGAGAGGAGACTGGTAGAAGACAAAATTGGAGACAATAGAGAAACTGGGGAGTTGCTGTAAAACTTGCTGCAAACTAGAAAAAGATAGGACAAATACACACAGAACTAATCGAGCTGATGCTCCTGAAGCTGGAGCAAACATTTATGAGAAAGGGTAACAAATTGGAGACAATGTTGGCTGGAGAGCTTAGGGTATAGAGAGCAAGACAGTATATAAGTAAAGACAAAGGGAGGAACTTGGGCAGCCAAAAAATCCGAAAAACATGAAGCCCATTGAGACCTAAGCTAGGGCTATACACACAAGGGCCCAAGTAGGACAGAAAATACAAGTCTTTGTAAAGAACTGCTGCATAGCGACTGCCACAGAAATGCATATAAAGCTGGAAAGGCTAATAGAGAAGTACACAGGGCAGTGTGAAAGACATGAAATCCAGAAAATCGTCACAGCCAGATGGCTTTACAAGCCTATTTTATAAAACATTTTTGGTCCAGTTAAAAGGACTGCCTACTACACAGTGTAATTCTGTAAGAAATAAGTCTGGCATAATCTAGACAATGCAAGAAGCCTAAATTGTCTAGCATTGGATCTTTCATAGATTTATATGCTTGAATCATCCCCTGTTGTCAAGGTAGAAGTCCACAGTTATTTAAAGTAGCAGTATTTGTCACATTTGCCTGAAATGGCCCTAAAACTTTGCCACTTTAGTAGCATATTGACCTCTTAGGAAAAGAGCCAAACTTCAACAAATGAGGTGAGAGTGCCCTAGCCTCATCCCTTACCTGAGGCAATCTCACCTTGGATTTCTACTGCGCATCATTTGGAAAGGGAGTTCCAGAGCTCGGCTGTCTTCTGACAGCTCAGTCCAGTATTTTCATGAGAAATTTGACTTGTACCCTATCTTTAGGAGTTTTGTGTTTAGATACTCTACTGCAACCCCTAGAATAGATGGGTTTCACTGAATTTTGAGATAAACTCATCTGAAAAATATGGGTGTCCTCCAATTTCTTTCCTTCACCGTGACCATATTCCAAGGGACTCCTAATTAACAGTACATTTTCATTTTTCTCTGACCATGATTGAAGCATAAAGCAACTTAAACCCCTTGCTCAGGATATGAACTAGCCTAAGGAGAAAAAAAAAAACTTAAAACCTTGTATGGAAATAACTTAGAGTGAAGGGAAAGTATTAGCAAATCGAGAGTTCCATCTTTGAAGGAGCTCAAAGAAAGTATATAAGCTAGCCATCAAGAAATCTGTAAGACCTTCATCTCCATCACCTGAGTGAAAGCAAAAATACTCACTATGTTGCTGCAACCATCTCCTTAAATAGAGAGATCAAGGGCTGTCACACTGTGGATGGTACTGTTATTGAGGACACCTGTGTCCCCTGGCTCAATCAACAGTAACTCCGGTAAGAAAACATGGGGAAGATTGGCCACAGCCTGGAAGGCCTTTCTCCATAACCATCAGCAAAACAATCATGGCCTGCTTTGTCGACATATTCTTCTTCAATGCTGTTGATACCCTTTGATAAGACCTATTGAAGTTTTCTCTGCCAAAAAGCAAGCCAGCAAATAAATGACTTAAGCCATTAGATACAGTGGTGCTTCCCAAACACTTAAGGACTCACGACCTGCACCTACCGTTAATTTATATAAAGCGGGGATGATTTTTTTTAATGTAATAAGTTTGTTAAAGTCACACCCTTGACCACGCCCTTCGATATCAGACTATAGTCAAGATATTGATCTGCCCATTAAAGTGGCAGATGGTGAAATGCGTTGGAGTTGGAGCACTTTTCATAGTGGGTGCTGACATGTGGCAACCTTTTATTAATCTCGCAAGGCTGCTGAAAAATCTTGGAGTTGATGTCAGTGATTTTAGCAGTTTGGAGGAACCCCTGCTGCAGCACAGTATGGGGTAATGGTTATGTCTTATCACATATAGTAAACACATTCTCTGTTGAAATCACTTTGTGAAGTAAAAAACAAACCTCAGCAACAAAAACTGCAAGATTTCACCTGGAGTAGAACCTGGGAATACTTGCTAGGGTTTGTTTTTAAAATTGAACTGAGGGACATTATTCATCACCTTGGCAGTGGTGCACAGACGGAGCTAATCATTTCAAATATTGCTTAAATATAGACCAGGATGTTCGCAACTCACCTAAAATCATTGTGCGTCCCACCACGGGGTCCCTGCCCACGGTTAGGGAAATTATGCTTTATTTGGCCAGAACAGAAGTCTCTTAGCAGATATTGATGGCCCTTAAATAAGTAGTTTACAGTCCATAGAATGACCCTTCAACTAATACACAATAGCTAAAATATTGATTTTCAATGAGTGGCCTTTAACTGACTTTTAATTGCACCATAGCTTGAAGTCCTTGGCTTGACTGACCTTAGTGTCACTTATGTTTTTGTATTCTATGTCCTGAAAATTGTTGATTTAGAAACTGTTATTTTAACTGGTTGTACAGCATAGTTTCATGAAGTGAGCACTGTCACTGACACACTTCATTTTCAACTTTTATACAATTTAATGTAAGAGTAAATAACTGCATTACTACGGTGTATGTGTTCTCTATTACTGCAGTTATGGACGTTACTGTGGAAAGACCCATTGTGGCCATGTAATTGAATATCCAAGTTCCTCTGATTTGGCTTGCCCTGTTCTATGTATATGAAGTCTTCAAAGGGTATTAAACCTAATGGAAAACGTCTGTTGAAAAAGGATACCAGCTGTCCTAATATGTTTAGATGCTGAAAATTCATTCATTCGCATCATTTGAAAAGTCATTGAAGCAGTCTTGAGGGGATTGGATTCTGACTCAAGACCAAAGGCTGGATGGAACGTGAAAGTCCTTATCGGCATCAGACATGCAGTGCCTCAAACTGCTTGTGCGTCATCCAGACGTGGATGTCCACTAACTACTTAAAGCTCAAACCACCCAGTACATTAGTCCTTTTACTTGCCAAAAATAATAAACCAGGTGCAGTGCAAATTAAGTTCATGGACATGAACCTTGAAAGCTTTGAGCTTCAAATGCCAAGTCACTTGTATTCACCCTAGAGGCCCCAACCTCATACTCAAGGAACACATTACCAAAAACAAAACAACACAGCCTAGTATCAGCTCTCTGTTCTCTCAAAGTCAGTTTCTTCCAGAAAACAACTTCAGAACTGCTGTTCAAACCATGGATTGTAGTTATGCCCTACTGCATGGTCTCTGGCCGTTCAATGGCGCCTTTTAGGGGCACCATACACGTTGCAGCGCATTTCATCCATAGCCTGAAGAAATATGATCTCATCGCCCCATTCTGCTGGAACTCCATTCGCTTTTCTTACCGGCCCACACCATTGTTTCCATTTTGTCTTTTGTAAGTATGTGCATTTAAAACGTCAAAGTTCATGCCAAAAGTAGTCCGATTTATATTTTCATACATCAGTGCTGCTTTTCATGCTCCAGAGACCTGGTAGTTGAGAAAGTAGACTGGTTAAACCAAACTCACAGGCGGATATCTCTGACAGCAGTAGTTATATGGTCTTAAAAATGCTTCAGGCGTGTGACCAGTGTCTCCTGCATGTATCAGTTGTAAATGTATTTTCAGTTTGCAAAATATTTCTTCAGACATCGGTTTCTTTGTACGTGAATATATAAACATTTTGCCTTTGTATATGCATTTTTCTGTTGATAAATTGGTGAAAATGCATGCCGTTTTTCATGAAAAAATGCGAGTTATGGTCATTAATGCTAGATCTGTTTTTTTAGCAAATCTAAGCCTGGTCCTCAAACATCAGGATCATTCATTGGGTTCTTTCATGTACAAAGGGACAGATTCTGGTGCCTAAAGAGCCCTTGTTTTGCCTTCACATGCTAGTGTCCCTTGTTATAATGTAAAGGAATTCCTTCACCATTATGTCTAGATTAGGCACCGTCATGTCACGGAATCGTACAATGTGTTAAGGAAGACTAGGATTGTGCCAGGGTGGGCGCAATGTAGCCATCGATGCCCATAACATTCAATAATTACCAGTATTATTAACAGTTTCCCAAACTATCCCAGAGATTCACGGTGTGTGTAGTTGGTGTGCCAAATGCGTGGCCTGCATGAGATGCTAGGGGGTGTAAGTGATTGTGCCATACTTTGCCAGTCTGAGAAACACCAGGTACACAGACGCACATATAAACAGAAACACACTACAGACATACATACACTGAAACTTGCACATTCCCACTCATAGCTTAGCTTTCTACGTTGATCGTATGTTTTAATTGACTGTCTCTACCATATCACAATCTTAGTCTTTCCTGTTTCGCTTCACAGGCTTCTTTCTGGCATGGGCTGGCAGACCCCTCTGGGCCCCCAACACAGTCTCCAATAGACAGCTACTTGTGGTAGACCGTGTAATGGCCCGCATCCCGTGCTGTCCCTGCCAGAGTGGCGGCAAGCTCGTTTAGTTTAAAGGCTGCAGAGTAGCATAGAGGGGGCACAGAGACAGAAGACGACAGCGCTGCTGCCACTGAAAGGCACATAATGAGGGCTGATGCAAAATGAGGCAAGCATGGAAACTCTAGTGCGACGCTTGGAGGTTGACGACAGTTGTCATTACAGTCAATAAACATAGCAACCACTACACAGAAACTTTGTTCTAAAGAAAGTGTTTTAGGTAGCAGCAACAATGAAGTCCTTAATATGATAATTTTGAGATTAGTAAAACCCTTTTCATACTTCTTTATCAAGAGGTTAAAGACGGTATAAAGGGATAGAGAAGGCAATGGTATGCGCCATTTTGTCTTCAGAATCCCCCTAATAATGATGTATTTCGGTATCTCGGTTGTAGTTTACCTATAAAGGTATTTGTCTGCAAGGTATCAATCAATCAAACATGTATAGAGCATCGCAAATCACCTGTGAGGGTCCCGAGGTAATATTCTAGGTGTGTATAGGAGTCTGTCAGTCCGGCTTTGGAGTCACCAAGCCTTCACTGTGCCAGTCACAGCAAGAATTGACACTTATTTAAGATGGTGTCCTAACATACCTTCTGTCTTCAAGTGAAAGTGTCTCCTTATACTGAGATTTCAAAATCTCGGTTGTTAACTTTATAAAATAACATACATCAACATTAAGGGAGAGCAATGTCCTGCGAAACGTGTGGAGGGTAGTGGGTGTTTCTACAGCAGAGGCAAGTGTAGGCATTTAAGGGTGTCCATCTGTGACATTGTCACTAGAGATGCTAAGTGAGGCATTTGTTCCTGTTATCACGGGTGAAGGAAAGAGGTTTAGCAATGCAGGACATATGGTCTTCCCCGGTAATACTTGGGACCTATGCAAATGCCTTGTGGGAAATTGACAACTTGCATGTGCTCATCGTATACGGTTGTTCTTCAGTTCAAATGTTAACACTTTTTCATAATATCCACAGAGCAATTAATGTGCACAATCTGAGACAGTCAACTAGAACTGAAAGAAAAATGTTTGGGGAGTGATGAGGAGAGATTAGTATGGCGCCCTGTAACTGGAAACCTGGAGAAAGCATTAAGGCTTCCTACATGGTAATACACCCCAGTACTGAGAGGTCGGTGATATTGTTATCCATGCAAATATGTAAGACCTGATGGTGGCAGCTATAGCAACGGTAGCGAAAAAAATGTATCAACATTTTATTATTGGAGACCAGAATGACTGGTAGAATATTTGGAAGGAGCTGCTGAAAAGAGACATCAAATCTTGGTTCAAAACCCAGTGAAATGGAGTGCTTTGAAGGAGAAAATGTCACGATAGGTGGCACGGTCCATAATTTTCATAAAGGTGGATAATGGTAATTTATTCCAGTAATTTCTAGTTCAACGGTGAAGGCATTTTCATTGTGCAGTTTGGTTATGCTTGGATTCTGCACCCGTTTTTTAATTTTGTGTCAACCACTTTGTTTAAGGGAGACTTAAGTTTTAGTGCAAAATCATTATGAAGAGTATCCCCACTTCCCCCAAAAGAAATTAGCGCCTTTTTTGCAAACCTGTAGTGGACTGAAGTGTACTTCGTTAGGAAGAGGAAAGTAACTATTCACTGTCTGATTTAAAAGTTACCCAACCACTATTTATATTTGTTAAATGCTTTAGTCACCTTTGGTATGTTTTAGTGCTGTTTAATCATTTAACAGAGATTGAATCATGTAGGAAGTTGGCTCTGTATGTGCTATTTCAAAGTAAGGAATAGCATGCACAGAGTCCAAGGGTTCCCCTTAGAGGTAAAATAGTGGTAAAAATAGATAATACTAATGCTCTATTTTGTGGTAGTGTGGTCGAGCAGTAGGCTTATCCAAGGAGTAGTGTTAAGCATTTGTTGTACATACACATAGACAATAAATGAGGTACACACACTCAGAGACAAATCCAGCCAATAGGTTTTTATATAGAAAAATATCTTTTCTTAGTTTATTTTAAGAACCACAGGTTCAAATTCTACATGTAATAGCTCGTTCGAAAGGTATTGCAGGTAAGTACTTTAGGAACTTCAAATCATCAAAATTGCATGTATACTTTTCAAGTTATTGACAAATAGCTGTTTTAAAAGTGGACACTTAGTGCAATTTTCACAGTTCCTAGGGGAGGTAAGTTTTGATTAGTTTTTCCAGGTAAGTAAGACACTTACAGGGTTCAGTTCTTGGTCCAAGGTAGCCCACCGTTGGGGGTTCAGAGCAACCCCAAAGTCACCACACCAGCAGCTCAGGGCCGGTCAGGTGCAGAGTTCAAAGTGGTGCCCAAAACACATAGGCTAGAATGGAGAAAAGGGGGTGCCCCGGTTCCGGTCTGCTTGCAGGTAAGTACCCGCGTCTTCGGAGGGCAGACCAGGGGGGTTTTGTAGGGCACCGGGGGGGACACCAGTCCACACAGAAATTTCACCCTCAGCGGCGCGGGGGCGGCCGGGTGCAGTGTAGAAACAAGCGTCGGGTTCGCAATGTTAGTCTATGAGAGATCTCGGGATCTCTTCAGCGCTGCAGGCAGGCAAGGGGGGGATTCCTCGGGGAAACCTCCACTTGGGCAAGGGAGAGGGACTCCTGGGGGTCACTTCTCCAGTGAAAGTCTGGTCCTTCAGGTCCTGGGGGCTGCGGGTGCAGGGTCTCTCCCAGGTGTCGGGACTTTAGGTTCAAAAGAGTCGCGGTCAGGGGAAGCCTCGGGATTCCCTCTGCAGGCGGCGCTGTGGGGGCTCAGGGGGGACAGGTTTTGGTACTCACAGTATCAGAGTAGTCCTGGGGTCCCTCCTGAGGTGTTGGATCGCCACCAGTCGAGTCGGGGTCGCCGGGTGCAGTGTTGCAAGTCTCACGCTTCTTGCGGGGAGCTTGCAGGGATCTTTAAAGTTGCTGGAAACAAAGTTGCAGCTTTTCTTGGAGCAGGTCCGCTGTCCTCGGGAGTTTCTTGTCTTTTCGAAGCAGGGGCAGTCCTCAGAGGATGTCGAGGTCGCTGGTCCCTTCGGAAGGCGTCGCTGGAGCAGGATCTTTGGAAGGCAGGAGACAGGCCGGTGAGTTTCTGGAGCCAAGGCAGTTGTCGTCTTCTGGTCTTCCGCTGCAGGGGTTTTCAGCTGGGCAGTCCTTCTTCTTGTTGCAGGAATCTAATTTTCTAGGGTTCAGGGTAGCCCTTAAATACTAAATTTAAGGGCGTGTTTAGGTCTGGGGGGTTAGTAGCCAATGGCTACTAGCCCTGAGGGTGGGTACACCCTCGTTGTGCCTCCTCCCAAGGGGAGGGGGTCACAATCCTAACCCTATTGGGGGAATCCTCCATCTGCAAGATGGAGGATTTCTAAAAGTTAGAGTCACCTCAGCTCAGGACACCTTAGGGGCTGTCCTGACTGGCCAGTGACTCCTCCTTGTTATTCTCATTATTTTCTCCGGCCTTGCCGCCAAAAGTGGGGCCTGGCCGGAGGGGGCGGGCAACTCCACTAGCTGGAGTGTCCTGCTGGGTTGGCACAAAGGAGGTGAGCCTTTGAGGCTCACCGCCAGGTGTGACAATTCCTGCCTGGGAGAGGTGTTAGCATCTCCACCCAGTGCAGGCTTTGTTACTGGCCTCAGAGTGACAAAGGCACTCTCCCCATGGGGCCAGCAACATGTCTCGGTTTGTGGCAGGCTGCTAAAACTAGTCAGCCTACACAGATAGTCGGTTAAGTTTCAGGGGGCACCTCTAAGGTGCCCTCTGTGGTGTATTTTACAATAAAATGTACACTGGCATCAGTGTGCATTTATTGTGCTGAGAAGTTTGATACCAAACTTCCCAGTTTTCAGTGTAGCCATTATGGTGCTGTGGAGTTCGTGTTTGACAGACTCCCAGACCATATACTCTTATGGCTACCCTGCACTTACAATGTCTAAGGTTTTGTTTAGACACTGTAGGGGTACCATGCTCATGCACTGGTACCCTCACCTATGGTATAGTGCACCCTGCCTTAGGGCTGTAAGGCCTGCTAGAGGGGTGTCTTACCTATACTGCATAGGCAGCGAGAGGCTGGCATGGCACCCTGAGGGGAGTGCCATGTCGACTTACTCGTTTTGTCCTCACTAGCACACACAAGCTGGCAAGCAGTGTGTCTGTGCTGAGTGAGAGGTCTCCAGGGTGGCATAAGACATGCTGCAGCCCTTAGAGACCTTCCTTGGCATCAGGGCCCTTGGTACTAGAAGTACCAGTTACAAGGGACTTATCTGGATGCCAGGGTCTGCCAATTGTGGATACAAAAGTACAGGTTAGGGAAAGAACACTGGTGCTGGGGCCTGGTTAGCAGGCCTCAGCACACTTTCAATTGTAAACATAGCATCAGCAAAGGCAAAAAGTCAGGGGGCAACCATGCCAAGGAGGCATTTCCTTACACAACCCCCCCCCAAACGAAAGAGGATGAGACTAACCTTTCCCAAGAGAGTCTTCATTTTCTAAGTGGAAGAACCTGGAAAGGCCATCTGCATTGGCATGGGCAGTCCCAGGTCTGTGTTCCACTATAAAGTCCATTCCCTGTAGGGAGATGGACCACCTCAACAGCTTAGGATTTTCACCTTTCATTTGCATCAGCCATTTGAGAGGTCTGTGGTCGGTTTGAACTAGGAAGTGAGTCCCAAAGAGGTATGGTCTCAGCTTCTTCAGGGACCAAACCACAGCAAAGGCCTCCCTCTCAATGGCACTCCAACGCTGCTCCCTGGGGAGTAACCTCCTGCTAATGAAAGCAACAGGCTGGTCAAGGCCATCATCATTTGTTTGGGACAAAACTGCCCCTATCCCATGTTCAGAGGCATCAGTCTGCACAATGAACTGCTTAGAATAATCTGGAGCTTTGAGAACTGGTGCTGAGCACATTGCCTGTTTCAGGGTGTCAAAGGCCTGTTGGCAGTCCACAGTCCAGTTCACTTTCTTGGGCATTTTCTTGGAGGTGAGCTCAGTGAGGGCTGTCACAATGGATCCATATCCCTTCACAAACCTCCTGTAGTACCCAGTCAAGCCAAGGAATGCCCTGACTTGAGTCTGGGTTTTTGGAGCTACCCAGTCCAGAATAGTCTGGATCTTGGGTTGGAGTGGCTGAACTTGGCCTCCACCTACAAGGTGTCCCAAGTAAACCACAGTTCCCTGCCCTATCTGGCATTTGGATGCCTTGATAGAGAGGCCTGCAGACTGCAGAGCCTTCAAAACCTTCCTCAGGTGGACCAGGTGATCCTGCCAGGTGGAGCTAAAGACAGCAATATCATCAAGATAAGCTGTGCTAAAGGACTCCAAGCCAGCAAGGACTTGATTCACCAACCTTTGGAAGGTGGCAGGGGCATTCTTTAAACCAAAGGGCATAACAGTAAACTGATAATGCCCATCAGGTGTGGAGAATGCTGTCTTTTCTTTTGCTCCAGGTGCCATTTTTATTTGCCAGTACCCTGCTGTCAAGTCAAAGGTACTTAGAAATTTGGCAGCACCTAATTTATCAATGAGCTCATCAGCTCTTGGAATTGGATGAGCATCTGTCTTGGTGACAGAATTGAGCCCTCTGTAGTCCACACAAAACCTCATCTCTTTCTTTCCATCTGTGGTGTGAGGTTTGGGGACTAAGACCACTGGGCTAGCCCAGGGGCTGTCAGAGCGCTCAATGACTCCCAATTCCAGCATCTTGTGGACTTCCACCTTGATGCTTTCCTTAACATGGTCAGACTGTCTAAAGATTTTGTTCTTGACAGGCATGCTGTCTCCTGTGTCCACATCATGGGTACACAGGTGTGTCTGACCAGGGGTTAAGGAGAAGAGTTCAGGAAACTGTTGTAGGACTCTCCTACAATCAGCTTGCTGTTGGCCAGAGAGGGTGTCTGAGTAGATCACTCCATCTACTGTACCATCTTTTGGGTCTGATGACAGAAGATCAGGGAGAGGTTCACTCTCTGCCTCCTGATCCTCATCTGTTACCATCAACAGATTGACATCAGCCCTGTCGTGGAAGAGCTTAAGGCGGTTTACATGGATCACCCTTTTGGGGCTCCTGCTTGTGCCCAGGTCCACCAAGTAGGTGACCTGACTCTTCCTCTCTAGTACTGGGTAAGGGCCACTCCATTTGTCCTGGAGTGCCCTGGGAGCCACAGGCTCCAGAACCCAGACTTTCTGCCCTGGTTGGAACTCAACCAGTGCAGCCTTTTGGTCATACCAAAACTTCTGGAGCTGTTGGCTGGCCTCAAGGTTTTTGGTTGCCTTTTCCATGTACTCTGCCATTCTAGAGCGAAGGCCAAGTACATAGTCCACTATGTCCTGTTTAGGCTCATGGAGAGGTCTCTCCCAGCCTTCTTTAACAAGGGCAAGTGGTCCCCTTACAGGATGACCAAACAGAAGTTCAAAGGGTGAGAACCCTACTCCCTTCTGTGGTACTTCCCTGTAAGCGAAAAGCAGACATGGCAGGAGGACATCCCATCTCCTTTTGAGTTTTTCTGGGAGCCCCATGATCATGCCCTTTAATGTCTTGTTGAATCTCTCAACCAAGCCATTAGTTTGTGGATGGTATGGTGTAGTGAATTTATAAGTCACTCCACACTCATTCCACATGTGCTTTAGGTATGCTGACATGAAGTTGGTACCTCTGTCAGACACCACCTCCTTAGGGAAACCCACTCTGGTAAAGATACCAATGAGGGCCTTGGCTACTGCAGGGGCAGTAGTCGACCTAAGGGGAATAGCTTCAGGATACCTGGTAGCATGATCCACTACTACCAGGATATACATATTTCCTGAGGCTGTGGGAGGTTCCAGTGGACCAACTATGTCCACACCCACTCTTTCAAAGGGCACCCCCACCACTGGAAGTGGAATGAGGGGGGCCTTTGGATGCCCACCTGTCTTACCACTGGCTTGACAGGTGGGGCAGGAGAGGCAAAACTCCTTAACCATGTTGGACATATTGGGCCAGTAGAAGTGGTTGACTAACCTCTCCCACGTCTTGGTTTGTCCCAAATGTCCAGCAAGGGGAATGTCATGGGCCAATGTTAGGATGAACTCTCTGAACAGCTGAGGCACTACCACTCTCCTAGTGGCACCAGGTTTGGGGTCTCTGGCCTCAGTGTACAGGAGCCCATCTTCCCAATAGACCCTATGTGTTCCATTTTTCTTGCCTTTGGACTCTTCAGCAGCTTGCTGCCTAAGGCCTTCAAGAGAGGGACAGGTTTCTTGTCCCTTACACAGCTCTTCCCTTGAGGGTCCCCCTGGGCCTAAGAGCTCAACCTGATAAGGTTCAAGCTCCAAAGGCTCAGTTCCCTCAGAGGGCAGAACTTCTTCCTGAGAAGAGAGGTTCCCTTTCTTTGGCTGTGTTGCAGTTGGTTTCCCAACTGACTTTCCTGTTCTCTTGGTAGGCTGGGCCATTTTTCCAGACTCCAGCTCTACTTTTTCACCCTGTGCCTTGCATTGTGCTCTTGTTTTCACACACACCAGTTCAGGGATACCCAGCATTGCTGCATGGGTTTTTAGCTCTACCTCAGCCCATGCTGAGGACTCCAGGTCATTTCCAAGCAGACAGTCCACTGGGATATTTGAGGAGACCACCACCTGTTTCAGGCCATTGACCCCTCCCCATTCTAAAGTAACCATTGCCATGGGATGTACTTTTCTCTGATTGTCAGCGTTGGTGACTGTGTAAGTTTTTCCAGTCAGGTATTGGCCAGGGGAAACCAGTTTCTCTGTCACCATGGTGACACTGGCACCTGTATCCCTCAGGCCCTCTATTCTAGTCCCATTAATTAAGAGTTGCTGTCTGTATTTTTGCATGTTAGGCGGCCAGACAGCTAGTGTGGCTAAATCCACCCCACCCTCAGAAACTAGAGTAGCTTCAGTGTGGACCCTGATTTGCTCTGGGCACACTGTTGATCCCACTTGGAGACTAGCCATACCAGTGTTACCTGGATGGGAGTTTGGAGTGGAACCTTTCTTGGGACAGGCCTTGTCTCCAGTTTGGTGTCCATGCTGTTTACAGCTATGACACCAGGCCTTTTTGGGATCAAAGTTTTTACCCTTGTACCCATTGTTTTGTGAAGAGGCTCTGGGCCCACCCTCCTGTGCAGGTTTTTGGGGGCCTGTAGAAGACTCTTTACTATTTTTAGTTTTGGTTGTCTCATCACCCTTCTGCTGGGGAGTCTTTGTGACCCCTTTCTTTTGGTCACCCCCTGTTGAAGTCTTGGACACCCTTGTCTTGACCCAATGGTCCGCCTTCTTTCCCAATTCTTGGGGAGAAATTGGTCCTAGGTCTACCAGATGCTGATGCAGTTTATCATTGAAACAATTACTTAACAGGTGTTCTTTCACAAATAAATTGTACAGCCCATCATAATTACTTACACCACTGCCTTGAATCCAACCATCTAGTGTTTTCACTGAGTAGTCAACAAAGTCAACCCAGGTCTGGCTCGAGGATTTTTGAGCCCCCCTGAACCTAATCCTGTACTCCTCAGTGGAGAATCCAAAGCCCTCAATCAGGGTACCCTTCATGAGGTCATAAGATTCTGCATCTTGTCCAGAGAGTGTGAGGAGTCTATCCCTACACTTTCCTGTGAACATTTCCCAAAGGAGAGCACCCCAGTGAGATCTGTTCACTTTTCTGGTTACACAAGCCCTCTCAAAAGCTGTGAACCATTTGGTGATGTCATCACCATCTTCATATTTAGTTACAATCCCTTTGGGGATTTTCAACATGTCAGGAGAATCTCTGACCCTATTTATGTTGCTGCCACCATTGATGGGTCCTAGGCCCATCTCTTGTCTTTCCCTCTCTATGGCTAGGATCTGTCTTTCCAAAGCCAATCTTTTGGCCATCCTGGCTAACTGGATGTCCTCTTCACTGGAGTTATCCTCAGTGATTTCAGGGTTGTTGGTCCCTCCTGTGAGGGAGCCAGCATCCCTGACTATTATTTGTGGAGTCAGGGCTTGAGAAGCCCTGCTCTCCCTAAGTAGGACTGGAGGGGGGGAATTTCCCTCCAAGTCACTATCTTCATCCTCTGAGTTGCCATCCTCAGAGGGGTTGGCCTTTTCAAACTCTGCCAAAAGCTCCTGGAGCTGTACTTTGGTAGGTTTGGGGCCCATTGCTATTTTCTTTAGTTTACAGAGTGACCTTAGCTCTCTCATCTGTAGATGGAGGTAAGGTGTGGTGTCGAGTTCCACCACATTCACATCTGTGCTAGACATTATGCTTCTAAAAGTTGGAATACTTTTTAAGAAACTAAAACTGGTTCTAGAATCTAATTCAAACTTTTAACAAACTTTTAAACTCTAAAAGAAATGCTAAACAGGATCTAACACAAGGCCCTAGCAGGTCTTTTAAGAATTTAGAAAACTTTTCAAATTGCAAAAATCAATTTCTAATGACAATTTTGGAATTTGTCGTGTGATCAGGTATTGGCTGAGTAGTCCAGCAAATGCAAAGTCTTGTACCCCACCGCTGATCCACCAATGTAGGAAGTTGGCTCTGTATGTGCTATTTCAAAGTAAGGAATAGCATGCACAGAGTCCAAGGGTTCCCCTTAGAGGTAAAATAGTGGTAAAAAATAGATAATACTAATGCTCTATTTTGTGGTAGTGTGGTCGAGCAGTAGGCTTATCCAAGGAGTAGTGTTAAGCATTTGTTGTACATACACATAGACAATAAATGAGGTACACACACTCAGAGACAAATCCAGCCAATAGGTTTTTATATAGAAAAATATCTTTTCTTAGTTTATTTTAAGAACCACAGGTTCAAATTCTACATGTAATAGCTCGTTCGAAAGGTATTGCAGGTAAGTACTTTAGGAACTTCAAATCATCAAAATTGCATGTATACTTTTCAAGTTATTGACAAATAGCTGTTTTAAAAGTGGACACTTAGTGCAATTTTCACAGTTCCTAGGGGAGGTAAGTTTTGATTAGTTTTTCCAGGTAAGTAAGACACTTACAGGGTTCAGTTCTTGGTCCAAGGTAGCCCACCGTTGGGGGTTCAGAGCAACCCCAAAGTCACCACACCAGCAGCTCAGGGCCGGTCAGGTGCAGAGTTCAAAGTGGTGCCCAAAACACATAGGCTAGAATGGAGAAAAGGGGGTGCCCCGGTTCCGGTCTGCTTGCAGGTAAGTACCCGCGTCTTCGGAGGGCAGACCAGGGGGGTTTTGTAGGGCACCGGGGGGGACACCAGTCCACACAGAAATTTCACCCTCAGCGGCGCGGGGGCGGCCGGGTGCAGTGTAGAAACAAGCGTCGGGTTCGCAATGTTAGTCTATGAGAGATCTCGGGATCTCTTCAGCGCTGCAGGCAGGCAAGGGGGGGATTCCTCGGGGAAACCTCCACTTGGGCAAGGGAGAGGGACTCCTGGGGGTCACTTCTCCAGTGAAAGTCTGGTCCTTCAGGTCCTGGGGGCTGCGGGTGCAGGGTCTCTCCCAGGTGTCGGGACTTTAGGTTCAAAAGAGTCGCGGTCAGGGGAAGCCTCGGGATTCCCTCTGCAGGCGGCGCTGTGGGGGCTCAGGGGGGACAGGTTTTGGTACTCACAGTATCAGAGTAGTCCTGGGGTCCCTCCTGAGGTGTTGGATCGCCACCAGTCGAGTCGGGGTCGCCGGGTGCAGTGTTGCAAGTCTCACGCTTCTTGCGGGGAGCTTGCAGGGATCTTTAAAGTTGCTGGAAACAAAGTTGCAGCTTTTCTTGGAGCAGGTCCGCTGTCCTCGGGAGTTTCTTGTCTTTTCGAAGCAGGGGCAGTCCTCAGAGGATGTCGAGGTCGCTGGTCCCTTCGGAAGGCGTCGCTGGAGCAGGATCTTTGGAAGGCAGGAGACAGGCCGGTGAGTTTCTGGAGCCAAGGCAGTTGTCGTCTTCTGGTCTTCCGCTGCAGGGGTTTTCAGCTGGGCAGTCCTTCTTCTTGTTGCAGGAATCTAATTTTCTAGGGTTCAGGGTAGCCCTTAAATACTAAATTTAAGGGCGTGTTTAGGTCTGGGGGGTTAGTAGCCAATGGCTACTAGCCCTGAGGGTGGGTACACCCTCGTTGTGCCTCCTCCCAAGGGGAGGGGGTCACAATCCTAACCCTATTGGGGGAATCCTCCATCTGCAAGATGGAGGATTTCTAAAAGTTAGAGTCACCTCAGCTCAGGACACCTTAGGGGCTGTCCTGACTGGCCAGTGACTCCTCCTTGTTATTCTCATTATTTTCTCCGGCCTTGCCGCCAAAAGTGGGGCCTGGCCGGAGGGGGCGGGCAACTCCACTAGCTGGAGTGTCCTGCTGGGTTGGCACAAAGGAGGTGAGCCTTTGAGGCTCACCGCCAGGTGTGACAATTCCTGCCTGGGAGAGGTGTTAGCATCTCCACCCAGTGCAGGCTTTGTTACTGGCCTCAGAGTGACAAAGGCACTCTCCCCATGGGGCCAGCAACATGTCTCGGTTTGTGGCAGGCTGCTAAAACTAGTCAGCCTACACAGATAGTCGGTTAAGTTTCAGGGGGCACCTCTAAGGTGCCCTCTGTGGTGTATTTTACAATAAAATGTACACTGGCATCAGTGTGCATTTATTGTGCTGAGAAGTTTGATACCAAACTTCCCAGTTTTCAGTGTAGCCATTATGGTGCTGTGGAGTTCGTGTTTGACAGACTCCCAGACCATATACTCTTATGGCTACCCTGCACTTACAATGTCTAAGGTTTTGTTTAGACACTGTAGGGGTACCATGCTCATGCACTGGTACCCTCACCTATGGTATAGTGCACCCTGCCTTAGGGCTGTAAGGCCTGCTAGAGGGGTGTCTTACCTATACTGCATAGGCAGCGAGAGGCTGGCATGGCACCCTGAGGGGAGTGCCATGTCGACTTACTCGTTTTGTCCTCACTAGCACACACAAGCTGGCAAGCAGTGTGTCTGTGCTGAGTGAGAGGTCTCCAGGGTGGCATAAGACATGCTGCAGCCCTTAGAGACCTTCCTTGGCATCAGGGCCCTTGGTACTAGAAGTACCAGTTACAAGGGACTTATCTGGATGCCAGGGTCTGCCAATTGTGGATACAAAAGTACAGGTTAGGGAAAGAACACTGGTGCTGGGGCCTGGTTAGCAGGCCTCAGCACACTTTCAATTGTAAACATAGCATCAGCAAAGGCAAAAAGTCAGGGGGCAACCATGCCAAGGAGGCATTTCCTTACACATCATACTTATGTGAATATAGCCAGGACTGATATGAAACCCAAGTAATGCACAGCTCTCTGGCTATAGGAGAGTGCATTGACATTTTGCTAGCCTGGAATGCAAGGAGTACCTATGTTTTCTAGCATAATGATAGCATTGAGTGATGGCAGATTAGTCTCCTAATTGAAGATGACAGTCCTGATGTTTAGAGCCGCAGTTCCTGACTCCCGAGAGGTACATTGCAGTTTTACATTGCGGTGAAGCGGAACAACTGTTCTATTGGCAGCTGATTCAGAGCAAGCACACAGCTGCGGTGTGGCTTTTCAGCATTCTTAATATGTATTTATGGGGTCCCACATAGGCGCCATTGCATTCATCCAGCATCAGGAAGATGCTTGCATTCACACCATGATCGCAGTCTCCTTATGATCGAGATGATAGAAGCAGCTCCTAACCACTAGTCTTTGCTGATAAGCAGTGTCTTGAATCGGATGTCCATCCCAAAAACTCTTCATCCTCAGTTATGCACCTGGAACTGAACAGGCACCTTTAGAGGCTGGCCAGTTGGTAGGTGGAAGTTAGCCAGCTGGCTAAAATCCAAAACCGCTCTCATGGGTGGGTTTTATATTTCTTCTATGATTCAATCAGCAAGCTGCAGAGATCGGTCTTACACACCTTCAGTCTTAACGCCTGCGGTTCTGTGTGGGCTCCCTCTCCGGAGGAGAGGACCACTGTGTGTCAGCATGCAAATAAAGCGACCAGTCACGTCTGCTAGAGGTCTCGTGTCGGAGGTGAAAACTGGAGGCTATTGTCTGCGCCACTGAGAACCCCCCATAGGAGATCTTTATGCAAAATCTTTGAAGATGGAAACGGAGGAGGATAATCAACTAATGAATGATTATTTCTGTTGAATTACTTTCTCCTCTAAACTCCCTGTTCAGGCTGAGTATTGCTGCTGAAGGATGCAAACATGTCTAATAGCCTCAGTGTTTTTACACTGCCACTATCAGATAATTTTACTTATCAACTGCTTGCAAAGCTGGATGGTATTTAAAAATCTGTAATCGGACCACAACTATGAATTCCATCGTGTTTATTGGCTAAGGGAGTTCAGAAAGAGGCCTAAAATTGAGTTTCACAGCTGCCCAAGCAGTGTATTTTGAGCTGGATGTTCTGAGTTGCTAGATGTTTTTGGATGAAAACCATTGCAAAAGAATAATTAATATAAAACATAAAATGCTTCCAGTTTTGCGGCACCTGTACCGCTGGCTGAAACCGTGACCTATTAACATTTCGTAGAGTCCGTGCCCTTCACTGTCAGGGCGCAAAATTGGATGGAGGTTGCTCGTGATGTTGCAAGGATGTGTTTTTTTTTTTTGTTTGTTTGTTTTTTTACTTGTTGGTGGGTTGGATTTTATTTCATCTTGTTAGTATTTAATGGTGCACGTTCTTTTCTGTGTGAAGTAATTTACAATAGTTTCCAAGAACGAACAACTTATTATTTACTTTAACATTGTGTTTGGTTTGTTGAAGATGTAACATCTTTTTCTTTTTATAGCCTTTGAGATCTAGACCAATGTGAAAAAAGCAATGCAGGGAAGTCTACAATGAACTTCATTCTATGAAGATCTGTCTATCCCTTAGACCATAGGGGATTTTAGCTAACAGTTTCATAAATTAAAAAGTATAATTGAGTTAATTGACAAACGTTTGCGTTGGGTCTTCCACAGTCTGATATAGGACATCCCACATAATTCACCCACCTATCTTTTTTGCATTTCCATCCAAAAATGAAGGACTGCGGGACTGCGACCTTTGAGTTAAAAAACAAATCGAAAATAGTATGCATCTCTATAAAGAGGCCGCCCTAACGTGATAGCATTTAGATGTGTCTAGTCAGAATAGATGTGTTTATGAAAGATGCCTTAGAAGAGTGGTGCCGGTATTTGGTCTGTTAGGAAGATCAAATCGAGATGATCTTCAGCATTCATCTTTTGTACATGAAGTCCTTTCTTACAGCTGACAATGTCGAATTGGTGATGTGTAATTTCCAAAATTAATTTGCTTGGTAGAACTACGAATCAGATTGTTTGCCTTTAGAAGCATCCTTGTTCCTTTAGTACTTCGTTATTAGTTATTTGTCAAGCTGGTGTAGCTGGTGCAGAGGCTAACCTTTGACAAACCCTCTGAATACCCATGTTGCAGTGAAGTGCATTCAGGTTCTGTTGTAGTAATGTTCTTCCTGTGTTAGCAACTATGTGGTTCTTATGCAGATTCCAGGTTACTGAGCATCGAGGTAGTTCAAAACTTGATGCTTATGCCATTAGCTTACTCCGACTTACTGTGCTGGATTCATTGTATAAAAGTTTTCAAAACTATTACTGAAACCTTAATAAAAAGGTAAGAATATGACGACTAAAATGGAATTAGTTTAATGTGTTACTAAATTTTCAAGTACAACAGAGGGTTTTCATGAACTCCTCTGGAATTACATGTAGGGATAGGATTCATGTGATGGGTAATCTTAAAACGTTTAACTTACACAAAGAAACAGTGACTCTCATGGCACTCCCACAGTCATGCAAATGTGCTCTGATACTATTCTTCTTCCTTCAGAATCCTGGCTCCATATATGTGTCAGAAGCAACACCCTTGTGATGTCACTGGGGCCATAAAGCACTCACCCAGGCAATGTGACTTTGTTGGGATTTTAACCTCCTTCGCTGATCTTAAGCTAACTTTTCACCATTCCTGCCAGGAATGAGTTCTTCATCTAAAAATGGACAAAGCAGTGCTGCATGTCTTCCCCCTAGCAATTGGGGCTTTAAACCCTGCAGAGATTGTGAGTCAGTTTTTACTAACCCCCAAGACATCTGCCTTCGGTGTCTCTAATCGGACCATGATTCACAGGCCTGCAACTCCTTTCAAAGTATGCATCCAAAGTCAATAAGGAGCGGCAATCCAAGCTCTTTATAGTAGGGCCAGGGATGACCATTAAGGGAAGTGGGTCTCCCCCTCGCTCGAGGTCACCAGGATCTTCAATTTCAAAGTCATCAAATGAAACCAGGCACGAGCACAAAAAATGAGGTGTGAGGAGAACAAGTGAGATAAGATGTTCTCTGACCCCCACAAAGTTCTGTTCGGAGCCCTGGATTGGTAGTAGCACTGCTACTTCTCATCTGAGCCTGCCAGTGCCAGCAGATCCTGAGCTGGCGCTGTCACTTCCTCCAGCCCTGCTGCAGGCTCCACTTCAAGAACTAGTGTCCCACAGGCCTATCTGGAGATTGAAGTACAGCAAATTCTCCTCCCCAGGCAAGGGGAATGCCTCCGAGATCCAGGAGGGAGGCCCAGCTTCTCCTAGGGGAGTACCAGTATAGAGAACAGCATTTGTGTGCATCTTATAGGGTGACACTGGATATTCTTTTTTGCAGTGACTGAATCTTTAGACAAACCAAAAACTGACTGTGATATGAAGCCGTTCCACTATTCGCCTCTGAACTCAGATGAATATCAGGGTCTGAGTAAGACCATTGGTGTAGACACATCTTCGGTGTTAGAGATGCTGAATCCATCAGGACCTCTCACACTAGAAGTGATTTCATTTCACTCGGTGGTCAGAAAAGCAGCTGAGGTTTTTGAGCTGCCTCTTACTTCCTTGGAGACCAAGGCTAACTTATTAACAGTCTCCCTTGCAGGCACATGAACCTCTGTAACCATTTAATGAATCCCTGCTAGACCATGTGCTAGCTGCCTGGAATAGGCCCTTATTTTCTCCAGTGGTCAGTTGGGCAATAGCCAGGCACTGTTGTCCTGCTTCAGGTAACTCTAGCTTTCTTTCAGCACATCGGTCAGTTGCAAGCCTGGTGGTTCAGACTTGTTCACCCATCCTTCTCCAGAATCTTACCCTACATGGAATCAAAAATCCTAGAGGCTTGTAGGTATGAAGGTTTTCTCCACAGGGAGTTAGACTTTGAAGTCACTCAACGTATATGACAAGTCTAGTTGTTCCAAGCCTTCCAGATCCTCTCCAGGAGCACTTCTATGAGCTGATCAGAGATTGGCAGGTGGCTTTGTGTCAGTTCATTCACTCATGCTTCGAAATAGACTCCGTAACTAGGGTCAGGGGTTTGTCAGTGACTCAGATAACATGCCTGGTTTAGGATGTCTGGGTTACTCCAGTATTGGAACTTTCATAGATTCACATGCTTGAATCATTCCCCGTCGTCGAGATGGGAGTCCCGGTATAAATTTTCATAAGTAATGTTAAAACATATTGAAGAGAAAAAGGCCCTAGGCCTCTTCAATTTGATAGTCTATCAGAGTCATTTTGTGAAAAGGACCAAACTTGATCCTCCACCAATCAGGCAACAGCACCCTTCAGAACCTCCTGAGAGAAGCTCTAGCACCTCAGATTTTCTACCGCACGTCGTGCTAGGGAGTCTCCTCAGAGCTCTGCTCTGTTTTCACACCTTTATTCAGCTCTTTTTCTCTCAGAGAAACTCAATTATTTTGATTTGTCAGCTATTTTTCAACTATGTCTGACAAGGAAAAGAAAAGTCTCTTTAGAGACTGCAAGACTTGTGGGAAGAAAAGACTTCATTCTGAAGATCCTCATCAAGACTGCATTTACTGCCTCTATCCAGATCATTCAGCCAAGGACTGTAAGATTTGCCGTACTTTTTCTTCTAAAACTTTAAAGGATAGAGAAGGCAGATTACTAATATGGCTGCAGAAACTGAAGCATAGGAAGGATCCAGTTTCTGATTCTGAGAGTGAGGAATCATCCACTTCCAAGAGATCAACTAAAAGAGCAAGATCACGCTCTAGATCTCCCTCACAAACCTCAAGGAAAGCCCTCAAAAAGACTGCTTCAGGGTCTTATAAGGGTCGCAGCCCATCTTCTTCCCCAACTAGACTCTCAAGTAAAGAGGGGAAAAAACATTCTTCCAGTTCGGAGAGGCACAGGAAATCCTCATCTGTTCCACCATCTGTGCCTTTCAAAAAGCCATCTTCTGTGACTGGAAAAAAGGCCTCGTCAACGGATTCCCCGTCGACGGCACCGTCGGTGGGCGCATTGCCGACGACTCCAACTACTTTAGGTGTTCCGTCGTCCACGGCTCCGTCGGCGACATCGTCGATGAGTACACCACCGTCGACGAGAACTACAACGACGACTTCAGCGTCGACGACCGTCTACACCTCGTCATCGTCGACGGCGCTGATGTCAGTATCAGCTTTACCGTCGACGAGGACTTCGTCGACGGTAGACTCGTCGGCGAAGCTTGCGGCTATTAAAATAACAGTGCGTCCAGCATCGACGGCACCGTCTACGACAAAGTCAGTTTACACGTCGTCGACGAGATCGTCGACGACACCGTCGACGAGGGAAAAATACCAAAAAAGAACAGAAACATTAACTCCAACCCACACTTCACCTAGTAAGGTATCCTCCCTGGTACCAGTACATCTTTTGGAGGGAGATGATGATTCAGACGAAGATGGGCCTTTTGGTACGGCCCACAGCCCCTCTGAATTGAATGTAAAATATCAGGAAGAGGAGGAATATGAGGAAGCTTATGATCCCCAGGCTTCCTTGGAGCATCAGCAGTATCAACAGGGAACGTATATCCCTTCCGACCTGCTTACTGGCCTTAGAGCCATGTTGGTGGATTATAACAGAAGGTTTCCTCCACAAGGAGAACAGCCTCATCCATCGCCCATTTCTGGTCCTTCTACTCCACATCAAAGACCGACGACTTTGCATCTCACAGATGTGGCTACCCCAGAAATGACAATTCCCCAGGACACTGACATTTCAGATGGAGATCAAGAAGAAGGAGAGCTCATAGATGCTCACTCAGAGTGGGACGAGTATATTATTCCTGCTCCATCTTCTCCTTCTCATTCGAAGGTGGAGTTCCCACCTGAAGACATTGGAGGTTTTCACAATCTCTTAGAGAGGGCAGCCAAGCGCTTTGCATTACCGCTACCTACGAAGCAAACAGATTGTTTCCTTTATGATTTTAAAGAGCCCTTCCAGAAGTCTGTGTGTTCCATCCCGATGGTGAACTACTTGTGGGAAGAAGGCCTTAAAGTCATGACTAATCCAGCAACAGTCACAGCAGTTTTACCATGTCTGGATAAGAAATACAAAGCTCCCGATGATGCCCCAACATGCTTGACAGGCCATCCTCCTCCAGATTCCGTAGTAGCTCAAGCGGCTCAAAGAAGATCAAAGAATCCTTCGGCTCCAATTTCTGCGCCCCCAGATAAGGAGGGTAGAAGGCTAGACAACATAGGAAAAAGATTTTCTTCTATGGCCAGCTTAGTGCTTAGAGCTGCCAACTCCTTGGCTATTTTGTCTCGATACGACAGACAGCTTTGGGCAGATATTGCACCTTTCATTAGTCAACTGCCGGAAGACGTGAAATCAGAGGCAAATAAGACTGTGCAAGAGGGTCAACGCGCGTCTGCAGAGCTTATAGACTGCGCAATGGACATAGCGACCACTGCTTTCAGACAGCTTGCAGGCGCTGCTGTATTAAGAAGACAGGGCTGGCTCAAAGCCACCTCATTTCGTCCAGAAGTCCAGAATAAGATCCTAGACTTACCCTTTGATGGCCAAGCGTTATTTGGGAAACATGTGGACGAAGCCCTACAGTCAATTAAAACGGACACGGACACTGCAAGGTCACTAGGGCCCCTGCAATATCGGAAATCGTCCTTTCGCCCTAGGGGGCGCGGCCAGCCCTCTTACAGAGGAGGGTATCAACAACAGAGATACTCTTCCTATCCGTCATCTTCACAACAATTTCGGCCATACTATTCCCAAAGACAACCGACTCAACCAGCCTATAATAGACCGGCAGGCCGTGGACGCTCAACCCGCCCTGCTAAGGATGCAGCTCGTAGAACCTGATGTCTTCGAGGCGCCGGCTACGCCCAGTCTTCCTCCTGTCACCCTGGGCGGAAGAATTTCCTTATTTCTCAGTCAATGGCAAACCATTACGTCAGACAAGTGGGTCCTACAATTAGTGGAACGGGGCCATACTTTAGAATTTGTCCAGAAACCTCCCCCAACCCTCCCCGCAGGACTCCATCAATTTACCCTCAACAACTCAAAGAAGAGGTCTACAAGCTCCTTCTCAAGGAAGCTATAGAGAAGGTGCCGCGGGTTCAAAGAGGAACAGGATTTTATTCCAGGTTCTTCATAATTCTAAAAAAGTGGAAGGATTGGAGACCGATCCTCGATTTAAGGCAACTAAATGTATACCTAAAGAAGCAATCGTTTCGAATGATCAGCCTGCAAGACGTCATTCTGCGTCTCAATCAAAGAGATTTTATGTCATCGCTAGACCTCAAGGACGCATACTTCCACATACCAATCCACCCTGCCCACAGAAAGTATCTGAGATTTACCGTAGCCGGGAGCCATTATCAATATCGCGTCCTTCCCTTCGGGCTCAAATCAGCCCCAAGAATATTTACCAAATGCCTAGCACCAGTGGCAGCCTTTCTCAGGAGAAGAAAGCACCAGGTCTTTCCATACTTAGACGACTGGTTAATAAAGGCAAAGACTTACACAGGAGCACACAAGTCAACAAGAAAGTGTGTTTCCTTGCTGACCAATCTCGGATTCACGATCAACTGGGAGAAGTCCAACCCTCTACCAGGCCGCAGTATTACTTTTCTGGGAGCAAAACTGAACACGGAATCCAGCATCGCATGTCCCACGTTAGAGAGACAACAAAGGGTACTAACCCTAGGGAGTTTCATACAAAGAAGACGAAAGGTTACAGTCCGTCTCTTCAAATCACTATTGGGCATGATGTCTTCATGCATACCTCTAATCCCTCTGTGTCGGCTAAGGATGCGCCCCTTGCAGGAGCAGCTAAACCGTCAATGGCTTCAAGTATCAGGAACTTTCGAAGACCAGATACAAATTACTCCGATAATGATCAAAACTCTTAAGTGGTGGTCTCAAAAGCATCATCTCTCAATCGGTCTCTCGTTTCTTCAACAGCCAGCCCCGTGGACCATAACAACAGATGCCTCACTGGAAGGCTGGGGCGCAGTATTACAGGACCTGAAAATAAGTGGCAGATGGTCAACTCATCTGGCATCAAGGCATATCAATTGGCTAGAACTCAGGGCAGTGCACCTTGCTTTACAAGCGTTTCTCCCAAGAATCCATGGATCGCGAGTGGTGATAAGAACGGACAACACCACTACGATGCACTATCTCAACAAACAAGGAGGTACAAGATCTCTCACCCTCTCCAGGGAAGCCCAAGCGATCTGGAACTGGGCCTCACAGCAAGGCGTCACACTGTCGGCGGTGCACTTGCCGGGAATAAACAACAAAGCAGCAGATGCACTCAGCAGACAGAAATCGGAATGCCACGAGTGGGAATTAGACCAGACGGTACTCACCCAGATTTTTTCCCAGTGGGGAACACCAACAGTGGATCTGTTTGCGAAGAAGGACAACGCCAAATGCCAGTTCTTCGCAAGTTGGCATCACCAACGGGGATCTTGGGGGAATGCGTTTTCAATAGTCTGGTCAGACATCTTTGCTTACGCCTTTCCTCCCATTCCGTTGATCCCAAGGGTCCTCACGAAGATGAAATCAGAACCGTGCACTCTCATACTGATAGCCCCGTATTGGCCGCGCCAACATTGGTTCACAGAGCTCCTCATTCTCTCAGTCAAACCTCATATTCCGCTGGAGCCGTTACCTCATTTACTAACAATGAACAACGGCCAAGTTCGACACCCCGATCCACACTCAATGCGGTTAGCGGCATGGCTCCTCACCACAGAGAATTTGCGCATTTAAATATCCCGCAGGACTGCAGAGATATTTTGTCACAGGCCAGAGCGGATAGCACTAACAAGGCGTATCAGTGTAAATGGAGGAGATTCTGTGCCTGGTGTCATCAACGTCAAATTGACCCTTTTCTTTCACTACCAGAAGAGATTTTGCCGTATCTCTTAGAGTTAGCTCGATCTGGCCTAGCACACTCGTCCATTAAAGTTCATGTAGCAGCCATGGCTGCATACAGACGTTCAGAGGACACACCCTCGCTCTTCTCTTCTCGGCTGATTAAGAGATTTCTAAAGGGGCTGTTCAGGGTTTACCCTCCTTTCAGACCTCCACCTCCTTCGTGGAACCTGAACATTGTTTTGGCACAACTGATGAAGCATCCTTTTGAACCGATCCACCGTGCTTCCCTCAAATATTTATCGTGGAAGGTTGCCTTATTGATAGCTCTTACATCAGCTAGGCGGGTCAGTGAGGTACAAGCGCTCTCCATCCAAGAGCCATTCCTACAGTTTAAACAAGATAGACTACTAATGCGCACTAACCCGCATTTTATTCCAAAGGTTCCGTCAGACTTTCACATTAACGAACCTTTGGTCTTCAAGTCTTTTTTCCCTCATCCATCTACTCCAGCAGAGAGGGCATTACACTCTCTAGACGTGAAAAGATGCGTTCAATTTTATTTGGACAGGACAAAAGCTTTTCGACGCTCTAATCAGCTATTTGTGGCGTACAGTGCCCCTAGGAAGGGGTACCCGCTATCCAAGCAGAGTATTTCAAGATGGATCGCCTCTGCTATTCGCTTCTGCCATCAGGCAGCGGGCAAACCTCTGCAGTCATCTGTGCATGCTCACTCGACGAGAAAAGTCTCATCGTCAGCGGCACGGTTTGCCGGAGTGCCACTACAAGACATATGTAGGGCAGCAACATGGAAGAGCTGTCATACCTTTACTAAGCACTATTGCTTGGAGTCCCTCTCGCACGGAGAGGTAGCAGTGGGCAAAGCGGTTCTCAGGAATCTCTTCAGGTGAAGGTGAGCCATTTCTCCTACATCCCTCCATCCTAGAAAAGGTATGCACATTAGATACTTTTTTTTTTTATTTTTTTATTTTTTTAAAGATAATAGAATGCTATCATAATCCCATAGTAAGCGGGTTATCAGATATTGATCAGCTTACATTACTGTCTTATGTTTTAATACTGGTTTGTTATTTAAATTTCAGCATGTATCTTCACAGGAATATACCTATTTATATTAGAGATAAAAACATACTGTTATTTGTGTATATATACGTGTGTATAGATAGATGTGTATATATGTATATCTATATATAGATATATATGTAGGGACATATGTCAGTACACTCATATACTTCATCACTTTATACATGATGATGATAAGGTTTTGTGGTCTAAGATAACCTGTTTATTAAAAGGGTTGTCATTTTACAATGTGCATACTTATTGCTTTCTACTCTGATTCAAGCATGTGAATCTATGAAAGTTCCAATACTGGAGTAAGAAAATAAGTTACTTACCTGTAACTGTAGTTCTCCAGTATTGGAATCTTTCATAGATTCACATGCGACCCACCCACCTCCCCGGAGAAGCTCACTTCACCTCTTTCTTTCTAGTAGTACATATACTCATTGTAATATACGCACTTGTGCGTGGAAAATCTGAGGTGCTAGAGCTTCTCTCAGGAGGTTCTGAAGGGTGCTGTCGCCTGATTGGTGGAGGATCAAGTTTGGTCCTTTTCACAAAATGACTCTGATAGACTATCAAATTGAAGAGGCCTAGGGCCTTTTTCTCTTCAATATGTTTTAACATTACTTATGAAAATTTATACCGGGACTCCCATCTCGACGACGGGGAATGATTCAAGCATGTGAATCTATGAAAGATTCCAATACTGGAGAACTACAGTTACAGGTAAGTAACTTATTTTCTTCTCGTCATATGTCCAGTCTACTGTCTTGGACCTGCTTTTGGATCATTCCAGGCTGTTTGGGGGGAGAAAACTGATGTGACCCTGGACCATTTTAAAACCAGCAGGGTAACATTATGCTCCCTGGATCTGTGACCTTGGACCATGATTACCGGCAGATTTTAGTATTACTGGCATTTTGGGGTTTTGCATGAGAATCAGTTCTTGCCAGTGCGAGTCACAGAAGGCCCCAACAATAATCTCAGAGCCTGCATCTTAGGCAGTACAGGGGCTCTAGGAAAGGTAGAGTCTGCGTAATCAAACAGGCCACCTCCTCCCCTGTCCCACAGAGAACGCCTCTGCAATTGATTTTTGTCTGCCCACATGAGATCGGTTGTCCTCATTTCTATAAGCCTGGAAGACCATAACTAGACCAATGAGTTCTTCAAAATGTAGAAAGGGGCATGCCCTACCCAACCAGCAAGGTCCCTCACCACATCCCCCTTCCTGTTCGTCCCTGTCCATTTATTTGCAGTAGGTGGCAGCCCTGATTGAAAAAGCTTAGGTGAAATTGGTGCCATAGCAGAAAATTAGGCAGGAATGTATTTGCCGTACTTTCTCGTTCGCAAAAAAGATGGCAGACTTTGCCCTGTCCTAGACGTCAGAAACTTGAATCTCTACTCAGCAAGGCGCAATTCAAGACGCTGTCCCTGCATCAGGTTCTTTGGACTCTGGAAGCAGGAAACTGAATGGTGTCCCTAGATTTGCAGGATACCTATTTCAATATACTGATCATGCAGTTGCGTTTTATGGTGTGGCCCTCACACTACCAATTTACAGTCCTGGTGGATATTCTGTCCTATAGAAGGGGAAGGTTCTGCACTCCATACTATAGAGTATACTCCTGCATGCCTGGAGATTGATCAGAGGCACCTTCTGTCCAGCTGCCAGCTGTCTGCCTGCTGGGACCCCACAAAAAAGTGTACTCTGGAAGTTGGAACAGTTTTTATTGGTTGGTGTGCTGACAATAATGTGGATCCTTTAAAAGCCTGGTTATTGAACATTCTCATATTTGCACAAACTCTAGCTTAGCGTGCCTGTGGTATGGGAACTGTCAAAAGATGCATAGCAGCCTTGTTGGATTTTTCCTGTACCCACCAACCCTGTTTGCGCCACAGATTGTTTTACGATTTCTGAAGTGCTTCACAAACCTGTTCCTTCGCACTCCTTTTGTCATGCCTCAGTGGGGCTTCAGTTTTGTTTTGATGTTTTTGGATAGAGTCTCCGTTCGAGACCCTTCTTAGTTATCAACTGAAACTATTGACTTTCAGAATTGTTTTTAGTTGCAATTGCATTGGTAATGCGCATCAGTGAATTGCAGTGACTGAGTGAATGCCCTTTAATTCATTTTTTTTCTCAACGGTTTCTTTTAAACCAGAGCTCCCCCACCCCACAATAGCGACACCAGCAGGGCTCATTCCACCAGACCCAAGTTTTCCACCTGAGTATTGACCACGGGCTGACCTGTGGCCAAAATCTCTATACCGACAATATGGATGTTTCTTTGTACTTTTGCGGAGCACTACTGCTTTGATTCGAAAGTGTGACAGGGTGGCTATTTTGCTTGTTCTTTCCTCCAGAACTTTCTGACCATTCCGTTAAAGTACCCCCCTCCTGGTGGTGCAGTGTTTAAATGCAGAAGATCCTACAGGTAGAAGTATCCATCAGAAGAAAGTCACTTGCCTTTGGTAGTGATCTTTTTGATGGGTACTCATCTACCTAATGATTCCTTACCGATCCCACTCTCCTCCCCATCTTGAATAATGCTCAAAGGCCATGTTCAATTGCTGCAGTGAGTCCTTACAGAATTGATGTTATTTTTACGCCTCTTTGGTGCGGCAAAATGGACGGGGAGCTGCCAGGGTGTGCGCTTTATGGCTTCAGTGACGTCACTACGGTGTTGCTTCAGGCATCAGTATAGACCTAGCCTCTTCTGTTGGTATGGAAGAACTTTGAAAAGTTCCTGATCCAGTCTGGCACTTAGAATATTCAAAAGTTGAGGAATCTGCAGATAGCTGAAAGTTTTTTGTTGTTTTTTAATGCAGAAACCGAAGGTTTTTGTGTATGAATTGTTGGGACACGTCAAGAAAAGCCCCATTTAATTGTTTTTTATTGTGTTCCAGGTACGCCACTTGTATAATACCAATGAGTTGAAAGACTTTCAGGTTGAGATGGAAAATCTAGTAAATTCAAGAACCCCCAGACTTGGGCGCAATGGTGAGTACTTTTTTTAACATTACATTTTTTATCCACTTCTGATGTTAGTGCAAGCATTGCTCATGTTGATTAGAAATCTAGTTTTTCATTACACAACTACCTTTTATTTGATGTGTGCGATTAATGACCCTTTAGTCAATGAGTCTGATACTTGATTACCACGTTGGAGCACATTTCCATATTTCTATTTAATTTAGATAAATATTGTGAAATGAGGCCATTATATGCATACGGTGAACCCTACATTGTACCTCAGTTAATTGCAGGATATGATATCTGCTTCACTTGTTTAAGTGTTGTAGATGTATTATATCATGGACTACTGGCTCTAAATGTGAGGATTAGTCGACCAGCTGACAAAAAATAGTGAAGTCTCTTAGGTAAATAAAATGTGTGCTAGCTGCCTTTGACAGATTTGACTGCTTTGGATACTCTGGGAGCAAGACCACTTGAAGGGTGGGAGACACCCTTGAGCTTTAGAATGAAGAGTTGAATGATTTTCAGAGTTCACACACCCAATTGTTTCATTTCCTAGTGTATGAAGCCCTTTCTGTTTCTTTTTTTCTAGAATCTGTTGCCCGTTCCAGTAAGTTGCTGGGCTGGTGTCAAAAACTGACAGAAGGGTATGCAGGTGTAAATGTGACTGACCTCACCATGTCATGGAAGAGTGGATTAGCACTGTGTGCAATCATCCACAAATGCCGCCCTGACCTCATGTAAGTCATGTTTTCCTGCTTTTAAATTCTCTTAAACCGGCAAACAGAAAGTTGATGTGATACCCTGTGATCAGGTACACTGCAAAATATCTTGTGTTGAACTCATTGATGATTCGTTAGGTCATCATTAGCATAACCCTGTTGTACCATTTTACTGACAGCCCTGTGATGTGGTAGTCACAACCTCATCTCTTCCAGCTGGCATCATGGTACCGCTTCAGTTTTGTCCACTACAGATACCTACTTATATTAATTACTTACATCCCCAGTAGCTGTGAGCCACACTTCCTCAATGTTCTATAAGCAGTTTCAATCATTGTCATTTTCAGTAATCATGTATAACTAATCTGACCAAAGGAATCTAGTCTTGTCAGTGTTTGGTTATCATGTCATTCGAAGCAGTTCCTTTTGGTCATTGATGTATGATGTAGAGATCTTGGTTTTCTGTGTTTTACCTTATGGAGGACATGGATAAGGTCCATTGTCACTTCTGTGCCAACAAATTATCGCTGTAGCAATAGTCATGTATTCTAGGTACATGAACACTTGTATTATTTTGTTAAGAAGCCTGTGCTTTATTGATGTGAATTTTAGATGCAAGGATTTTGAAATCACCCGTTGCATATGTGCTTCTGACATTTCTCCCAGGCACTAGGTTACTGATAACATATTGTGCTTCTCATTTACATCCTTTAGAGTCCCAAAATGTTAACAGCCTTCAACCAAGTAGGAAGGTGGTCTGCTTTTCAATATTCATCACTTCTCAACTGCTTATTTGTCCTGCCAAGATAGGGCTTATGTGCTTTCTCCCATTGATAGAGGCTCAAATTCACTTCTGAAATTGTATAATTAGGTTCCTTAAGAAATCTCTTCCTGAGTCATGCAATAAAACAATAATGGCTTATTGGACATAATGACCCTCATAAACACATTTGAATAGCAAGAACATATAGCATGCAAAGTTAAAGTACTTTACACCCAAGATGGGTCTGTTTGCATGGTTTCCTTCCCATATCTAACAAGAGGAATAAACTGCTTCTGGCAAAGAGGTACTGATTACCAGAGATGTTTCATATGTCAAATCCTATCTGATTTACAGTATAAATATACTTAAGACAGTCTTTGCTTAAATTGCTGAAGTCTAGGCATTTTACAGTATATGTATAACGGTGTTTAAGAGTCACGTTTATCACATTCCCATAGAGGCAGATTTCACTGGCCATGATATATAGTTGGGAAGCCAACCTCCGCTTAAGTAGAAAGTATTTCAAGTCTTTAATACAAACTTCTTGTGAAAATACCTGCATCAGTTGTATGGTTTATTGCCCTATACCAGATCCTTTCTTGGAAAACTTGGAAAATTTAGATGGGTGAATTTTAAAAATGTATTCCTCTTTAGTTTATACCTATTAGTTGATTCAGGCCCTTCACCATTTCTTCTGTCCCCATAATCATGCATTTTCTATTGACTGCTATGAATATCTCAGAATGGTTTCATGGTAAGAGTAACCTCATCTCTTTCTTTTAATCAGTCACCAGAAAGTAATGAGCTATTCTTGCTTTGCGATAAACAGAGGCTTTTCCTACATGAAATGTAAATAAAAAGATTTCAAGTTCAGTTGTTTGTAGTGCGTTTCTAGAGTGAATCTGGGTTTTCTTTCACAATTTTCCTTCCAACACTTTAATTTCCAGTTTATTTAGGGCTTCAATCTGCAGACTTTAAAGAGTAGTTGGGACCAAAGTTCTTTGTTAAAGGAGGAGAAACTTCTGATAGGCTTCCATGTACTGTATTGCAGTTTTCCACAACATTTATAGCAACTAATGCACTATACATAACTTCCTGCTCATGGGCTGTCCTTGATGGAGTCTCATTGAACAAAGTATCCAAGTACGAGTATTAAGGATCCTGCTGAAAAAAACACTCTCCTAATAGGAAAGATTGCGGCCGGCCATAAGCCACTGCAGAGGTGGTTCTGCAGGGCTGCACTGGGACAGATTTCACCGGATCCCTTCCAAAGCAGGCAGGAGATCGCGTGACTGGCCAGCACATTTGTTGATTCTTGAAGACAGTGCCCTTGGAAGCAGTACTGACATCAGTCCCTTTTCCTAGCCAGGCAATCTAACAAGGTCTTCTGGAACCCTCCGGTGACCAAAATAGTGTTAGCAGCCTTACCCTACCATACGGTGAGAGAGGCCTGGCCCTGGAAGGCTGCTGACATGGAGGCATTTTCGTGCAATCTTGAGTGATGGATGTGAGGAGAAGGAGCTGATCCAGAGGAAGGGAACTGGCTGCAGCTGCCGCTAGATTTCTTTTCTTTCCTTGTGGTAGCAGCATGGTGTTTTCCTAAAGAAGAATAGGATCCAAGGGCCTGTGGTGTCATAAACTTAGCAGAGCCTGCACTGCACATAGGAATCTGCTTCACAAAGAGTAGCAGTGAGTTGAGATGAGGCAGAAGGGGAACCTTCAGGGGAGAAATTCTGATCTTGGCTGGCAGTGCTCCAGACGCTGCAACAGACCTCAGCAACAATTGAAACAAATGTTTCTTTCATTGAGGCAGCAGTAGGGGATTTTGACCATACACTGGCAGACAATAAAGAGAGCCTCAAGAAGGTCAAAGACTTGATCTCCAATTTGGAGAAGTATGATAATTCAGAAATATGAGGTCGCTACAGGTCTTCCAAGCTTGTGCTATCTAAGCCATGATGCCTCTGAAGTCCCGATGGACACTAGGAGGGCTACCTAGGTAGGTGTTTTGGGATTTCCAGTCAGGGATGATTAAAGCAGTTTTTCCAAGTACTTTAATATGTTTCTCAGGGTGGAGGAAATGACAACCTCTCATCTCCCAGTAATGTTGAGGAGGATGTGTGACAAAAGAAAGGCACAGAAATACCCCAAAAGTACTGTGACAGTTGATTTGAGCAGCCCTCAAGACCATGGAGCTGTATCAGTCGCACCTGGTAAGAAAATATTTCTCGTGACGAGCAGGGAGCCAATCATGTTATTTCCAGACTACAGCAAAGAAACCCTTCTTTGCAGACAGAAGATCCAATGATAAAGAAAGACTTTAATAGGCTGGGCTTGTCTGCTTCATTATGGCAATTTACTAAGTTAAAGGTGAAGGCTAAAGGGAACCACTGTCTTCACACACACATTGAAGCCACAGCTGCCTACCTGGGCTTCAAGAAGAAAGGTCTCTTGAGGTAGGACATTTTAGGAGCACTGTCTTGAGTTTTAGATGTACTTGATACAGGCCCATTGTATTTGCCTCTTGAGGCATGGTTCTCAATTTTTTTCTTTTGATATGTTACAGAGATTTGTAACATTTGGGGGCCCCGTTTCTCCTGCAGAGTGGCATAAGGAGGGGCAGTCCATTGATTTCCTTCTGGGGAAATAGGTGGATTAGTAGCATTCTGGGTTTCAGTGGAGACGAATCGTGCATTCTTTGTCCTTTGAAAGATTCTTCTTGAAGCTCCCTTTCTGGCACTAGTCTGTGGGACTTGTATCACACCTGTATCAGTTGTTAAAAAATTAATTCTAGGGGTGAAAATCAACTCCTCCTTGCCAGCTGCTAACCATACTGCATCTTTATTTGTCTTGTTTGCTTTAATTTCACTCTTTAAACAAATCTTATACTTTTTGCCCCTTTTCATTGCATAGTTCAGAATGTATTTGTGTTTTCTTGGATAGATTACTGCAACTCTGTTTATCCTTTATCTAATCTTCCATTTTAACAGGTTCAGATATTGTAGCTAATACCGAAGTACACTTCAAGATTGGGCCCTTCAAATCTCATTTCTGAGACTCTTGCTTTGTTTCATTGACTGTCATAAAAGAACAGATCTTCAAATCAATGCACTTTGTACAAAATGCCATTTTGTGTGCTGAATCAATCCCTGCTACCTATTGATTTTAGTGGTATGCGCCCATACATCTATTAAGATCAAAGATAAATCCCTTCTGGATGTTACTAAATATCATCACAAAAGATTGGTGGCAGGGCATTTTTCTTTAAAGCTACCTCCAAGTGGAATTCATTACCCCTCCACCTCCAAGTGTTCAATTTACGGACCTTCAGGAAAATGCTTAAATCCTGACTGCTTCCGTCCCATTGTATGTCTGTTTGGCGTTCTTTAAAATCTGATATTTCTTCATGCTGTGTCACTCAGTTTAGGTTAGAATTGGATTTCTTTTCTTTGCTTTTGAGCATTGTGATATCATTTCCAGTTTGAGAGTTGCATTATGCAAAAACATAACTTAAACCTTCGTACCTTGCCAGAACTAATGGCCTCAACATCATATCCTACGCAGGTGACACCCAGCTATCCTCTTCCCCATGGAAGACCCCTCCACCAGTAGAACTAAATTACACAATGCCATGAAAAGTGTCGCCAACTGGATGAAGACCAGTTGCCTGAAGCTCAACATGGACAAGACGATAGTGTTCATTTTTAGGAACATCTCCCCGTGGGATTACACCTGGTGGCCCTCTGAACTTGGACCCACTCTCACACCAATGGACCACGCCTTCAGGCTCGCCATCATCCTGGACAGCAAACTCACCATGAAACACCAGATCATCTCAGTCTCGTCCTCCTGCTTCCACACCCTCTGCATGCTCCGAATGTTCTTCAGATGGATCCCTGTCAGCACCAGTAAAACCATCACTCAAGCCTTTTCTCGATCTGGCTGGGCTTCAGAAATCCACTTTGTGCCAGATTCACCACCCAACTCCTGAAGAGACTCCAGACGATACAGAATTCGGCTGCCAGACTCATCCTCAACCTCTCCAAATGGACCCTCATCCCCTGCCACCTTCAGGATCCTCCACTGGCTCCCCGTCCAGAAGAGATGCTGATTCAAGTTGACACATCCCTAAAAGGCCCTCCACGACCAGGTACCAGCCTACATCAACCACCGTCTAGCTTCAACCAACCTTCCAGACATCTGTGTTCTGCCATGCTTGCCTTCACACACACACACACACACACACACTCTCCCCACATCTGCTAAAGGCACATTGGAGGTCGTTCCTTCTACTTCCTCAACGCTGAAGCCTGAAATGACCTCCACCTTCGAACACCACTCTCCCTCACGGAATTAAAAAAAGGACTCGACTTGGCTTTTGAACTGAGCCAGCAAGACCTCAGCGTCTGGATGCCCTCACAGATGAGTAGTCACTCTCTATGTATACCTCTTTTAATTTGAGTTGAGTACCAGGAAGGCATTGTAGTACTGGGAATAGCCAGCAACAATCTCACAACATGATTATGTAATTTAAGTAATCTTGAAAGAATCTTTTTACGGGATCACTGGATAACCTTTGCAGAAGATTATGGAGGGCATTGCACTTTGCAGGGTGGAGGTGGTCACCTTTAAAGGATCACAACGTCTCTCTGCCTGTTGACTGTGGCCCCACCAGAGTTGGTTCTTACTGAACAATGACTCCAAGGGGCAGGATGGGTTGCAAGAGTCTCCATTGCGAAGAAACTCCATGAGACATACTGCCATTGCTTCGTGGCTGAAACCAGTGCAGTGAGATCTTTGAGCACCCAAATTTAATGGCAGCAGCCATATTCTGTACTCGACCATCCACAATAATTAGAGTGCTAACTTGTGGCTTAGGATAACATCATCTAAAATTGCAGATGTGTTAGAAAGAAAAATGGTCCTCATTTCCGATCTTTATTCACCATTTTAATTCAACATGAATTTCTAGTTTTTGTAGTTTGGCAATTGAATGGTAGGAGCCAACTACCAAAAGTTGGGTCATACATATCTCCTACACTTACCTTCTTTTGGTGTCATAACGTATGTTTCATCCTGATATGTGAGAAAGGACTCGCCGCTCAGGCAGTGGATTTGTCCTGTACACAGAGAAATGGTTAGTGTATTCTAAAACATTTACTTCCATCCTTTTGCTATTACCACAATTGTGCAAGTATCTACTTTTGATGTTTGAGAGAGTTTTTCTCAAACCGTTGTTGTCCCGTAATTTTGTAAATATATTGAAACATCTGAAGGATTAATATGAAAAAGAATTGTTATAATCTCACTTTCATAAATTTTGTTTAGCATACACATTATTTATCCGTCATTTGCTGCCCAAATATTTTACAAAAAAATGATTGTGAATGGTTAAGATGGATCTAACTTAGAAAAAGATCGTTCAGCTTATTACAGCATATTTGACTAGGTGGTTGAGCAGAAGTTTCTCTGGTATCAAATGCTGCAATGTGGTACATTGGTATTACAGTGCAAGCAATACCTTTGTCCCTGATGCTAAGTAGTTCTATCCAGATGTTTAGTTGCATAGTTTGTACCCCCACTGTAGCCTACCTTTAATTTACTAATCAAGGCAGTAGACAGCTGGTGAGTGACTATCCTCTCCAGTGCTTTTACAGTGCACTGCAAGCATGCTATAGCTCTGTAATTAGCGAGTATCTTGAATTTGGGGTTGGCTTTTTTAAGACCGGGTTTGATGGTACGTGAGGTTTTTGCACCCCATAAGAATTAATACAATGAAGGTGTTGGTTGGAAAGGAAGAGAGGCCAAATTTGGCAACATTTACATTTTAGATGCTAGTGGGGATTGCTGCTTCTTTCAATAAAGAATGTTTGTTTCGGTCTCTTTTTTTTTTTTTTTGCACCCCTGAGCATGATAGCAGTAGGATCAGGAGGGTACCATGTTACTTATTAGGGTATCAGGTTTGAATTTTAAAGAATATCTTGTTTTGTAGGGACTACATGGGATTTGTAGTCGGAATTTGTTTTTAAACCTGCAACAGCTCCCTGTTTGAGCTTTTCTGTATTTGTGTTTCTGATCTGGAAATGGTTCACCATTGCCCTTAATGAGAATATGTACTTGATTATTCTTCACATATTACAAGCTGCAGAAAGCAGTGCTTAATCACAAGTCACTGTAGTGCTCTACTTCACTCTTTTATAATGTTGACAGTGTTATTGAACCAAATGTAGTCTTTTCATCTCAAGTTATAGTACTCATATTTTTAGGGAGTCTAGCTTGTCAGACATTTTACATAAATTACATCAGTGGTCAAGGATACTTAGAAAATCATCAGCCTTTGGTTTCCAGTGTCTGATTGCTGGCATCGTTTGGTAGCAAGCGCGCTATCGGAGTATACCTATCTGGATTTATAGGTATTCCTCCCAGCCAACGACTTCCTGTTTGTGTTTTTTCAGCTTCCTTTACACTTTTTTTCTTTTCTCTTTCAGTGATTTTGACTCCTTGGATGAACGCTGTGTAGAAAAGACTAACCAGCTTGCATTCGACATTGCTGAGAAGGAATTCGGTATCTCTCCCATCATGACCGGCAAGGAAATGGCATCTGTTGGGGAGCCTGACAAACTTTCCATGGTTATGTATCTGACCCAGTTTTATGAGATGTTCAAGGATTCCGTATCTGCTGGAGGTAAAGATTAAAAACACAGCAATCTGCAACTTTATTTCTTACTGGATGGATGGGGGTCATGTGTGTGCGCCCTCCCTGGACCAATTAAGTTGGAGGTTGGACTCTGTTGGCTTGGAAATCATTAGGTGACAATCTTTGCATTGTCTTCACAATTATTGCATTATTTCCTGCTGGTAACTTTCTTAAGATTTTTGTAGTCTTTTTCTTGGAATCCATTGGTCTGCACACAGTGCATATTTGAATAGTGTTAGTCAAGCTAGTTATAGGGGCTATGTTCCCACGGGGTCCACTTTGCAGACATAAAAAAGTGAACCCTGATGACTGTTTATACCAGTTCACTCATAGGAAAGGCTACATGAATGAGTGGAAAGGAAGCAATGATACATTCAGATGCCATACTTTTCTGTTCCTTTGTTACACTACTGTTAGTTTTTTTGCATATTATTTCCAAAACAATGTGATAACTGAAACTGCATTTGCACGTACAAGTTCAGTTTCTTTCAGCTCCACCAGTTATTGTGTATTGAGTGCCTTTTGAAGAATGTAATCTGTGCCGTATTTTACTCAATTAGAAAAACAAAAAGCAGAAGTAATGGATGGAAAGCTTGAATTGAGCTCAGCAGTACTATATAATCAAACCACATTTGAGTTCATATTCTTGTGTCCACTACACCACTGTACACTCAAGCCATCCAGATGCAAATCAGCCGTGGTACTGCTGTATTAAGAAAGTAATGTCAAAACTCTCAGGAAAGGAAAACTGTAGATGGGAGCACAAGCAACGCAGACTGCGCTCAAATATGGGCCCCATGTTCTGTATGCAATAGGATTGAAGCTGCACCTTGCTAATGAGTTCCAACCAACTTGAAACTGGTTTAATGTTGCTTGTGCTTCCCACCTGTGGTCTGACTTTTTATAGTGAACTATTGATATTGGAGAAGGACCAATGCCCATTTGCATATGCCTGCTCCATGAGTGGCTTGGTGACCCAAAACGGAGAGGGAATAAAAAGCTACTGGAGTGATTGCAGGTGGTTAGGCCTTTTGAAAGCATTCCATCCATCACCTTTTGTTTAAGTAGTTCTCTTCCAGGGGATCCTCATCCGTAATCATAACCGCTGAATAGTCCCACCCACGTGCGGGGAACCCGGAGCAATATTGTGCATGTATATATTTTGTGTGTGTGTGTATATATATATATATGTTCGGTGGCATGTGTAGCTGCAGATACACATGCTGTGCACATCCCGCCATCTGGTGTTGGGCTCGGAGTGTTACAAGTTGTTTTTCTTCGAAGAAGTCTTTTCGAGTCACGAGATCGAGGGACTCCTCCCATTTCGGCTCCATTGCGCATGGGCGTCGACTCCATCTTAGATTGTTTTTTTTCCGCCATCGGGTTCGGACGTGTTCCTTTTCGCTCCGTGTTTCGGGTCGGAAAGTTAGTTAGAATCTCGGAAAAATCGTTGGTATTGTTTGCGTTCGGTATCGGGTTAGTTATAACAGATCGACACCGACTTTTGAAGAGCTCCGGTGGCCCTTTGGGGTTTTTTCGATCCCCCCTCGGGGCCTGGTCGGCCCGGCCACGTGTCTCTTCAAGGCTGATGGAACGGACCCCATTCCGCTTCTGCCCAAAATGCCATAACAAGTATCCATATACAGATCAGCATCTGGTCTGTAACTTGTGTCTGTCACCAGAGCACAAGGAGGATACCTGTGAAGTCTGTCGAGCGTTTCGGTCGAGGAAGACATTAAGAGACCGAAGAGCAAGAAGACTGCAGATGGCGTCGGCGCCGACAGGACAAGGGCGTTTCCAGGAGGAAGAAGAAAGCTTTTCCATCCATGAATCGGACTCGGACGAGCTCGATCCCGAAGAAACGCCGAAAACCGTGAGTAAGACGTCGAAACATAAAACTCACGAGAAGACAACAAAAGCCCAGGGGACGCCACCGCCAACAGGCCATGGCTTAACCCGAAAAATAGGTGACCGATCATCGGCACCGAAAAAGGGCACGCTGGTGGCGAAGTCATCCGACTCCGGTCGAGATACCGCCACACAGCAATCTCGGGCTCGAGACAGTGGCTCCGAGCAGGTTCGGCACTGAGACAGCGGCACCGAAATGAGTCGGCACCGAGAGACCACGACGCCGAAAACAAAAAAGTTTTCGGCGGAACCGAAAAAAGTAGCCGAAAAGGTTTCGATACAGAAACATCCGGCTTCGGAACCGAAATCAAGTTCCTACACAGAGGAACAAGGACTGTCCTCACAAATGAAAAAACATACATTTGGACAGGAATTAGAGGAAATGGAGCCGGACTACACCCAAAGACGGCTCCACATCCAAAAAGAAACGGGAAAGATCAGCACTCTCCCTCCTATTAGGATGAAACGCAAACTTGCCTTCCTGGAGAAAGACAAGCAGCCACAGGCAAAGGTGGCTAAACAAGTAACCCCGCCACCATCTCCACAATGCTCTCCGCAACCATCACCGGTAGCCACTCCACCTATGATGCAATCCCCGACCCACACAGGGATGAGTCAAGATGACCCTGACGCATGGGACCTTTATGATGCACCAGTGTCAGATAATAGTCCTGACTGTTATCCAGCTAGACCGTCGCCAACAGAAGATAGTACAGCCTACGCACAAGTGGTGTCGAGGGCAGCGGCATTTCATAATGTCAGCCTACATGCAGAGCCCATTGAAGACGACTTCCTATTTAATACACTGTCGTCCACACACAGCCAGTACCAGAGTCTTCCCATGCTACCTGGGATGCTCAAACACTCAAAACAAGTGTTTCAGGAGCCTGTAAAAGGAAGGACCATTACTCCAAGAGTGGAGAAAAAATATAAACCGCCACCAACAGACCCCGTGTACATCACACAACAGCTAACACCGGACTCAGTTGTGGTAGGGGCAGCTCGCAAAAGAGCAAACTCAGATACTTCAGGAGATGCACCACCTCCAGATAAGGAAAGTCGCAAATTCGACGCAGCAGGCAAAAGGGTGGCGGCACAGGCAGCAAACCAGTGGCGTATTGCAAATTCACAGGCTTTGTTGGCCAGATACGATAGGGCTCATTGGGACGAAATGCAACATTTAATAGAACATTTGCCCAAGGAGTTCCACAAAAGAGCACAGCAAGTAGTTGAAGAAGGACAGAGTATCTCCAACAATCAGATACGGTCAGCTATGGATGCTGCAGACACAGCTACTAGAACTGTCAACACAGCAGTGACAATAAGGAGACATGCATGGCTGCGTACATCAGGATTTAAACCAGAAATACAGCAAGCTGTGCTCAATATGCCATTTAACGGACAGCAGTTGTTTGGGCCGGAGGTGGACACTTTCATCGAAAAACTTAAGAAGGACACTGACACGGCCAAAGCCATGGGCGCACTCTACTCCCCACAGAGCAGAGGCACATTTCGAAAAACACAGTTTCGAGGGGGGGTTTCGAGGGCAAAGCACAGAGCCCACAACCACACAAACAAGGCCCACTTATCAGAGCCAATATCTGCGTGGAAGTTTTCGGGGACAATATAGAGGGGACAGTTCCAAAAAAATAGAGGAAAGTTCCAAAGTCCCAAAACTCCTCAAAATAAGTAGTGACTTACAAGTCACACATCCCCAACACATAGCACCTGTGGGGGGGAGACTAAGCAAGTTTTACAAACATTGGGAGGAAATAACAACAGATACTTGGGTCCTGGCAATTATCCAGCATGGTTATTGCATAGAATTTCTCAAATTCCCTCCAAACGTCCCACCGAAAACACACAATATGTCAAAACAACATATAGATCTTCTAGGTCTAGAAGTTCAGGCGTTGCTACAAAAAGAAGCAATAGAATTAGTACCAAACCAACAGAAAGGAACAGGAGTTTACTCTCTGTACTTTCTCATACCCAAAAAAGACAAGAGTCTGAGACCTATATTAGGTCTCAGAACATTAAATACCTACATCAAATCAGATCACTTTCACATGGTGACATTACAAGACGTAATCCCACTGCTCAAACAACAAGACTACATGACAACACTAGACCTAAAGGATGCATATTTCCATATTACACGAACAGATGTACACTGGGTAAGTGACATTTTCCATATATATATATATATATATAATAATGTGTTCAATGGCATGTGTATCTGCAGATACGCATAGCTCTTCTGACATTTAGTATTGGGCTTGGAGTGTTACAAGTTGTTTTTCTTTTAGGAAGTCTTTTCAGAGTCACGGGATCGAGTGACTCCTCCTCTCGGTTTCAGTGCACATGGGCATCCACTCCATTGTTAGATTGTTTTCTTTATGCCATCGGGTTCGGCCGTGTTTCCTCTCGCTCCGAGATTTCGATTCGGAAAACCTCAGAAAACCTTCTTATTCGTCGGTATTGTTTCGATCGCATTTCCCACCTAGCATCGAACCAGTAGTACCGTCGCAACTTTCATTTTGCCCTTCGGGGCACTTGTGCCCAACTCAGGCCTGTTACGGCCTACCGCATGGAAAGCCTGATGGATCGGACCCCATTCCAATTTAGCCCTTGGTGACACGCGAAGTACCCCTATACAGACCAACACTTGGTTTGTAATTTGTGCCTTTCTCCAGTCAATCAGGAGGAAGATTGTGAGGCCTGTCGATCATTCCGATCAAATAAAACCCTGAGAGATCGCAGAGCCCGAAGACTCGAAATGGCGTCATAGCAGCGATCATCTCGACGTCATGGAGGAAGAGGAGGCGCAGACAGCAGTCTCTATCCGAGACACAGACTCTGAACAGGAATCGGAAGACGACAGAACCATCACAGTTGGCCAGCATGTGAGTACGTCTGCCCCTATACCCCTGCAAAAAAAACATTCAAAGGCCTTGGATACACCACTGCCGGAAGGCCATGGTTCGGCCCGAAAAAGACTGCTGGTGACCGTCCTTCGGGGTTGATGCCGAAAAAGGCCACTCCTCCATCCTCCTCAGTCAAGCAAATCCATTAAAAGCATCACTTCAAACTCCAGTAAAAGACCCCATTCCTCTGAGTCGAAAATTCGGCAGTCGGCTTCGGAGCCAAGACATCCGACTACTTTTTCAGGACTGAAAAAGATACATACCTCGGAGCCGAAAAAATCCTCATATTCAGAGGAACAAGGACTTTCCCCAAAATGTAAACAAATTACAAAGCTAATCATGGAATCTCATAAGACTTCTGAAGAAGAGACTGAGATGAACCAATATTACAGGTTATGGATGAAACAGTCCAGAATCCATATTCATAAGGAGACAGGAAGAATCATCACTGCACCTCCTTTAAAAAACAAAAGAAAGCTGGCGTTCCAAGAGGAATTAGACTCTGCGCAACCACCAGCAAAGGTGCAAAAACAAAAGAAGTCACTACCTCGCCATACATCTCCTCCTCAACCTCCACAACTCTTTCTCACCTAAGAATAGCCCACCACCACTGCCTTCTCCAACACATTCTTTATATTCACATGGAGATGCAGCAGACCCATGGGACCTCTATGACCCTGATCCCATCCTGGACAATGATCCAGACATTTATCCATCAAAACCTTCTCCTCCAGAAGACACCAGTGCATACACCCAAGTAATATCTAGGGCAGCAGCTTATCATGGAGTAGCCATGCATTCTGAGCCATTACAAGAAGACTTTCTATTTAATACACTGTCTTCTACTCATTCCAGATACCAGTGTCATGCAGACCACATTTTTAATGAACCTGTCAAAGCTAGGATCATCACACCTAGAATTGATTAAAAAAAAAGTATAAGCAGGCCCCTACAGACCCAGATTACATCACTCATCAGGTCCCTCCAGACTCCGTAGTAGTCAGTGCGGCAAGGAAAAGGGCAAACAGCCAATCATCAGGAGACGCACCGCCTCCTGATAAGGAGAGTAGAACATTTGATTCAGCTGGGAAGAGTTGCCACACAAGCAGTAAATCAGTGGAGAATTGCAAATTCTCAGGAACGTCTAGCCAGGTATGATAGGGCCCATTTGTACGAAATGCAAGATCTTATACAGCATCTCCCAATCGTGCAACAAAAAAAGAGCACAAGTGATGGAAGAGGGACAAGCTATCAGCAATAATCAAATAAAACCTGCCCTCGATGCTGCTGATACAGCTGCAAGGAATGTAAATACTGCCATCACAATTAGAAGACATGCATGGCTACGCTCCTCTGGTTTTAAACCAGAAATTCAACAGGCAGTACTTAATATGCCTTTTGACAAGAAGCACCTCTTTGGTCCAGAAGTAGACACCACTATTGAAAAACGGAGGAAGGACTCAGATACTGCAAAAGCAATGGGTACTTTATACACCACCCCATATAGAGGGTACTTTCGCAGACCACATTTTAGAGGAGGTTTTAAGCCACAATACTCAGACGCTTCCACCTCCCAAACAAAGCAGGGACAACAAACCCAATATCAAAGAGGTGGGTTTGGAGGATCCTATAGAGGATAATATTTTTGGAACAGAGGTACATTCCAAACCTCTAAGCAGACCACAACACAACCTAAACAGTGACTTCCTTCCCTCCCTTCCACTCTCATTGGCAAAATATCACCACAGACAATTGGGTATTATCAATGATCTGCAATGGCTATTGCCTAGAATTAATCTCCACCCCTCCAAACATTCCACCACAATATCAGAAGTTGTCCCCAGAACACATCGTTCTGTTACAACAAGAGGTACAATCTCTACTATTAAAAAAATCAATAGAATTGGTTCTACAATCTCAACAAGGAACAGGAGTATTCTCACCATACTTCCTCATTCCCAAAAAAGACGGCACCCTCAGGCCCATCTTGGACCTCAGGCCTCTCAATCTATACATCCTGTCAGAACATTTTCACATGGTAACTCTGCAAGATGTTATTCCACTACTACAAAAACAAGATTACATGACTGCTTTAGACCTCAAAGGTGCATATTTCCACATACCCATCCATCCAGCTCACAAAAAATACCTCAGGTTTGTCATAGCAGGGAAACACTACCAGTTCAAGGTGTTGCCATTTGGCATAACAACAGCTCCAAGAGTGTTCACAAAATTTCTAGCAGTAGTGGCAGCCTACTTAGGAAGACAACACATCCATGTCTTTCCATATCTAGACGATTGGCTAATTAAATTAAGCAATTTTACACAATGCCAACAACACATTACGTGATAGAAACCTTGTACTCCCTAGGGTTCACTCTAAATTACCAAAAATCACACCTTCAACCAGCACAGGTACAACCTTTCCTAGGTGCTATCCTAAATACTCAACAAGCCCTAGCTTATCCAAATATACAAAGGATACAAGTTTTCCAAAATCTCATACCACTCATACAGCCAAATCAACAATACAATGTGAGATTTATCATGAAGATTCTAGGAATGATGGCATCTTGCATAGCTATATTCCCACATGCAAGACTAAACATGAGGCCCTTACAACAGTGCCTCTCAACAATGGTCTCAGGCACACGGTCAACTTCAAGATCTCGTGTTGATGGACTGCCAAACACGTATGTCCCTTCAGTGGTGGAATCGCAGCAATCTAATGAAGGGAGCGGTCATTTCAAGACCCTGTGCCTCAGACCATAATCACAACAGACGCATCAATGATAGGTTGGGGAGCTCACTTCAACAATCAGACCATTCAGGGGCAATGGGATGTCAAACAGAAAGAGCTACACATAAACCACTTAGAATTATTAGCTGTGTTTCCCGCCCTAAAAGCGTTTCAACTTCTTCTCAAACAGAAGAATGTTCTCATAAACATGACAACCATGTATTACCTCAACAAACAGGGCGGGACACATTCATCTCAACTGTCCCTTCTAGCCCAATTAATTTTCAAATGGCCAATTCACAATCAAATTCATTTACTAGGACAATATATTCCAGGGATAGACAAGTCAGCTGGCAGATCTTCTAAGCAGAAATCACCAACAAACACACGAATGGGAGATTCACTCCCAAGTACTTCAAAAGTACTTTCAAAAGTGGGGAACACCAGACATAGATCTATTCACAACAAGCAAAAACGCAAAGTGCCCAAACTTCGCATCCAGACACCCACATCCCCTATCCAAGAGTAATGCTCTATGGATCAATCAGTCAGGGATATTTGCTTGCGCTTTTCCCCCCTCTCCCATTCCTTCCCTTTCTGGTCAGCAAACTACGTCAAACGTCACTCACCATGATACTCATAGCACCAACATGGGCACGTCAGCATTGGTACGCAACACTTCTAGATCTATCTGTAGTACCACATTCCAAACTCCCAAACAGACCTGATCTTTTAACACAGAAAAAAGGTGAAATCAGGCATCCAAACCCTAATGCACTTAATTTAACGATGTGGCTCCTGAAGTTATAGAATTTGGTTATCTAAAGCTTCCACCAGAATGTATGGAAGTAATTAAACAAGCATGTAAACCTATTATTAGACAATGTTACACAAACGAGTGGAAAAGATTTGTGTTCTATTGCCAATCTAAAAACATCGATCCACTTACAGCATCTATATAACATATAACATATTGTATGCTATTTACTTTATTTGCAAAAATCTATTTTAGCTTTTTCATCCATAAAAATACATCTAACTGCAATATCTGCATACTTACAGAATATCCAGCACACCTTTCTATTCAGAGTTCCAGTGATTAAAGCTTTCATGGAAGGATTAAAACGCATTATTCTACCTAGAACACCACCTGTTCCGTTGTGGAATTTAAATATAGTACTTACCAGACTCAAGGGACCACCTTTTGAACCCATGCACTCTTGTCAAATAAAATTTCTAACAAGGAAAGTCGCCTTCCTTGTAGCTATTACCTCTTTAAGAAGAGTTAGTGAAATACAAGCGTGCACTCTTGAGGAAAGTTTTTTCCAAGTACACAAACATAAAGTTTTACTTAGAACAAATCCAAAATTTCTACCAAAAGTAGTATCTCACTTTCACATCAACCAAACAGTGGAATTGCCAGTATTCTTTCCACAGCCAGACTATGTGGCAGAAAGAGCTCTTCGTATCCTAGATCTCAAGAGCTCTTGTGTACTATATTGATAGAACTAAAGATTTTAGAAAAACAAAACTTTTTGTTGCTTTCCAAGAACCACATAAAGGCAATCCTATATCAAAACAAGGTTTATCAAGATGGATTGTTAGATGGATACAAACATGCTACATAAAAGCAAAAAGACACCTTATGATCACTCCTCAAGCACATTCTACAAAAAAGAAGGGTGCATCAATGGCATTTTTAGGGAACATGCCAATGGTTGAAATATGTAAGGCAGCCACATGGTCAACTCCCCATAAATTTACCAAACACTACTATGTTGATGTTTTCTCACAGCAACAAGCCACTGTAGGCCAAGCTGTCTTAAGAACATTATTTCAAACAACTTCAACTCCTACAAGTTAGCCACCGTTTTTTGTGAGGACTAACTGCTTTATAGTCTATGCATAGCATGTGTATCTGCATGCCATCGAACGGAAAATGTCACTTACCCAGTGTACATCTGTTCGTGGCATGTAGTGCTGCAGATTCACATGCATCCTCCCCTGTAGTCGTTTAAGTTTTACATTTGTACATATGCATATACATTTGCATGGACATCTCTTTGTATTCCTATACTCTATCACTCCTTCCTTCACCCTTTGCGGGAAAACAATCTAACAATGGAGTCAATGCCCTTGTGCACTGAAACCGAGAGGAGTCACTTGATCCTGTGACTCCGAATATACTTCTTCGAAGAAAGACAACTTGTAACACTCCGAGCCCACCACTACATGTCAGAAGAACTATGCATAGCATGTGAATCTGCAGCACTACATGCCACGAACTGATGTACACTGGGTAAGTGTCATTTTCAATATGTGTGTGTGTGTGTGTGTGTGTGTGTGTGTGTGTGTGTGTGTGTATATATATATATATATATATATATATATATATATATATATATATATACACACATCGATGGCATGTGTTGCTGTAGATACACATGCTTTGCATAAGCCCGACATCTAGTGTTGGGTCCTGAGGGTTAAAAGTTGTTTTTGTTTGAAGAATATTTTCGAGTCACAAGATCAAGAGACTCCTCTCCGATACTGTGCATGGGCATCGAGTCCTTTGTTGGATTGTTTTCTCTCCGCCGTGTGGTTCGGACCGGTGTTCCTCTCACTCCGGTATTTCTTCAGCTTAGTCTATTCCGAACTGTTCTCTTCCGTCTTTCTTTCAGTGACTGTATTGTAATTCGATCAAGTTTTCTATTTGTCTGATAGAGACTTCTAGTTGCAGATTCCTTACCTTTGAATTTCCCCAGGTGTCAGACTGGATCTGGAGATTTTTCTTTGAGCAGTACCTCTGTGCGCTGTCAGGTGGCGTCTGTTGACTCTGCAGGTGTCATTGGTGTCATGTTCGCCGTGATGTCGCGGTCGAATATAGGCGGCACCCCGGCACGCTGACGTCTGTTCTTTTCTTTCTGCGCCAGTCTACGCACATTTCCAGAGAAGGGCTACCTCAGTCATTTTTTGCCTACATCAACACTTTTTTCGAATTTTTGACGAGTTTGTGGATGCGTCGAGGGATGTCCCGCAAGACCGGATTCAAGCCCTGCGATTCCTGTCACCGAACCATGTTGGTGACAGATCCGCACCTCGTGTGTCTCTGGTGCCTGCAGCGCGATCACGACCCGAAGTCGTGCGTCGAGTGTCAGGCCATAAACCTGAAGGCTTTGAGGGAGCCGTGCCTAAAGCTCATGGCGGCCCGACGCTCGACTCCGCAGCGCTCACGGTCCCATTCGAGAGGAAGGTCTTGAGACCGGCCGCGGTGTCACCACCATTCTGCGTCCTCTAAGTCATTGGGATATTTGGGTCACAAAAAGAAGTCATCGAAGTACAAGCGTTCTTTGACTTCACCCCGTCGATCGGATGATGCATCGCGGGAAGAGCGTTGACACGCTAGGCCTCCGTAAATAGAGCCTTCTTCTGGGTCGGCTCCACACTTCCTGGGAGCCAGAGCACCCCCCCCAAAACATAAAGAATTTTACGAGGCCATGCGCCTCATTTTTGGGTTGTCCGACCCACCTTCTGAGCCTTTGGGCACAGGTAAGTTGGTTGTGGTCCTCTCAGTTTCAAAGCCGTCGGCTTCAGCAGGCCCCTCCGGATCCAATCGCGGGTCCGTCCCGACGGCAGTCGGGTTAGACGTTGACGCTCCTGACGTCGGTTGGGCCCACAATCGTCGATCTAATCCCCATACCCTCGGATCCAGAGCTGGAATGACGTCGATCTACGCCGATTCCGTTCTCTGTGGGCTCTCCTGGGCCCAGGGTTGAGCCAGACCCTTATTCTTGTGGGTATGGATAGGGGGACAGTATGGAGGGGACGCTGGACCCTTTAGAATACAATCTTGACCCACAAATGGACTGGGTGCAGGATTTGGGTGATGCCAGTGGTCTAGACACCTCTTCTGACACTGGTATGCTCTCTCCTCCTAGCGTGGCTACGGAGGAGGGTGCTTCTTATTCTATGGTGGTGAGAAGGGCGGGTGAGGTCCTGGACCTCAAGCTACCTTCTGTGGAGGTTAGGCCTAACCAACGTGCTTCAGCCTGGGAACTCTTCTAAGCCCCTTTTACCCTTTAATGAAGCACTGAAAGACGTCCTTTTGGGTTCTTGGTCCAGACCCAGCACAGGGGCTCCTGTAAATAGGACGATTGCCCACCGCCATCGGCCTGCGCCGTCAGACCCGAAATTCCTGACCCAACACCCTATGCCTGTGAACCTTGTCATCCAGGCTTCTTCATCTGGGGCATTCCCTGCCGCACCTCCAGCTAGGGAATCAAAAAGACTGGATAATTTGGGGAACAAGTTGTTTTCTTCCAACAGTCTAGCGCTGTGGTCTGTGAACACCACATGCCTTTTGGGCCGCTATTCTCATACTCTCTGGGATATGGTCGCGCAAGTGCTGCCTGCAGTTCCGGAGGAGGCCCGGAATCTCCTTTCCCAAGCCGAAACAGATGAGAGGGATGCAGCTAAGTTCATGATTCGTTGTGGACTGGATACAGCCGACTCTCTGGGCAGATCGGTTGCATTGACGGTGGCATTGAGATGCCACGTCTGGCTGAGAACATCTGACTTTTCGGGGTATGTCCAGCAATCCTTGATGCATATGCCCTTTTGATGGCACACGTCCTCGGAGACAAGGCGGACTCGGCGCTGGGGAGATTTAAGGATTCCCGAGCCCCGGCCCTTTGGCCTCGCGCCCGCACCTAGACCCTAGCAGTCCACCTTTTGCCCCCTTCGTGGCTATGGAAGGGGCACACAACCGCGTCCTTTTTTCCCCTGCCCTCTGACCCGCGTATGCTGTACAGACTCTGCGCGGCTGCGGGCTTGGGATCCCACGTTCCCGGGGTTCAGGGAGCCAGCGGTTCGCCCAGTCCACCCCCGCCCTCTCTTCAGCCTCCAGGCCTTCCTAGTCCGCAGGTACATCAGGAGCCAGTAGGTGGCAGGATACACCATCACCTGCCCCAATAGCACTCCATTACCTCAGACAGGTGGGTCCTCCAAATTGTCCCAAGGGGCTACTCCCTCCCCTTCGAGACATCTACTCTAGCCATGCCACCTTCATACAGTCCGATATCGGAGGATCATATGGCGCTTCTCCGCGACAAAGTCAAAGCCCTTTTGGCCAAAGGCGCTATAGAGATGGTTCCGTTGCCAGAAGTAGGTCATGGTTGCTGTTCCTGCTGCTTTCTGGTTTTGAAAAAGGACAAAGGTCTTTGACCTATATTAGATCTTTGATCCCTCAATCTCTTCCTAAAAAAAGTAGTAGTTCAAAATGTTTACATTGGCTCAGGTCCTATCTGCCCTGGATCCTGGAGACTGGATGGTAGCGTTGGACTTGCAAGACGCATACTTCCACATTCCCGTCTTGCCAGCCGACAGACGTTACCTACGATTTGTGGTAGGTCACGAGCATTTTCAGTTTACCATGCTCCGCTTTAGCATTACCAGTGCCCCTCGGGTGGTCACGAAGGTGATGGTAGTGGTGGCATCTCATCTGCGCAAGCTAGGGGTCCTAATCTTCACGCACCTTGACGATTGGCTGTTGAAGGCGAACTTGACCCCAGAATGTCATCTCCCACCTCCAGACTACGGCAAACCTTTTGTATTCGCTGGGGTTCACTATCAATGTGCCGAAGTCACACCTGACTCCTTCTCAGACACTTCCTTTCATCGGAGCTGTTCTGGATACAGAGCAGTTTCGGGCACACCCTTCTGAAAAGCGAGTACAGGATATTCGGGCTATGATACCGATGTTTCAGCCTTTGGCCTGGATTTCGGTGAGAATGACTCTGAGGCTGCTGGGCCTCATGGCCTCCTGCATCCTGCTGGTTCAAAATGCCAGATTGCATATGCGGGCTCTGCAGAGGGACCTAAAGTTCCAGTGGGTGCAGCATCAGGGAAATCTCTCCGACAAGGTCCAGATCTCCAAAGGGACTGTGAAAGACCTGCAGTGGTGGTTAACGAATCAGGATTTGGTCAAGGGCAGATCCCTCTCCTTTCCCCCAACCAGATCATACGGTTGTGACAGATGCGTCACTCCTGGAATGGGGTGGCAACATGGGAGAGGCAGAGATCAGAGGCATCTGGTCTCCAGCGGAAACCGGGCTCCATATCAATCATCTGGAGCTTGAGCGATTCGACTAGCACTGAAAGCATTTCTTCCCTCCCTAGGGAAAGCAGTGCAGGAGTTCAGACAACACCACCGCCATGTGGTATTGCAACAGACGAGGCGGAGTGGGGTCGTGGACCCTTTTGCCAAGAGGTCCTTCGCCTCTGGACTTGGCTGGAACATCAGGCCATTTCCCTTGTGGTTCAACACCTGGCAGGCTCCTTGAATGCCAGAACAGACGAACTCAGCCGACAATGCATGGTTGACCACGAATGGCGTCTCCATCTGGAGGTGGCGCAAGATCTCTTCCTGCAGTGGGTAGAACCTTGGTTAGACTTGTTCGCCTCAGTAGAGAACGCACAATGTCAGCTGTTTTGCACGTTGGAGTTTTCAAGGTGGCACTTGCTCAGCAACGCTTTTCGTTGCGAGTGGAATTCATGCCTCCTGTACGCCTTCGCGCCAATACCACTTCTGCCCAGAGTTATGAAGAAGATCATGCAAGACCGGGCCCAAGTAATACTGGTGGCTCCGGACTGGGAACAGAGTCTGGTATCCCAAGCTTTTGAACATGGCCGTAGCTCCTCCGGTCAGACTGCCCCTTCGGGAGGATCTTCTGTTGCAGCAGCAGGGGAAGGTCCTTCATCCAAACCTGTCAACTCTGCGGCTTCATGCGTGGCGATTGAGTGACGACAGTTGACATCTTTTCACTTGCCACCCGAAGTCTGTGACGTTATCTTGGCAGCCAGGCATCCCTCAACCAAAACTGTATACGCCTGTCGTTGGAAGAAATTTGTGGCATGGTGCATTGACAATTCTGTCGATCCTCTATCTGCTCCTCTTTCTCAAGTTTTCTCTTTATTCTTTCCCTTGCCCAGCAGGGTTCTACCTAGGGCACTCTTAAGCAATATCTCTCTGCTATCTCTGCTTTCTTGAGGTTACCTGATCAGCCTTCCTTTAAATCTCCCCTAGTTGGGAGGTTTCTTAAAGGCCTCACACATCTCTTTCCTCCTATCCCATTCACGCCCCAGTGGGATCTCAACCTGGTCTTAACTTACCCTATGTGTACTCTGTTTGAACCGCTTCACAACTGTCCTCTAAGGCTCTTAACTATAAAGACTGTCTTTTTAGTTGGCATCTCTTCTGCCTGCAGAGTTAGTGAACTCCAGGCTCTGTCATCTAAGCCACCGTTTCTTGCCATACATCATGACAAAGTGGTGCTTCTCACAAGGGCTTCTTTTTTTACCTAAGGTCGTGACAACCTTCCATGTTGGACAGTCCATCACCTTGCTTACCTTTTATGCACCCCCACATCCCTCTCATGAGGAGGAGAGACTCCACCGTCTGGACCCAAAAAGAGCGTTGGCGTTCTATCATGATCGTACCAAAGACTTCCGGGTGGACGATCAACTCTTTGTGTGATATGTGGGTGCAAAGAATGGGAAGGCAGTGCAGAAGAGGACTATTTCATGATGGGTACTCTTATGCATCAAAATGTGCTACATTCTGGCTAAAAAGCAACCTCCTGAAGATTTACGAGCTCACTCCACCAGAGCTACTGCTGCTTCCACGGCTCTAGCACGGGGCGTTCCAGTCCTGGATATTTGTCAGGCAGCAATGTGCACACTTTCACCAAACTCTGCTCCCTAGGCAATCAGGTCTGAAGGGACGGCTACTTTGGCCGTTGGGTCCTGCACGACTTTTTGGTGTGATCTTGGTTCGCAGGCCCACCACCGGGGATGGTACTGCTCGGGTATCTATTCAAAGGTAAGGAATCTGCAACTAGAAGTCTCTATCAGATGTACAAGTTACTTGCCTTCGGTAACGAAATATCTGGTAGAGACATATTCTAGTCGCAGATTTCTTACCGACCCACCCATCCTCCCCGATTTCTAGGGACAGAAACTTTCCCTTGAGTGCCCTAGTTTTCGCGCCCCACACTGTGTTCTTCATGGATCCGCGCTACTGGCATGGAAAGTCGTGAAAAGAAACTGACGTCAGCGCGCCGGGGTGGTGCCTATATACAACCACAACATCATTGCAGTGAACACGACGCCCGCGGAGTCGACCGACGCCAGCTGACTGCACACACAGGTACTGCTGGAAGTAAAATCTCCAGATCCAGTTTGACGCCTGGGGAAATTCAAAGGTAGGAATCTGCAACTAGAATATGTCTCTACCAGATATTTCGTTACCGAAGGTAAGTAACTTGTACATTTTGCGGTCAGTCTGAATTTCCACACCGGGTGCCAGCTTACAGCCCTTCAAGGTGTCTGTGCCCGTCTCTGGCCTAATCTTCCACATGGTGTCAGGCTAGGCAGGGCTGATGAAACGTACTCCATTTCGTTTTTGTCCTCGATGCCAATCAAAATTCCGTCACACTGACCAACATCTTGTGTGTAATTTGTGTCTCTTCCCGGACCACAACGAACAAACCTGCAACACCAGCCGCTCCTTTTGATTCAAGAAACGCTCCAGGACCGAACAGCTTAACAGTAGGTTAAAGAAGGTGTCCAAAACACCAACAGCTCTCTGGATATCTTCGGGGAAGAATACGCACAGGAGGAGCGAGAACAGGACTCCCATCTGACATTGAGAGCCAGCCTGTCACTCCACACAACCTGTGTGTAGAATGGCCCCTACTTCTTATACAAAGAATTTAAAGCCCCAGAAGCAGGTCGCTGGATGCCACTGCCTTTGGCTATTGTTGGATCCGAAAATAACCTTTGGTTGCCCCACCTGCAGGTTCGACAGCGAAAGCAGCCAAGACTAAGACGTCTTTGATTGTGACCTGCGGCACGGCAACATCCCAAGCAGCCTCTGGATCTAGCAGATCCATTGAACAGAGCGCTTCAGCACGAGCAAAAAAACCCTCTCCAATATATTTGACTTGACACAAGACTTCGGCTCCGAAAACAATTTCACCAGTGGACCCCATCTTAAAAATAATGGAAGCTTGTCAGCGCCAACTACATATTCAAAAAGGAACAGGAAAAATAATTGCTTTTCCCCTGTTCCAAACAAAAGGCCCTGGACTGTGCTCC